>NW_012150519.1:98897-103644 GCF_000956105.1 Propithecus coquereli | reverse complement strand
AAAAAATAGTTATTTCAATAGATTTAGGGGATACAAATGATTTTCTGTTACATGGATGAATTGTACAGGGATGAAGTCAGACCATTTAGTGTACCCATCACCCAAATAGTGTACATTGTAACGGACAGGTAATTTTTCATCTCTCTCCCCTCCCTGCTCTGAGTCTCCAATGTCCATTATATCACGCTATATTACCATGCATACCTATCTCTTAGCTCCCACTTATAAGTGAGAACATGTGGTATTTTTTTTCCATTCTTGAGATACTTCACTTATAATAGTGACCTCCAGTTCCATCCAAGTACCTGCAAAAGGCATTATTTCATTCTTTTTTATCCCTGAGTAGTATTCCATGATGTGTGTGTGTGCGTGTGTGTTTATCTCCCACATTTTCTTTATCCATTCATTGGTTGATTGGCACTTAGGTTCATTTAATTTCTTTACAATTGTGAATTGTGCTGCAGTAAACACACTAGTGGTGGTATCTTTTTGATAAATTAACTATTTTTCTTTGGATAAATACCCAGTAGTGAGATCGCTGAATCTAACGGTGGGTCTACTTTTAGGTATTTGAGGAATCTCCACACTGTTTTCCATAGAGGTTGCACTCGTTTACATTTCCACCAACAGTGTATAACTGTTTTTCACCACATCCAAGGAAACATCTATTGTTTTTTGACTTTTTAATAATGGCCATTCTGACAGTGGTAAGGTGGTATCTCATTGTGGTTTTAATTTACATTTCCTTGATGACTGGCAATGTTGAGCATTTTTTCATATATTTGTTGGCCATTTACATATCTTCTTTTTAAAAATGTCTGTTGATGTCTTTTGCCCACTTTTTGATGAGGTTGTTTGTTTTCTTCTTGCTGATTTTTTAGTACCCCATAGATATGAATATTACTTCTTTGTCTAATGTGCAGTTTGAAAATATTTTCTCACATTCTGTAGGTTGTCTATTTACTTTCTTATGCTAGGGGAAGTATACCCTATTCAATAAATGGTGCTTGGAAAATTGGATAACCACATGCAGAAGAATGAAACTGGATCCCTATCTCTCCCCATATAAAAATTAACTAAAAAATAACTAATAATTATTAAAGACTTAAATGTAAGACCAAAAAACCCTAAATATTCTCAAAGAGAACCTACAAAAAACCTCTTCTGGACATTGACCTAGTCAAAGAATTTATGACTAAGATCCCAAAAGCACAAGAAACAAAAATAATAACAAATAAATGGGACTTAATTAAACTAAAAGTTTTGGCATACTATATGAGTCTACCAAAATTCAGCAAAGACATCTTTTGAATCTTGGTAAAAACAGTTGTATTCTTTGGCATGAGCCATGGCCCACTCCCCACACTAAGCTCAGCACTGTGAAGGCTCTGCATAGGGCCTCCTCTCCCCTGAGATCCCAACCAAAGGCTTTCATATTGCCTCAGAAGGCTCAACAGCATGTGTTTATAATCTTTTCCTATTCCATGATGCAGAAGCTCTATTCCAAAAAAGAGCAAGTGAGATGTCTAGGATTCTCTTTGTCCACCTAGCCCCAATCAGTGGGAAGAAGTTCTACCCAAAGCATGGCAGATATATAGCAAAATGAAGGTAAAATGGTAGACAAATTCAACTAGGTCACTGAGAACATTAAATATAAACTAAATTAAATAATAAAATTAAATATTAATTAAGTTGAAATAGATGGTGGCTTCACTATATCTCCTCTCAGGGATAACAATGAAACACAGTGACAAGGAGCAATATTGCAAAGGATAGAGCTTTGCCTTTACTGCCCAGCACCCTTGCCTGAGGATTCATACAGTGTTTGATCCAGTGAAACGGTATCCCATGTGATAATGCATTGGATCAGGTACCCATTTTACATTAAAAGATATTCCATCAACTGGGTCAGGACCACGGAATTAATGGAACGACCAAAGAGAGTGGTGGAACAGTTTGTTGAAGACGTAGTGGAAGGGCCAGTTTGGAACAATGCTCTTTGAAGATGGTTGCCATTCTCCAGACTGCCATGTACATACTAAATCAGTTACTATTATATAGTCCTATTTTACCAGTAGGTATAAACATAACTCCAGTAACCAATGAACAGAAGCAGAAATTATTCCCACTTGCCAAAATTTCCTATGACTCATGGGAGGAATTTGTGATTACATCTTCACAACTCTGTGCTCTGTGGAATTAGATTATAGTTTCTCAAAAGAGGAACAGTTCCACTAAGGAATAAAGCAAGAGAAAGTCCTGTTGAATTTGAAGCTATAGCTGCTGTCTTGGCCTCTTTTTGCACTTTGTACCAAGGAATCATCAGGCAAGATAATGAATCATCATCCTGTCTGGGTTAATTAATTTTAATCATTAGGGGAAACTAGGGTAGGGATAAATATAATTGGTAACCATCTCTAAGGATTACCTTGCCCAATTTTGATGGTAAATGAAAAAGCACACCTATGAACGAAGAAGGGCATGGTAAACAGGACGGAAATGCTCAAGGATAAGTCTTGATTATCCTACAAGGGGAGTCATCTTAATCACAGAGGTGCTTCTAACCAAGGATAAAGGAAATTAAAAGAGGTAGAGAAGGGAGATGATGCATTATCTCCAGATCATTTTCCAGAAATAGGGTGCCATTTGTTGCACTAATATTTCCTTTATCATTTTTCTTTGGGATAAGAAGTTCACTGTATTAAAGATGTTCTTAGGACTCAATCTAAGCAAATGTATCTTAGTAGCATGAGGAGGGGAATTCACATAGGCTTTGAAGTTCAAACAGGGTTGGAAAATATCCTTCCATTAGAACTGATTTGTAATTCTGTCTGCTCAGAATTTTGTTATTTGAAAGCTGAGCCTTATTCAAAATTATTTTTGCTGAAAAGAGTTACCTACCTTTGTTCATGTTCCCTTCCTTGGTCAACCCATATTGAGTGACTGATCAATACAAGAGTATAAAAGCCTAGCCTTCTCCTTGAAAGTTGGCCCTAAATGGCCCTTTTAACATCAGAATTTCATACAGAGATGGCAGAAACATTGCTTTAACTGCATAGCAATTCAATGTCTCATTCTGCTCAATCTTTGTTTCATTTCCACTCAATGTGTTGATCCCAAGAGCACTCACTAATAAATTTCCTACACAAACATGTCCTGTTTTGAGGAGATACAGGAGAACAGGTCCCAAGATAACGTTGGCCACCCAGTTTTTCCACTTCTTGGCTTCAATTCTTGGGCAGAATGTCCTGAGATTGCAACATCCTACAATAAGGAGGAAATATGTGAAACTACTCAGGCTGTGTCCTCATTCCTCCTAGAACAGGAAATTCTGCAACCTCTGAGATCAGTGTACCAAATTGCACTCAGGATATTAAACCAATGGTGGAGTACTTTTGGAATCCCTCAGCCAAATACATTTCCATTGTTTACATTAATAAATTACTCACTCTTAGGAATTCTATTCTAACAACACAAAAGGGAATAAGACAGAACTCTTGCAAGATAATCTGCAATATTACCCAAAATTGGCATCTTCTTGCTGATCCGATATCCTAGGATGCATCAAAATAGACAGTTATTATTTTGATACGTGTGTTTAAAGCTGATCCACATAGTGTGGCATGGAGATCACTGCAAGGATTTATCTATCTGTACTGAAAGTAAATAGGCAAAGGGTAAAGTCTCCATGCTGAACCAGACCCCCTTGACAGCTATGAGAGATGTGTAACAAATCATGCTTCCCATTTCAGGCAAATAAAGACGAATTTAAGGGCTTATAAACATCTAGTGAGAACACCCACCATCTCTACTTCTATTCAACATAGTACTGGAAGTTTTAGCCAGGCAAGAGAAAGAAATAAAGAGTATCCAAATTGGGAAGGAGGAGGTCAAACTATCCCTCTTCACTGAGAATATGATTTTGTAGCTAAAAAACCCTAATGACTCCACCAAATGACTCCTAGAATTGATAAGTAATTCAGCAAAGTCTCAGGTTACAAAATCAATGTACACAAATCAGTAGCATATCGATATATTAATAACAATCTAGCTGACTGTCAAATCAAGGATTCAATTCCACTCCAAATAGCTACAAAGAAAATAAATATTGAGGAATATACTCCACCAAGGAAGTGAATGATCTCTATAAGGAGAACTACAAAACACTGATGAAAGAAATCAGAGATGACACAAATGAATGGAGAAATATCCCAATGCTCATGTATTAAAAGAATCAACATTGTTGAAATATCCGTTCTGCCCAAAGTGATTTACAAATTCAATGCAATCACCATCAAAATAACAATGTCATATTTCACAGATCTAGAAACAATAATTCTATGCTTCATTTAGAACAACAATAACAACAAAAATGAATAGCCAAAGCAATCTTAAACAAAAAGAATAAATAAATTTACCTGACTTGAAATTAGACTACAAGACTTCAGTAACCAAAACAGCACCATATTGTTATAGAAATGGAAACAGACCAATGGACCAGAATGGCGAATCTATTGTTAAAACCATCTACCTACAATCAGCTTACCTTGGACAAAACAGACAACAACATACACCGGGGAAAGGTAGCACTATTCCATAAATGGTACTGGTAAAGCTGAATAATCACATGCAGAAGAATTAAACAGGACCCTATCTCTTGCCATATAAAAAATTAATTCAAGATGGATAAAAGACTTAAATATAGGGCATGAAATCATAAAAATTCTAGAAGAAAACATAGAAAAAA
>NW_012150519.1:96308-97822 GCF_000956105.1 Propithecus coquereli | reverse complement strand
AGTAGCATCTTAAAAATTCTCCATGATAATTTCAACTTATTAGCTATTTATATTAAACCTAATACTATGGGCCACAGTAAAATGGTATCAAGGAGACATGGAATAAGAAAGCACTCTTAGAATAATCTTGTCATTTATTTTTATTTTGCTTATTTCTGTAACATTAAAAATTTACCGAAGTTATCATGCTGATAAACATCCTGATATCATGTCCAATATTCATGCTGTCTTGTGGGTAACCTATCAATCAGGACCAAGGTCTGAGTGACATGTATTCTTTGCTTTCACAACTAATAGTCAGCATTTGTAGGCCATGTTAATAGAAAGAGGACAGACTTTAAAGGCAGAGACCTGAATCTTATCACATATTAATTTCATGGCCTGGAGTAAGGCAAATATAATTTAATCTCTCAGGCTCTTAGTCATCATCTATATAATAGTAAAAATGCCCGTCTTAGACATCTGGGTGAGGAATAGGTATAATTCCCCTGGCATTCATCAGGGACATGATAGTTATTATCATTTGTCTTTTATTTCTCTTGTCAACCCAGTCATAAACAGTAATGTAGAAATGATGTTCACAGTGGCTTGCAAAAGTACATTCTTTAATAAAGTAATACTAAGAAATTGTTTGCCCTTATCTTTAGTTAAAAAAGCATAAAAAATATTGTTAAATATGTAATGACATGAAACTTCTAAGTTTTTTAATAAATAATTCAAGATTAAGTTTTAAAGAAGGAAATTATATTGTAGCTTTATTTATCATAGACATTTAGAAGAAAGCTTATAGTTAAATATAACTTTGTTCCTCCATGAATCTCTAGGACTTCTCACAAACCATTGATTAACTTCTGCGTGTTTTGTTAATGACAGCTCAACCTAGAGCGAGTGGCACTCAATCTTTGGAATTCATTGCCTTTGGCTCTTTTGAGAAGAAGAACGAGGAAGGTTAATAAAGAGAATTTTCAAATATAAGATGATGAGAGAATTAGTAAATGTGACCCAGTTGAATTATGCATTCCACATTTTTTCTTATTGAAGTAAAATAGGTATGCAATTTTGTAAATATATTTCTATGAATAATACATCTAAAATGAGCCAAGACTGGCTAAAAAGCACTAGAGGTTTATTAAAACCACTGACTTGCAAACATGCTGCATATGTTCTGCAATATCTCTTAGGAGAATGTTTCAAAGTGTTCTTATTTATTTGTATATCACCTATTTTTTGAAAAATAGTGCTGTTCTGCATATTTTTGCTTTCGTTTGGTAATTTATGATTACAAAGTGAATCTTAGAACAACAACAAAAAAAGTAAGTACAAAGCATTTTTTTCTGTGTGATAGCAGTAGTTTTCTTTATCTCTTCACAAGCTGAAACGACCCGGACAAAAAACAGAATTTTTAATTCTTCAAAAATGTTTGAACACAAGAAATTGTGGCAAGCAATAGCAATGTGCAAAACACATTAAAAATTCACTTTTGGTTACAAGCATCTATGATGTAATTATATGAT
>NW_012150519.1:93134-94553 GCF_000956105.1 Propithecus coquereli | reverse complement strand
TTTTTTTGTATGGATTTTTTCTTTTCACATAAAAGAACTGAGTATGTTATAAAAATGATTAATCAAAAAATCATCTGTTTTCCTCATTTAGGAGCTCATCTCTAAGTTCTTTTCTGTGCTTTAGAGTATTTCTTTCACCTTAATATCTAGACAATTGCCTCAATTATTCACCACATTTTTCAAAGATTTCATCTTCTTTAAACATTAAAGATAATCCCCAGAAAAGCAATTGCTATGATCTTAACTTCTATAGTGATGGTGAGTTACCAGTTTTTCTCTTGAAATTCCAGAAAATTAAAAGATAATAAGAATCTCATTTTACTTAATATGTTTATGGTGGTTGTTTTAACAAAACAACTCAACAAAAATGTACACTAAAAGTTATGTCAAAGAAAAAAAGGTAATGTAACATTTTAAATTAGTATCTAGGGCACTTTAGAGATTTAAAAATTTAAGTTTACAATCTTGATTTACCTGGAGACTGTTAAGATGATGCTTATACCTGCTCATTTTTCCAAAAATTTCATTAAAGTATATATCTTGAATGCTTTATTAATAATGACATTGCTTTAAGGTTTTAAATCATGTATGTATGATCTAACTCTCAAAATCTTAACATGTTTCAAAATGTTAAATCTATTCACATGTATTATATTTAATCAGATGACATACAACTGACATATATTTTATTTTATTTAACACTCACATGTAGTAGTACAGAAGAGAGAATGCGGGGTATAAAATCTAAGAAGGTCATTTAGAATTTGGGAACTAGTATTTGTCCTTCAACATTTCTTATTCAATGATAGATTTCTCCATCTCTACCTCCCTCTGCCACCAATAATACTTAAAAGTACTGCAAGTTGTGAGCATAGTCTTATACTTTGCTCAAATTAAACGGCATCTGTCTCTCTAGAGGCACAGAACCCTAATAGTCATGAAATTATGTAAGTCTACATCCAGAATAAAAAGGCTCAAAAGAAAACTTTTTGTACCCGAGGAAATATTAGATATTAAACAGTAGGATGATACTCGAATCAATAGTGTTGATTAGTGACAATAGTATGTACTCTGATAGATATATATTGTAAATCCAAATTCTGAGAGAAACTAGCATATGCTGCATGGTGGATTCCTTTATTTTTGCAATTTCCCTATGTTCCAAAAGCTAAGATATAGAAATAAAATGTTGGAAAACATAGACAAATTATTTATTAAACATCATGAAAGAAAATATGCCAAATACTTAAAGTAAGTAATATTTTACATGAACAGTTAAAGTTAAAAAATATTTAAAACTTGCACTTGTCTCCATAACAACTTTTTCTAGAATCTGTGCTGTCCGTTAATAATTTCTCCTCAGCTCAGGTAAAGTTACATTATACGAGTTTGATACACATTTATCATCTTTATATATTT
>NW_012150519.1:82241-90614 GCF_000956105.1 Propithecus coquereli | reverse complement strand
TTTTTTATTTCTGCATATTATGGGGGTACAAATGTTTAGGTTACATTGCCCTTCCTGCCCTGCTCCCCCCAGTCAGAACTTCAAGCATGTCCATCTTCTATTTTTACAAGTGAGTCAATACAGAGATATCTCATTTTACTGCTCATCACTTTATGGTACTTTGCAGATAGTGTGTTTTCACAAATGGAAAGTTTGTGGCAAACCTGCATTGAGCAAGTCTATTGGCCCCATTTTTTCAACAGCCTATGTACACTTTGTGTCTCTGCGTCACAGTTTGGTACTTGCACTATTTAAGACTTTTTATTATTTTTATATCTGTTATGGTGATCTGTGATCAGCGGTGTTTGATGTTAGTACTATAATTGTTTTAGGATTCCATAAACCACTCCCATATAAATTGATGAACTTAATTGATAAAAGTGTATGTTCTGCTTGGTCCACCAACCAGCCATTCCCCATCTCTCTTCCTCTCCTTGGGCTCCTTATTCTCTGAGACACAACAATATTGAAATTAGGCCAAAGACAGAGGCATTACATTATCTGACTTCAAATTGTAATACAAGGCTGTGCTAACCAAAACAGTATGGTACTAGAAGAAAAATAGACACACAGATCAATGGAACAGAATAGAGAACCAGAAATAAATCCACATATTTACATCCAACTGATCTTTGGCAGAATAGACAACAACATACATTGGAGAAAGAACACCCTTTTCAATAAACAGTTCTGAGAAAGTTGAATGCAAGAGAATGAAACTGGACAATTATCTCTTACCACATATAAAAATCAACTCAAGATGGATTAAAAACTTAAACGTAATACCCCAAACTATAAAACTATTAGAAGAAAACCTAGGGAAATACATAATGAGTGTGATATGCACTGTCTGGGGGATGGACATGCTTGAAGCTCTGACTCAGGGAAAAGAGAGGGGCAAGGGCAATATACGTAACCTAAACATCTGTACCCCTGTAATATGCTGAAATAAAAAAAAAAAATAACAGAAAACCTAGGGAAATCTCTTCTGGACATTGGTCTAGGCAAAGAAAAAACAAAAATAAACAAATCAAACTTAAACTAAAAAGCTTCTGCACAGAAAAAGAAATATCAACAGAATAAACAGACAACTTGTAGAATGGGAGAAAATTTATAAACTATTCATCTGAGAGGGAACTAATAGCTATAATATACAAGGAGCTCGAACAACTCAAAAAATAAATAATCCTATTAAAAAATGTACAAAGACCAATGGAATAGGACTGAGAACCCAGACATAAAGTCATCCTCACATAGCCATCTGATCTTTGCAAAGCAAACAAAAACATACAGGGGGAAAAAAAGCCCTATTCAATAAATGGTGCTGGGAAAACTGGATAGACACATGTATAAGACTGAAACAGGATCCGCGCCTCTCACCTCTCACAAAAATCAACTCATGGTGGATAACAGATCGAAACCTAAAGCATGAAACTGTAAGAATTCTAGAAGAGAATGTTGGAAAAACTCTTATAGACATTGGCTTAAGGAAAGAATACATGAGAAAGATCCCAAAAGCAATCACATCAACAACAAAGATAAATAAACAGGACCCGATCAAATTAAAAAGCTCTGCACAGCCACAGAATCTATACTTAAAACAAATAGACAACCTACAGAATGGGAGAAAATATTTACAAACTATACAATTGGTAAAGGGCTGATAACTAGAATCTGTATAGAACTCCGGAAAATCAGCAAGAAAAAAGCAAACAGTCCTATCAAATTGGGCAAAGGACATGAACAGAAACTTTTCAAAAGAAGATAGACTAATGGCCAACAAACACATGAAAAAAATGCTAACCATCTATAATCATCAAGTAAATTGAAATCAAAACCACAATGAGATACACTTAACAGTGAGAATGGCTTTTATCAAAAAGTCCCAAAACAATAAATGTTGGCATGGATGCGGGGAGATAGGAACACTCATACACTGCTGGTGGGACTGCAAACTAGTGCAACCTCTGTGGAAAGTAATAGGGAGATACTTCAAAGAACTAAAATGGAACTACTATTGGATCCAGCGATCCAACTATTAGGTATTTACCCAAAGGAAAAATAATTAATATATTGAAAAGATGTCTATACTCATTTGTTTATCACAGCACTAGTCACAATAGCAAAGATACGGAATCAACTTAAGTGCCCATCAGTAGATGAGTGACTGAAGAAAATGTGGCATATATACACAATGGAATACTATTCAGCCATAAAAAAATGAAATCTTGTCTTTTGTAGCAACATTGATAGAACTGGAGGTCATTATCTTAAGTGAAAGACGTCAACACAGAAGGACAAATATCGCATTTTCTCACTCATAAATGAGTGATACAAAAGGTACACATGGATATGGAGAGTGGAATGACAGACAATGGGGACTTGGAAGAATGAGGGTGTGGGATGGTGTACGGATGATGAGAAATTACTTAGAGAGTACGATGTACACTATTTGAGTGATGAACATCCTAAAAGTCCTGATTTGACCACTACTCACGTAACAAAATTGCACTTGTACCCCATACATTTCTATAAATTAAAAAATAATCTTACAATGGCCTCTAAATATTCAAGTGAAAGGAAGAATTTCACATCTGTCACTTTAAATCAAAAGCTAGAAATAATTAAGCTTAGTGAGAAATGTATGACAAATAGGCTGAAAACTGGCCTCCTGTGCCAAACATTTAGCCAAGTTGTGAATGCAAAGGGGAAGTTCTTGAAGGAAATTAAAAGTGCTACTCCAGTAAATGCAAGAATGACAAGAAAGCAAAACAGCCTTATTGCTGGTGTGGGTTAAAGTTTTAATGGTCTGAATAGAAGATCAAACCAACTACAACATTACCTTAAGCCAAAGCCTAATCCAGAGCAAGCCTCCAACTCCCTTCAATTCTATAAAGGCTGAGAGAGGTGAGGAAGCTGAAGAAGAAAAGTTTGAAGCTGTCACTATCAGAGGTTGGCTAATTTGGTTTAAAGAAGCAAGTCTTCTCCATAAAATACAAGTGTGAGGTGAAGTAGCACGTGCTCATGGAGAGACTGCGGAAAGTTATCCAGAAGATGCAGCTAAGATAATTGATGAAGGTGGCTACACTAAACAAAAGATTTTCGATGTAGACAAAATATCCTTCTATTAGAAAAAGATTCCATCTAAGACTTTCATAGCTTGAAATGAGAAGCCAATGCTTGGCTTGAAAACTTCAAAGGACAGGCTGATTCTCTTGTTAGGAGCTAATGTAGTTGGTGACTTTAAGTTGAAGCCAATGCTCATTTATCATTCTGAAAATTTTAGGGCCCATAAGAATTATGCTAAATCTACTCTATCAGTACTCTACAGAGGTAACAACAAAGACTAGGAAACAGCACATATGTTTACAGCATGGTTTACTGAATATTTTAATCCCACTGGTGAGAACTCCTGCTCAGAGAAAAAGGTTCCTTTCAAAACATTACTGCTCACTGACAATGCACCTAGTCCCCCAAGAGTTCTGATGGAGATGTAAAAGGAGATTAATATTGATTTCAAGCCTGTTAACACAATATCCATTCTGCAGCCCATGAATCAAGGAGTAATTTTGACTTTTAAGTCTTATTATTAAAAATTTTATAAGGCTATAGCTGCCATAGGTAGAGAGTCTTCTGATGGATGTGGGCAAAGTAAATTGAAAGGCATCTGGAAAGGATTAAAGCATCTGGAAAGGATTTACCATTTTTTATACCATTGTGAACATTGGGTGATGGATACCCTAAAAGCCCTCACTTCATCTGACTTCATTTGTAATCTATGGATGTAACAAAATTACATTTGTACCACATGAATTTATACAAATAATTTTTTAAAAGTTTGTAATTCATGAGAAGAGGTCAAAATAACATTAACAGGAGTTAGGAAGAAATTGATTCCAACCCTCATGGATGACTTTGAGGGATTCAAGACTTCAGTGGAGGAAAAAAAAAACTGCAGATGTGGTGGAACTAGCAAGAGAACTAGAATTAGAAGTGGAGCCTGAAGTTGTGACTGAATTGCTACCATCTTGTTATAAAACTTGAATAGATGAGGAGTTGCTTCTCATAGATGAGCAAAATGGTCTTTTAAGGTGAAAACTATTATTTATTTGTATATCACTAAAGATGCTATGAACAATGCTAAAATGGCACCAAGGGATTTAGTTTATTCCATAAACTTAGTTGATAAAACAAAACTAGGGTTGAAGAGGATTGACTACAATTTTGAAAGAAGTGGTAATGTGGGGAAATTTCAATGAAACAGCATCACATCCTACAGAGAATCTTTCGTGAAAGGAAGAGTCAATCAATGCAGCAAACTTCACTGTTGTCTTGTTTTAAGAAATTGCTACATCCACCTCAACCTTCACCAACCACCTCCTTGATTAGTCAGCAGTCATCAACGTGAAAGCAAT
Source organism: Propithecus coquereli (assembly GCF_000956105.1). NCBI lineage: Eukaryota > Metazoa > Chordata > Mammalia > Primates > Indriidae > Propithecus > Propithecus coquereli. The sequence continues at coordinate 86,160 of NW_012150519.1, read as the reverse complement.
ATCCTCTACCAGCAGAAACATTACAACTCTCACCTAAAGGCTTAAATGATGGTCAGCATTTCTTTACAATAAAACAGTTTAAAATTAAGGTATGAACATTGTTTTAATAGACCTAATGTTATTGCACATTTAATAGGCTACAGTATAGTGTAAATATAACTTTTATATGCACTGAGAAACCAAAAAAATGTGTGTTACTCACTTTATTGCTATATTTGCCTTATTTCTTTTGCCACAGTCTGGAACCAAACCCGCAATATCTCCAATGTACACCTGTATATTCTACTTTAGATCAAGATAAGTGTGTGCAGAAAAATAAAACACAGAAATGGAATATGAACTGTCCAAGACGTATGTGCTGGAGGCAGTGAAAAAGTCACATTGATCATATTTGGGTTTCAGGAGAATGACTCCATCAGCAATTTACAAAATGATTCAGAGGAGATAGTTGGAAGGTGATTCAGAGGAGAACGCTTGCTTATAGAAATATTTTTTAAAAAGAAGTAAAACGTGTGAAGGAGTTTTCAATTAGATGGGATTAGTGAGCTGGGGATTCTGCAGAAAATATTGTAGACTGGCCCAGGGACATAATGGCTATTGTTTCTGTTGAACATTTTTTGTTAAAATTTCAGGATCTGGAAAATTTCATTATGGAATATTGTGTTGCTTTTGCTACTTTAATTTTTGAAAATATGATTAGACTGATAAACTTGCATTCAATCCTCCAGAAACTATATAGTAATAATTAAATATGCACAATTTGAATGTTTAAATTATAAATTATAATAATATAACTGAAAGAACAGTGATGAGACTGGTTGACTCTTAAGTATTTCCATATGAGAGCTTGAATAGTTACTCACCATCTTTACACAAATCACCTTTATAGAGTGTACTTTACGAACGATAAAATCATATGGGCAACACAACAAAATTGAACCTCTGAATGCAAGAACTTATCATGATACCAATTGATGGTTAAAAGTCCTTTACTTTTAATGTCCTTTAATTATTTGTGTTGCTTTTTGTTATATTGTGGACTGACTATTTTAAAACAGTGGGTTGTTGATAACCTATTAAACCTTTCAGATATGAGATTTTTGTCAGATTTCTAGGTAGTACGCCAAATCGGTAGAATAAGTGGGTCGTTATTCATAACATTAGAATTCTGATACAGTTGCCTCTGGCACTAAGATCAGATTGCCTCTCCCCATATATTCAGAATGTATGTTTATCTTCTTATACTTAAAGAGCTAACAGTATTAAAATTCACTCTATAATCATAAACCAAAATCACTGAAGATCTTCGATTTTTCCATACCAAACTTTTAGTATCATCTCCATTTATAAATCATATATTATTCAAAACAATATATGAAATATTTGTTTTCATACAATACTGTTCATCAATTATATTTTTGCTTCTGAAATGGAGATAGAGATCCATAAAGGTGATTGGTTGAAGATACAAACTAAAATGTGTTCCCTTTCTAAAGAAAATTTTTCTATATTATTATGTTTTCAACAAAAATAATCTTGTTGGCTGCATAATAAAAGTTAACAGTAATGTAGTGCTTATTACATGATGTAAGCTGTCCCAAAAGATTAAAATATGTAAATCTATTTAATGCTAGTAACAAAGTATGGAAGTAGGTACCATTTTGTCCCTATTCCTCACTTTAGGAAAGAGAGACACAAGGAGAATACATAGCTCATCTGAGATCTCTCATTTAGAAAGTAGCAGAACTAGAATTCAAACCCAAGTACTTTGACTCCAGAAAATGCATTCTTACTAACCAAAACACCTTCATGGAATTTTGTGCATATATTACCATTTACTTAACCAATTACCTATTTATATATATCTTGATTGTTCCAAAAAATTTGAAGTAATAAAATAACACCGTGTTGAGCATTCTGACAATAAAATAATTTTATACATTCTTTATTATATTCTGAGGATATAATAGTACAGGATAAAGTTCCACATTTGCTACTATAGAAAACAACATTTCCCTATTCAAATTAACTTTCCTAAGAGTTGTGCAAAGGTATTCTCCCCTTAATTACATCTGAGAGTTCTGATTCTTCTTTTAACATTTTTAAAGTTAAACTTTGTTTCAAGTGTGTGGGGACTTCCCTTTCAATAGAAGGTACCCATCATGGAAACGACCTTGGGTTCAGTCTTTTCCCATTAGAGGGGGTGAAGTTCCGAAAGAGAACAACATATTTTTTTTTTAAATTTCAGAATATTATGGGGGTACAGATGTTTAGGTTATGTATGTTGCCCTTGCCCCCCCTCCCCCCAAGTCCGAGTTTCAAATATGTCCATCCTTCGGGTGGTGCGCATTGCACTCTTTGTGTATGCAAATACCCTCCCCTCCTCCCTCCTCCGCCCTCCCCCCTCCCACCTGCCCAACATCCAATAGATGTTATTCTTATATGTGCACTTATGTGTTGATCAGTTAATACCAATTTGATGGTGAGTACATGTGGTGCTTGTCTTTCCATTCTTGGGATACCTCACTTAGTAGAATGTGTTCCAGCTCTATCCAGGAGTATACAAGAGGGAGAACAACATATTTTAGAATGCCGAGTTATTTGGAGAATAAAAGGTATTTAACAAAAGAACCGATGCTTTAGGAGTAGAGGAAGATTGTTATATTTTACATCCACAGTAGAGTTAAGCACAGGACAGAAGGGCAAGTGAGTTCAATTGTGTGAATGTGTAGGAGGACATGGCAAAATAACAATTTAAAACTTTTCACCTGCTTTAAAGATATAGAACATTCTGTAATGTTTTCTATGTCAGAGAGAACAAGAAAATCTTAAAGTATTAGTAATCATTATCTTGGCTTAGTAAGGACACATAAAATTGCTTATCAAAAGTAGAAATCATAAACTTAAAATCATTTAGAGAATATCATTACAGAATGCATAGAATAATTTCATCATTTCCTTTTATTTTTACTGTTTTCCACATTCTTATTGCTACTATTGTTTAACATTTAAAAAGTTTTCTGAGTGGGTTAGATATAATTCTACATATGCAAAAAGCACACCGTCTGCTCTGACACAGGATAACTATAAGGATGTCCATGTAAATGCCTGTTAGCTTCACGCTCGAGTTAGATGTTCAGGAAAGTTAATTTTGTTGCTGGATACATATGCCTCTCTTACAGTATATAACAATGACTGCTTATTCGTCTACTTTAGAAATTCTGCGAGGCTGTGGATTATTTCTTTCTCTTAAAAGTTAGCCCTTGGTCCCTAGGACCAAGACCCTTTTTATAAGTATACATGAAATGATGAGCTTTTTAAACTTCTTTCTGGAGTCAGACAGGATAGATACTAATTTAATTGCCCTAGAAACTTGAGGTAACTAGACATTTTGAGAAATCTTCCAAATAGTTTTATGGTATAGAAATATGCATGTATCCTTCATTCTTACACAAACTTAGTAGGTTTAGGTTAGGTATGAGTCTTTATGTTCAGCTCGGAATACACAGAACAAGATCCTCAAGGATCTTGTATATATTTAAGGAAATATCTATATCTATGTATCTATCCACACACACACACACACACACACACACACACACATACACTCACGCATATATGACATACTGTTAGAAAGAAGCAACCATCGAGTCTGTCGGTGGGTGACTAAGGGAAATTTCACGCAGTGTGTGTATCTCCCTTGGTTAGAACCGGTAGACAGAGGTCAAAGAGTAAAGAAGACCGAAAGGCGTACCTGCTGGTGATATCGCCGTGATGCAAATAACATTAGGTGGGGTGGAAAAGGGCATAATTAGGTTATACAGAAGTAGGTCATAAATGCCAGGATAAAAAAACTGGAACAAGGGCTACTAACCAGGATTACAAATGTACTATCTGTAAGGAGCAAAACATGAAATTA
>NW_012150519.1:57531-80786 GCF_000956105.1 Propithecus coquereli | reverse complement strand
TTTATAAATATTCCTATAAACTCAGTGATATGAGGCATGACTGCACAGGTTGGACACTGTACAATTCCAGGGAATGCCATTTGCAAAGATTACAACCATATCCTGTGGATGGGATTTATATAATCGTCTGGATACATTATTTAAATTATCTTCTCTTTCAATAATCCCAAATGTTAAATAGAAATTAAACTCATGGTATGTATTCTGAAGAGATGTTCTTGGATATGAACACATGGAAAACATTCCGATAGAAAATTTAGAACATTGTCTTTACACTACCTACTGTGGATAATCATTGTCTTCATTCATTAAGTCCCCAGGCATCAACAAACAACGTCACACTTTATCCAAGTGCTGACATTAAAATAAGATTGCGAATTAGAGCAAAGATTTATACAGCATGACAGGATAATAAACACTTTTATGTAAATAATGTTTTAAATAAACCAATAAACTAATTCCAATTTGTATTTATAAAGTAACCTGACAATTCTCTTTAATGTTAGAACATATTTTTAAGTACCATCCCTTTTCCCTAAAAGTATGCCATAAGAGAAATAAACAATGAAAAAAATATATATATATAAATTTAAAAATTAAAAAGATAGTAGGAAGAAATGAGAGTAGAAACATATGAATAATATATTTAGATTTTACTAGGCATCTTAATTATGATAAGAATTGAATTGGGGCTTTAATTTTTGATAATAATTGACTTAATAAAATTGTTCTGCTTTAAAGTTTAGTTTACTCAATGAAATAAGAGCCAGTTTCTTAACATATCATTAAAGTGATTAATATTGTTAAGTCTTGTTTGGTTGAGTTATGAGAAATTAAGGAGATAAAATGTCATCCATGCAAAAGTAGATAAAATCTGGATTTTACTGTTATTTATTTATTTATTTATTTATTTATTTATTGAGACAGAGTCTCACTTTGTGTTCCGGTCTAGCGTGCCATGGCGTCAGCCTAGCTCACAGCAACCTCAGACTCTTCCCTCAGTCTCCCGAGTAGGTAGGACTATAGGCGTGTGCCACACGTCCATATAATTTTTTCTATTTTTAGTTTCATGGCTAATTTTTTTTTCATTTTTCAGTAGAGATGGGGTCTCACTCTTGCTCAGGCTGGTCTTGAACTTCTGATCACAAGTGATCCTCCTACCTCGGCCTTCCAGAGTACTAGGATTACGGGTGTGAGCCACTGTCTCTGGCCTGAATTCTTACATTCTTTGAAAAATGTGCTCTTCTATGTGTTTTCCATCATCTTAAATATTTAATTTTGGAATATTTAAAGTGGAGGACATTGCTTTTGTTGTCTAGATGGAGAAATTGGAGTCTAAAAAATTTAGCTAAACTCTGCTGTCAGAAATTTGACAAATATTAAAATCCATAGTTCCAAATTCCTGTACTTATGGCTTTTCCACTAAAATAGGTTGTCTCCTCAAAAAAGAAATATAAAATGCCTGCAGTTCTGGCCTTTTCTATAGTTCTGATTTCATTTATAAACAAGCCAAAGGAATTTTTCTTAGTTGCATCAGGAAACAGAACAGGCTAATTATGAAATATAATTAATTCTATTTGTCTTCAGGGCATCCACATAGCCTAGGGACTACTTTGAATTTGAAAGAAATATCTACTGCAATATTTTCTACTAGATTTATTGAATCTAAGACAATTTTCTCCATAAACATCATTCTATATGCAATTTGCTGTAAGAACATATATTTTCAAGAATATCTTTATAATGCCTGTTAAGTTTTTTCTGTTGTTGTTACTTTCCATCTGTTGTTTAAAAAGCAATATTATTTCTTACAGAGAAATATATCTATATTACAGATTAAGATAAACTTCTTGTTTTTATATAAGAAAAATTTAGTTTTCTTAGTCAATATAGAAATATATGAACTAGGAAATGTTCTTATATATGGGAATCTTTGATGTTACCTCACACTTTTAGATATATAGAACTTAAATTTTGCTTTGTAAATTTTAATATGATATTTCCAGAGGGGTAATACAGTATGGTGGTTAAGAGCATCAACACTGAAGACAATTTTTTTAAAAATTTCCAATTCTGGGCCGGGTGCGGTGGCTCACGCCTGTAATCCTAGCACTCTGGGAGGCCGAGGCGGGCAGATCGTTTTAGCTCAGGAGTTCGAAACCAGCCTGAGCAAGAGCGAGACCCCATCTCTACTAAAAACAGAAAGAAATTAATTGGAGAACTAAAAATATATAGAAAAAATTAGCCGGGCATGGTGGCGCATGCCTGTAGTCCCAGGTACTCGGGAGGCTGAGGCAGAAGGATCACTTGAGCCCAGGAGTTTGAGGTTGCTGTGAGCTAGGATGACGCCACGACACTCTAGCCCGGGCGACACAGTGAGACTCTGTCTCAAAAAAAAAAAAAAAAATTCCAATTCCGACGCTATCACTTACAAAATGTCTGCTGTTGAGCATGAAATATAACCTCTATGTTCCTCAGTTTCCTCTCTGGTAATATAGGAATAATTAAGTGTACACCTAATTCCTTGATTTTCTTTGACAGTAAAATGAATTAAACTATATAGTGTTCTTAGAATAGTACATCCCAGAATAAAATATTCTGTAAGTCTCATTATAATCATTATTATTGGTATGATTGTCATGACAACCAAAGTACAAAGCATGTGGTGTGACCCTCTTTATGTATCTATGAAGAGCTTGGTCATTTGTCAATAGCATTTGATGTATATTTATATCAGGAAATCTGGTCAACCTTCCTCAGAATTTCGACTACATGTTTTATTATAAAAATCTAAATTTCAATATATTTGCCAAACATAAAATTATTTTATTGGGCAGTAAAGTTGGCATTGCCTCTCCATACACTATGCCAGATTCAAAATAAAGACTTTTAGGCTTATTCATTTCTCATTAGCTAAGAGATTTGACTAATATCAGAGGTCTCTGATTCCATTAGAATCTCAAAAGACTTTTCATTCTGGCAAGAGAATAAGAATTCCACTCTCTCTAGTTTCTGGACATCGTTTTATCAATTTTTGCTTGTCTTTTGTGTTCCAGGCAGTGAGTGAGACACAAAGGATGTGAGACATTTTCTACGCTTGCTGTATTCACAATCAGTAGGAAGACCCAAGGTCAGTTATAATTGGATTTCACATATGTTTAAAAAGAACAATAAAATGCTACAAGTTAATAATCTCACAAGGTTTACAAACCTAGGCTGGTATAAGAAGTAAGTATCGATCTGTTTTAATCACTTTAAGAAGGAATGAAGCACTCTAACTTACACACATATCTACCCAACCTCATGACTACCCGTCTGACAGAGGTGATGACAGAGTAGAGTCTACATATTTTTATAAGAGATTTTTTGTTAAATTATGCAAAAATGCATACAAATTTATAATTTTATGAGTGATTCAAACTAAAAAACTTTACTATTATTTTTTTTTTCATGATTGGAAGTTAGAGAGGGAAGGGATAAGAAGATAATATCCTAGAATCCTATGTCTCGGGATTTCATATTATGTCAGTACTCTGTGCACTACAAATTTATTTTAAGTCAGAGGACAAGACAGGGATTTAAAGGTACTCACTCAAAGAGATTATCATCTATCCTATTGAGTCTGGGAAGCATGAGGACTCTAGGAGGGGCGTGGCTAGCTGGTCATTGGATTTGAATGGCAGTAGATCAGAGATTCACAGGAGTCACTGGCTGCTATCCATGTTTGCAACTGTAATGGCAGTTTCAAAACGTTTGTATTCTATGTGTCGAAAGCACACCACTAGTGAGAGGGTCAAGAATTGTACATTTAACATACAGGTCTCCCCCAACAATAAAGCACAGTACATTCAGTTTCCTATTTTTTCTGTTTTTCTCTGCCTCAATGTTTGAGGTGTCTATAAATTGGATAGTGAATGCATGTGAAGGAATAGAGGGCAGCGTGAAGAAAAGAAGACAACCTCCCCAACAACCCAGTGCAAGCTTCCCAGCTTACAGCAGACCCAAGATGGCAGAGAGGAGACAAGTTACCTTTGCATTAAATTTTAAAGACTTTATTATTGCATCAGCCTTGGCTGACCTTTAGTTAATGACAATGAGATCATTTCTATGTATAAGAGGAAACTGGCTAAAATACCATCTATGAACAGGAAAGAACTAGACCACATATCAGCTGAAAGAGACAGATGGAGAAAAATCAAACTTTTCAGTTTAACAAATTAACACAAAACTTGATGGCTTAAAATAACAAATGTTTATTCTCTCACAGTTTGGAGGCCAGAAGTACAAAATGAAAATAGTGGTAGGATTGGTTCCTCCTTGGGGGCATTGTAGGAGAACCTGTCCCATGCCCCTCTCCTGACTTCCGGTGGTTGCTGGTATTCCTTGGCACGCTTTGGCTCGTAGCTGCATAACTCCAGTCTCCGCCTCTGTCATCACATGGCGCTCTCCCTGTGTATCTCTGCGTCCAAATCATCTTCTTATAAGGACACCATTCGCTGGATTAGAGACACCGTAATCCAGTTTGATTTCATTTTAACTCTATATTCACTTAAAAAAAAAAATACTTCCAAATAAGGTCACATTCACAGTTTCCAGGTGAACGTGAACCTGTCTAGCCCAGTACACATGGTCAAATATTTAGATACAAATATTAGTAAGAGTTTTGAAATAGATGTATTCTAATGTCATGAATTCAACATTATCTTCATTCTGAAATTTATAAAATTATCTACATTTTCTGACTTTGTATTTAACTTGGTTTCCTCATTTTCTTAATGAAAAAAGAATTTAAAGCAATTGGGCATCTGAAATTGGAAGATGAAGAGAAAAAAGAACTTAACAATCAACACACTACAATGGAGATACTGATAGTATTTGCCTCATCAGGTTAATGTGATGAGAAAATGACATAACACGTATTTAGAAATTTAAATGCTGGAACATTATAGTCATTTAAAATTTTTGAGTTTTTTTATTACTAAACATGCAAAGCAGAAGATTACTTTTACTGATCACAAAGTATTCCAAGGGCTAAATTTTTGAGAGAAAGATAAAGAAATATTAATGATGTATCATTTTTTTCTCAGTCAATTTAGATTGAGCATTTTAATGTTATTCTACTCAGAAAGCTCTCATTTTAATTGATGTTGATGCAATTTTAAAAGAATTTAGTTTTTTATGAAATGAAAACAACAGATATGTGAAAAATATTTTTGATCCTTTATTATACTCTAAATTTAGCTTTTTATAATTCATTGGAAAAGAAGGAAACAAAGCTATGATGATTCTGTTCCATTATTTTCCAAAAGCAGTACAATCATTTCAAATTTCAGCCTTACTATTGCATATTAACGAGTAAAACAACAATATTACTTTGTCCTGTCTCAATTCAAAACAAACAAGATGTATTTTCTATACTTTCACATTGTTTCTATAATTTACTTTTATAACTTATCTTTATATATGAAGTAAACTGATATTTCTATACAAATAAAGGCAGACATCTCCAAAAGAAAGAGTACTTTATTCCTGTTTACACTTAGAAATGTACACAAAAACATCAAATGAATCCTTCACATCAGTTAAGTTCTTAAATGTAGTATATTTATTTAATACAGACCTGTGAGTGTACAGACTGAATTTAAACACATACACGCATACTGGAAGCCCTTGACTTATCACTCCTGTGTTTTGCCAAATTTAGTTAGACAAAAACAGTAAAAATATAAAATAAAATAAAAAAATAAGGAAAAAGATTCCTAAAGTTTTGGCTGTGGAATTTTTTCCCCTTGCATACTGTTCTCTCCCAATAATGGTTACAATAAAATTTTCTGAAATGCAAATCACTGAGCAAAAACAACAGTGATCCAGCCAAGCTTAGTATAACATTCAGAAGTCAAGGAAAAATAGATTAAAACATAAATGGACCATGTGAAAATAAACATTAGAAGTTGATTGTCAGGAATCTAAACTAAAAGGTGATCTAGGACAATAATTATTTTTATACATTTTTTTTTCTTTTTTGGTGGGTAGTGATGGTAGATTGTTTTGTTTCATTTTATTTTATTTTTGTCAATGTGAAATAGCATTCCAACCAATGTATACTAAAAGCAGTACTTCCTTTGTGTGTTTCTGCCTGAGCTCTGTATTTGTTTCCACATTGGTTTGTGGCTCTGTGTCAGTCATTATGGAAATTATGTTAAAGTAGGAGCATTGGCATGTGACTGTTGGTAAACGCATGGCAGTGTGGCACATGCTACAGTGTCTGTGTCTGCTTTCATCATGCAACCCTGAGGGCCAAAACTGTGGATCATTGATCCTGGTATTCCCAGTGTCTATCATTGTAGCTGATCTATAGCACATGTTCACTAAATGTTTATTAATGGAAGAAGGAATCAACAAATAAATGAATTAAATAAGCCCAGCCTTTAAGAAAGCATCATCTTTCTATAAGAATGGCTTTTATTAAGAATAAGAATCTCTTAAATTATGTTATATACAGTTATGTTATGGACCTATATTTTTGACACGTATTCAATTGTATGAGAAATTAAATTTACAATGAAACATTGATTAGAATGTTATTTAGGCATGCTTCCCTCATTCTTCTTTTAGTTAATACTGATTGAAGTATGAAAATATTATAAAGAATAAATTTACTGTAAATTATCCTAAAATAATGCACAGTAGATATTGTAATTTGCTGCAAATTACCACTACCCAGAAAAAAGAATGTGATGCTAAAATGATCAATTTTAGAACATTTTTGATGATTGTTAAAGAATAGGAACATTTGTTGATGACTGCAGGTTCAATTTCAGTGTGTTTGTTTTTAGGAGTTGCTATATTTAGTCAATGATAACAGCATTCTCTCAATTCCTTCTCATGGTCCATTCAGATATCCCTTGCATTTTATTTTTTATTCATTAGCAATGAAGTGTACATAACCTGTATATTTCAATGGCTTTTTTTCCCACAATAATAGTTTAAGTAAAGGTAGAACAAAAATGTTATGCTATCATGATTATACATTTCCGAGCCTAGCTAGCAACATCATTACAGATCAAAAGCTCAGATATTGCTTGACAGTTCTCAGATACAGAGTTAAAATTTTAAAGAACAAAATGTCATTTCTTAAACAATGAATCATCACTGAAATACAATTCTCTATCAAGTCATTAGTAATTCTTATTATATAATAGATCTTATCAACATTTTTCTAAGGAAGAAAAAATGCTCACAACTGGATTTTAGAAATATCTATCTTTAGTTCAATATATTTTAACATCAGCAGCCTGGTCTCAGCACATATCATTAGTAGCTATCTCAGTGGATACAGTTAATTATCACTGTTTCTTTCAGATGATGAATATTAAATAGAATATTTGCTCTGTTATGAAGTTGGAAACTGTGCTTTTCATATGAAAAGATACCACTGAAAGTACAGTGAAGTGGAATCCTTATGCTTTGCTAAGGCCAGTTCGAAACTTTGCTCATTGTTTTCAACTATCTAGAGATTATTTTTCACTAATTGTGGCCCTACTCCTAATGATTTCAGAAGTCATTAGTGGAATTTTAAAATTGATACTCTCACATAAACAAGACTTTCAAATTCATATTTTTGCAACATACTGAGATATAATGTATAAATGAATACTTACTGAAGGTTATCTTTGTTCTTTATTGAATGTATTGCAGTAAAGATGTTTTCAACTCGATTATATATCACTGAATTTTGAAACACAGAGATGGGGTGACCAAAGCATGTTGGAGGAAGATCTATTTAATACTACCTTAGATAAGACAGAGGGCAGAATCATTCGTTGTTTGAAATAAAGATGGCTTAGTAAATGGGAAATACAATGTCACTTCAAAGTGCAATACACACACACACACACACACACGCATATACATATATATAAATAAAACAAAATAGAGTTCTTGTCATATTTTGTTGAAGGATATATAAAGGAAATGCATTCCACATGACAGACTTATGAATTCAGCAGAAAGCCAAAGGTATTCTTTTCTTACTGTCTTATAATCCATATACCAAAACAGAAGTAAGAAGAACAAAAAAAAAAAAAAACAACAACATGGACTAACTTGACCTCTTCTAAAGAAATAAGGGTAAAATGCATATTTCATTACAAATAAACTAAAATATATTAGCAAACAGTTGTAGCATTTTTTTTCTTTGAAAAAGTTGCTGAAAACTGCTCTGCTCTAACACTGACAATTCGTCAAAATATTAAAGAAAGAAAATTGTCAAAAATATACAGAGTTCAGTCAGCAGCTGACCAAACATGAAATGTAATGTGATACAATTTAGGTGGAGATGAGTTTAAGGGTTACTATACACATTAGATTTTATTTTATTCTGTTAAAATTATTTTCCATTCACTATGTTCTATTAGGATCAGAGTATATAAGAAACTTCATAAATTCAGCAACCTCTCTGTGTTTCTTCTTTGTAGGAGAAAATATTTCTATATTTAATTTCAAATAATTATTCATGAAATGTTATTACAACTTTTCAATCACCATTTTCCAGCATGCATAAGTGTAATATATTACACAAATGATGATGAAGTTGTTCACTTAGATGTCACCTTGGAGTTTTCAAAGCATTTTCACTTACATTACTTCACTTGGTCCTCAAAGCCAGTCCATTAGGCAAGCAGCACTGTTTTTAGTACAGCTTGATACAGTAAATAGAATGGATTCACGAGGTTTATTAATTTACTGAAGTCACAGAGCCAGTAAATGGCCAAGTCAACTTTAGAAAGGGTATCTTCTGAATGCTACTTCTACCACATCGGTTGTCCTTACACACAGAATTGTACATTTTTCATGCAGCCAGTGAAGACAACGGGCCATGGAGTTATGATAAAATGAACAATCTATGACTAAGGGTAATAAAAGATAAAAGAAGGGAAGATAGAGTAAAAATGAGAAAGGAAGTAGCTGGAGATTGTTGAAGGAACAGTAAGCAAATGAAGCTGTGGTTCATAGGGACCCACAAGCCTTGTAGAAAATAGAGGATGTGGAATAGTTGCTTTACATTCTTCTCAAACATTTTCTTATGCATCTATTGCTTCTATGTATAGAGACCCACTTTCTTGAGAAAAGGCATTTGGAAAACATAAAATTGGAAACAAATGACAGAAAAGGCTGATGTTTTGTCATCATATGGAGGGACCAAAATTTTGATGATGTGACTCTCAACAGAGATGCGAGTAAAATTAAGGGAACCAAAAGGAGAATCAGCAAGAGATGTTGAGGCACTCAAGGAGTAAGGAAAGCAAAACAGTTGCTACCCTCAGTCTATTGATGCAAAGAGGAAAGATATCACTAGAGCCGAAAGAGAGCTTGAATCACTGAAAAGATTACACTTGGCAGAAGCTGTATTTCTGGATGGATGCAGCATTAGCTATATTCAAGAAGTGAAGTGGAAAGGAAGCAGAAGAAAATACCTGTTTTTTTCTCTCTTCCAAACTCTTCCTGTTATCTTCCGGTGGTTGAACCCAAATTGCAGCCAAAAAGCAAGAAGAATCCTTGATGGAGTCCTTAGGGTTAGCCTTATGGGTTACAGAGCAAGGTGCATACTTGGGTAGGTCATGGTTAGTCTTTTGTCAATTTCTGAGTGACGTAAGAAAAGTTAGACATTTTTGTGCTCCCACTTCCGTCTCTCCCTCTTCCTTTGGACCCTGGGCACTCTTACACTTATCCTAATCCTATCCCAACTTGTTTATCTTCCTAAAGCCAGTTAACTTAAGTGAACTTCTAAATATTTGATTAAGCCACTCATAATGGAAGACAACGATGAGAATTAACCCTCTAGAAAACACAAGCAACATAAAAAAGGAACTGTTAGAGCAAACATGTCTATTATGATAGAGTGTGTTGAGTAGAGAAAAGGTATATTAGTGAAGAATACCTTTCTTATGTTTCTTGACCTTTTTCTCGCTCTGTTAAAAGGACAAATATCTCATGTTCTTATTCATAAATGGTGCTAAAAAATGTGTATGCATGCATGTAGAAAGTAGAATGACAATGGAGACTCAAAAGTGTGAGGGGGTGGAAAAGGGGTGAATGATGCAAAATTACCTAATGGGTACAAGGTGCATTATTTGAGCAATGAATACCCTAAAAGCCCTGACTTGATCACTACCCAATACATGCATGTAACAAATTGTACTTGAACCCTATACATTTATAAAATAATAATAAAAAAAGATACCCCTGGCTAAGAACAGAATCTGAAATGCCACTCAAACTTATCTCTTCATTTCTAAATGTTCTGGTATAACATCCACTCTGAATACTTAAAAGCTCTGTTCTACCCTGGTGTGATGACTTTGGCTTTCACAAGTGGGTTTTGATTAGGAGAGGAGGCAAAAGGACTTAACTGACGTGCCATTATCTAGTATTTTTATTGTTCTCAGACATGTCCTTACTTTTGTAGCCTCCCTGTTGATTTTCATGATTAATGGATGTGTCTTTCTTTCTCTGGCAACTTTTGAATAAGTTGTAGCCTGAATGATTGTAACTCTAGGTAGCTCTTCCATTCTTCCTTATCTGCCTACAAGGCTGGTACAGATTAAAGAGCACAAGGTTTGTGAAATGTTTCTGCAATTATAAAGTGAAACATAGTACTAATTTTTGAAAATATTATTTGTCCTCAAGTTGGAATGTAGACTTGATATATACAGATGGTAACACAAGAATATGGCTGGTATCCACTGTCATATACTACTGGAGATCATAAATGTCTTTGGCTAATGAAAATGAAAAGAATGCCACGCTAAGGTTTTCTGTCAAGAAATAATTTTAAACAGGTCATTTCAGCATACGAATGCAAGTTAGTTTAGAATCAAGGAATATATCCCATACTGGTTCTAAAAAAATTCCCATATTGATGTCTCAATCTATAAATTTTTAAGTATTTCCTGTTAGATGCCTAGCTCTTATAAGTTCTAAAATCAGGAAAGCAGACATCATATGCATTTGATACCTGAAAAGATTATATGTGAAATGATTACCTAGTATAAAGATTAAAAAAACAAATAATAATTGATCTGTCATTATAAGGATAACCATAACAGTAGAAAACAAACTTTATAAAGACAAAAGTCCAATGATACCAGAGGTGCTATAATAAAATTGTATACTGCCACAAAGAAAGGTAAAGAGGAAATGTAATTACAGCTATATTACTGAAGTGATGGAATGGGAAGGTGGGTGTTTCATCATTAACTATTTCATCAAGCTAAACTGAGAAATAAGAGTGTTTATGACAATGTGGATTACCATAGTAACATGGATTATAGGCAAAAGGGCTAAAAATATTGAAGATTTTGGCAAAAAACATTAAGTAGAGATATAAAAAAAGTTTTTAAATTTCTGGATGCTTCTCAGTTGGTAGCTACCATCAGTGGTTGTTAATTTAAATTTATTGGTGATTAGTTATGATTGTCACTAAAGAAATTTTATGGAACTAAGTACTGGAGAAAAATATAAAAGCATATGAATGAAGCCTCATAAGAAGCCTGAGTAGAAACAGGCAGACATCCAAGGAACCTACTCTAAGGAGTCACAAAAAAGGAAAATTCCATCTGTAATAAAAAGGTTTGGAAATTGAAGAATCTGTTCCAAAGATATTCCCTGATTAACTGTCTGGCAGCATTAAGTGCCAGATCTCTGCGAAGCTCATGCATGCTGCTTTCCATGCCTTGGAAATGGAAAGGACTTTAGAACTACTCTATAATACAGGAGACAGGATAAACAGCCCCTAAATAGAAATAAGGAAATGCTAAAAAAAGTAAACCAGGATTACAAGAAGCTGAAGAATTTAAAGGCAATTGAAGCATGGGTGGCTTTGGATAGGAATGTGAAAAATATCATAAACGGGAGAAAAAAATTCTGCAATACTGGATATACCATATTCATGTGGCTCTTGATTCACAGAGATTCTAAGAGTATTGGACAAATTATACCCTGGAACTTTTATACAGTTCTGGTAGGAATGTAAAGTGATACAACCTCTTGGGAAAAGTTTATCAGTTTCTTAAAAAATTAAACATAGACCTATCATATGACTTACTATTCTAGTCCCAGGTATTTATTAAATACAAAAAGGAAACATATGTCCACTTAAAAACTTGCATAAAAATATTCAGCTTCATTTGCAATACCCCAAAATTTTATTTGCAATAGCCAAAAACTGAAATGGTCTAAATGTTTATCACTAGATGAATTTATCCATTCGTTATTAAATGGATATCCAAATGATGATTATTCAAGAGATAACCATGATATACAGACTTTCCAAGTGATAACCAAATAAATGGTTAGCAGTGGATAAACAATTGTGGTATATCCATACAATAGGATGCTATTCATCAATAAAAAGGAATGAACTATTGATATGTGCAATAAGATGGCTAGGTCTCAAAACATGCTACGTGAAATAAGCCAGAAACACCCATAAATGAGCATATACTGTATTAATTCATTTCATATAAGTCTCAAGAAAATTAATAATAATATACAGTGACAGAAAATGGATGAGTTGTTTCAGGGGATGTGAAGGAGGAAACTGTGAGGGAGAGCTAACCACGGATATGAGGAAATTTTTGAGGGAGGTGAAAGATATATTCTTTCTCATAATTGCAGTGATAGTTGCTATTATATATGCATATGTGAAAATGTATCAAATCGTATACTTAAATATGTGCAGTTCATTGAATAAGAGATATTCATTAGTCATCATGTATAAGAAAATAATTGTGAGAGTCTTCATTCATGGGGCAATGCTGAGACTTTTGAAAAAACTGAAGCACCTCATTCTGTGCAGTGCAATGATGAGTCAGCCAAAAATAACATGTTTACTTTGCAAAGCAATCTCCTTTATTGAATGTTCAGCCTCAGCTGGCTAATGAAACTTTCCGTTGGAGTATTTCATATTAATTCTTTCATTTATTTTTAATTCATTGTCTCATTGATAAATATTTATTTATATCTCTCTATTTCTGGCTGTCTCTGAGATCCTTCAAATTCAAATTGTGTTAAATTGAGCATTTCCCCATGATCTTCACAAGTCGTCTCCTTTTCTTAGCTTCTTATCTCAGTTAATGGCACCATTACTTAACCATTTGCTATAAAAGCTACTTTTCTCAGCAAATTTTAATGAGAAGATACAATGTAATGCAAGAACTGAATACAAAAATATGTTTAAGATTCAGTTCAGCATTCTTATCATAAAAAGATGTTGAATTTTGTCAAATGGTTTTTTTGTATCTATTGAGAGAATCGTATGGTTTTTGTTTTTGCTTCTATTTATGTGGTGAATTACGTTTATAGATTTGCATATGTTGAACCGTCCCTGCATCTGTGGGATGAAGCCCACTTGGCCATGATGGATTATTTTCTTAATAAGCACCTGGATTCCAAATGATACAAGCCATATGTGACAAACCCACAGCCAACATCATACTGAATGGGGAAAAATTGAAAGCATTCCCATTAAGAACTGGAACCAGAAAAGGTTGCCCACTATCTCCACTTCTACTCAACATGGTGCTGGAAGTCCTGGCCACAGCAATCAGGCAAGAGAGTGGAATTAAAGGCATACAAATGGGAACAGAAGAGATCAAACTCTCACTAATTGCTGATGATATGATATTATATCTAGAAAACCCCAAGGATTCAACCAAGAGGCTCCTGGAATTGATAAATGAATTCGGTAAATTCTGAGGATATAAAATCAATACACACAAATCAGAGGCTTTCATACAGGCCAAAACCAGTCATACTGACAACCACATCAAAGACTCAATTCCCTTCACAATAGCAACAAACAAAATAAAGTACCTAGGAATATATTTAACTAAGGAGGTAAAAGACAGGGAGAACTATGAAACATTGAGGAAGGAAATAGCAGAGGACGTAAACAGGTTAAAAACCATACCGTGCTCGTGGGTCGGCAAAATCAACATTGTTAAAATGTTTATACTACCGAAAGTGATCTACAGATTCAATGCAATCCCTATTAAAATACCAACATCATTTTTCACAGATATAGAAAAATTAATTTTACACTTCGTATGGACCAGAGAAGACCCTGTATAGCAAAAACAATCCTAGGCAATAAAAACAAAATGGGAGGTATCAATTAAGCAGACTTCAGACATCATTACAAGGCTGTAGTAATCAAATCAGCTCGATACTGGCACAGAAACAGAACCATTGACCAGTGGAACAGAACTGAGAACCAAGATATAAAACCATCCTTATATAGCCATCTAATCTTTGACAAAGCAGACAAAACATACACTGGGGAAAATAATCCTTATTCAATAAATGGTGCTGGGAAAACTGGATAGCCACATGTAGAAGACTGAAGCAGGATCCACACCTTTCACCTCTCACAAAAATCAACTCACGCTGGGTAACAGACTTAAACCTAAGAAGTGAAACTATTAGAATTCTAGAGGAAAATGTTGGAAATACTCTTCTAGATATTGACCTATGCAAACAATTTATGAAGAAGAACCCAAAGGCAATCACAGCAACAACCAAAATAAATCAATGGGACCTGATCAAATTAAAAAGCTTCTGCACAGCCAAAGAAACGGTCACGAGAGCAAACAGACAATCTACAGAATGGGAGAAAATTTTTGCATACTACAAATTCAATAAAGGGCTGATAACTAGAATCTATTTATAACTCAGGAAAATCAGCAAGAAAAAATCAAATGACCCTATCAAAAATTGGGAAAAGGACATGAACAGAAACTTTTCAAAAGAGAAAGAACAATGACCAAAAAACATATGAAAAAATGCTCAACATCTCTAATCATCAGGGAAATGCAAATCAAAACCACAATGAGATATCACTTATCTCCAGTGAGACTGGCCTTTATCAAAAAGTCCCCAGACAATAAATGTTGGCGTGGATGCGGAGAGATAGGAACACTCATACACTGCTGGTGGGACTGCAAACTAGTGCAACCTCTGTGGAAAGCAATATGGAGATACCTAAAGAGATACAAGTAGAATTACCATTTGATCCAGCAATCCCATTACTGGGCATCTACCCAGAAGAACAAAAGACACTCTATAAAAAAGACAACTGCACCCAAATGTTTATAGCAGCACAATTGCAATTGCAAAGCTGTGGAAACAACCCAGGTACCCTTCAATACATGAGTGGATTAATAAACTGTGGTATATGTATACCATGGAGTACTATTCAGCTTTAAGAAACAATGGTGATATAGCACCTCTTATGTTCTCCTGGATAGAGCTGGAACACATTCTACTAAGTGAAGTATTCCAAGAATGGAAGAAGAAGCACCACATGTACTCACCATCAAATTGGTATTAACTGAACAACACATAAGTGCACATATAAGAATAACATTTATTGGATGATGGGCAGAGGGGAGGGGGGAGGAGGGGAGGCATATATGCATACACAAAGAGTGCGATGCGCACCATCCGGGAGATGGACACGTTTGAAGCTCGGACTTGGGGGCGGGGGCAAAGGCAACATATGTAAACCTAAATATCTGTACCCCCATAATATGCTTAAATAAAAAAAAGATTCAGTTCATGCACTCAAGGATATTAAACTCATGTGGTAGAAGATTGGTATGTAAACAAAATATAGTCATATAATGTGTTGGTTTTACAAGCGATGGTGTGGACCAAACAATTCTGTCTGCAGGAGTCCAAAAAGGCTTTAAAGGAAGGTAATATTTCAAGCACCATTTTAAGAGTGAGTATGAACTTGTTTTCTAGACAAGGGGAAGTAAATGGCATCTAATTAAAACAACATCATTGAAAAAAGCATAGTATAAAAAAGGCTGTTGTGTTTGTGCAAAGATGAATGCTTCTAGTTGTATTCAGGGAGATGGTATGGAACGTTGTTTTCAGTTCAAGTTGTAAATTCTTAAAAAGTTATAAAAACAAATAGAAACATCTTCTGAATAAATTACTGTAATAAAGGAGGCTCTTAATGTAGCATAGTTTGAAGAGTTGATGGGACTAGAGTTCCTCATGCCAATGTTCTCTGGGCCCTCTGGGAGTATGAGATGATGTTGAAATCCCATGTGAAGAATCCCTCTCAATGTTCTTACCTAGATTCCCCTTCAAAGAATAAATTCCTATCTATTTAAAGGTACTATGGTCAGTAGATATCCTCCAGCTGTCACTTGCTTCAGAGTCTACTTTGGTTGCAGGGAGCAGCTTCACCTAAGGTCATGTCCTTCCTGAAGCAGCCAGCATGCTGCAACTGACAAGGGACTGAGGAGGGATTATTAAGCTCTAGCTATTTTACTGCAATGCGGGAAAACTCAGAGTAGGAATCGTTGCTTTCAAGCTCCCCACCACCATCTTGACTGAGGGTATTTCAGGACATCATTGTATTTCAGCTCTTTCCTTTATATAATCCTGCTTCCTCTTCCTTCCTTTTGCAGGGATTGATCATTAATTGACATATTGATCAGTAATTTAAATATTGCACCTCAAACTTCATCTAAGCTTCTGCTTCTAGAGAAATCAACCTGCAAAACATCTCATCTTCATTGTCAAGGCTAAGTTTCTGTCAACCAACCAAATAAATAGTAGAGCCACTCCTGACTGCTTGAGCTACCACATTCTGTCAAGAAACCTTAACAGTGTCTCCATCAGTTTATTACCCCAGTCTATTGACATAGTTTGGCTTTCTTAATTTAACTTTCTTGGATCCATCTCCACATGTATTTTCCAGTTTCTTACTTTTAAAAATTAGCAAATATTGCCTATATTTTGAAGTATAAACTATTTTCTGTGTCTGATTTTCTTCTTATCTCTGAAGCATGCTAAAATATGATTATGATTATAAGTCTTGAGCAACAAGATGTGTGTGGTTGGGAGTGGAGGAGAAATGGCATCCACTTGCAAGACAACAGTCTAGAGTAAAATTATTAAGTAAGGAAAAGTTAGTCTCCTCATCCACAGGTGGAGGAGCTGCTTCCAGAGGTAAAAGAATCTCAAAGAGATTTTAATATTCAAGGATTTCAACTATGATCAAGTATCAGAATCCATCCTTCTCATTCTACTCCCTTTTTTCCACATAAGTGATAAGGAAAGTGGGAATTCAACTTGTATGATTAATTTGCAATCAGCATAATTAAATTTGGGGTATGATTTTCATCTCCATCTGCTCAGTCATTATAATATATAAGTGATCGTTTTAGGACCACAATAGTACCTCTCTGATTCTCTAACTGTAATTGGCCGAAAGTTTAGGGCTGTAAGCTTCTCATTTTCTTTCTATAAGCCTTTTAGAATAATCAAAATCCTGCCTCCCATCCTCAATTCTTAATGCCATTATTAATATGATAATGGACAATTTCTGCCTGGCCGTAGACAGTTTAACCTAAAAGACGGACAAATCTTAATTTAAGTAATTTCAATACTACTACATGCTACAAATCATCAGTTTCCAATAAGAGTTTGCATCATCAAAACTAATTCCAGGCATCCATAGTCCCAGGCTATGATTTCTGGGACTATTCCTGATGCCACTTATAGTAAGAGGCTTATGATAAAGAAAAGCAGGAATCATGATTGGTATTGCAACAGAGATAATTAAATACAGGAAACTGTTTGCATAGCTTTTAAAGAGCTACAACTCCATATGCTGGGGAACCTAAGGGAAGATATGCTGTCATAAAACCTAGGAGCTTAGAGTGGCTGGCTAAACAGTTGTCACTTGGTCTCTGGAGGTGTCAAAAGGGCTCCCTGAGAGTCCTGCTACATTGTAAGTGCTCAGACCTCTTGTTTGTGTGTGTGGGCAGAGAGGTGTCACTGTGCAGCTGGTGGTGATATCTCTGACACGGTGCAGATGTCTGGTGCTGGCAGACACTAGGGGATGGACCCTAGCTGCCTCTTGCTGTTACAAGAATGTAGGCAGTCTAGAAATTAGAAGAAAATGCTTTTTTCCTTCTTTCCTCTCTGCCGCCTACCACAAGAGCCTCCCATTGACACAAATTAAGGAAAAACCATCTGCTAAGAGATTTGGGGGAGTCAAATTCAAGGTGTTGTCAGTTTCTCAGGCCCAGGATCACAAGGCAGCATAGAAGAATGAGCTTGGGGTTGAGACACAGTGGGTAAATATCTTGTACACTTACACTAAGAAAATGAAGGGTTTTTGTAAATTAAAAAAATAGATTAAAGATAGAAACACACATACACACACACACACACACACACAGAGAGAACACAGTGACGGCCATGCTACTGTCAATGAAATATGATTGAAAATGGTTGACAGGAACTAAAGTTTAGTCAAAATATGATGAGAAATAACCAAGTTAGAATTTAGAGATTTTTGAATAATATTGTTTTTCTTCCCTTTATTTTGTATAAAAGAAAATAAATATTTGATCTATTTGGAGTATCATGGTATGTGGTATAAAACACAGACTTTTGGGAACTATTAAATGATGGCATTGGTTATGGTTCATCATAATTTTGGGAGCAGTATCACATGATTGTGTTTATGAAATAACTATGAGCTTATTGTTCTCACTCGTTCAGTTATTAGGTTTTGCTTTGATGGTGTCTAAAATGGATTTGTCATGTTTAATCATGGCTTATACAATTGGTCCATGATTTGTCCTCTATATAACAAAAAGCCAGAACCTTAGATCAGGAGTTGTATTCAACACAGGCAGATTTAGCCCTGAGCTTACTGGTGGCACTGTTCCTTTTTACAACCTTAAAATTGGCAGTTGTATCATTTAGGGCATAAAATAGAATCCTCATCTTGCCTCTACAGCATTTAGCAATATTTGTTAGCAAACTTTCCTATAATTAATTTGATTTCATCCCCCAGGGAAACATTTTTTTAGAAACATTTATAGTATGATTAGTTGAATTTCAGAAATTTGATTAATACATCAACTTTGTAGCTTTTAAAAAG
Source organism: Propithecus coquereli (assembly GCF_000956105.1). Lineage (NCBI taxonomy): Eukaryota > Metazoa > Chordata > Mammalia > Primates > Indriidae > Propithecus > Propithecus coquereli. The sequence continues at coordinate 61,810 of NW_012150519.1, read as the reverse complement.
TATGTCATTAAAATAAAATTAAGTCATTTTAATAATTCCATGACTGTTCCTTTTTAGCCACTGTTATTTGCTTTGGATTGTAAAATTCAATAAGAAGAAAATTCTTGATCAATAGAACTGGGCAGCATTGGGCCTTTTAGTCTGGAAATGAATAACATGTCTATGCAGGGATGACAGTGATTTAAGACTATGGGAATAGGTCTTTATTTACTTGCTATTGAAATCAGACATAGTCTCTGGTCTGGATGCAGTAAATATTTTGTAATTTTATTGAAAGCTATAATATCCTTGCACTCACCAAAAGCCAGTTTTCTCTACAGTATTACATGACATCTTCACAGTAATGATAAATTAGATTCAACCTCCAAAATATCCAAGCCTAACCATTTATAAGGAAAATGGATACTGAAGCCATCTTACTTCTCATAACAGCAATCTTCACAATTCTGGTCTACTGCCAGATTAATTCTCCTTAGAATATATTAAGTTTGTTTGTAGGAAAAGGGAAAATAACTCTCTAGTATTTATCATATGCCTCATATGTTTTAAACACTGCATCACACTGTGCTGTGCATTTTAACTTTACTATCTGGTATAAGCCCCACTGTAACCCATGAGGCTGATGGTGCCATCCCTTTGTTGCTCTTGCAGATACAGACTCAGAAAATGCAATTTCTCCAGTTCATACAACGAGTATGTGGCTTTCAACTGAGATCCCATTACTATCATGCCAACATGAACAATCTTAATAAAAGCACTAAGGCAATTTTCCAAAGTAATATATTGTGTATACACACACACACACACATAAACACACACACAACACATTTAGTTAAGATTGTATATGCAAGAAATATATATACCTTCAAAATGAATCAAGTGTTATGCATCTCTGATGAGTCAAAAAAGTCGCTGAAAATATAGTTGTTAATCAGTACAGACAGAAGAAAGAAACTCACATTTTACCTGGGCCTTCCAAATCTTTAATGAGTATTACCAAGATTCTTTTTTAAAAGCAAGTGGTTTGTATTACCTTCCTGCGATGCCTGCAACAAATTACCTTAAACGGAATGACTTAAAACAACAGAAATTTACTCTCTCACTGTTCTGGAGACCACAAGTCTAAAATCTGTATCATTGAATTAAAATCGAGGTGTTAGGCAAGCCTCACTAACTCCATAGGCTCTGGAGAAGACTGTTCCCTGTCGATTCCAGCCTCTGGTGGCTGATGGCATTCCTTGACTTGTGAGCGCATGACTCTCACCTTTGCCTCTCACTACCTTCTCTTCTGCATTGTATGCATGCTCTCCCTGCCTCCTTCTTATAAGGATAAATGTGATGGCATTTGGGGCCCATCCAGGTAATCCAAAATAATTTCACCACCTGAAGGTTCTGAATTGAATCACTTCTGCAAAAAAAAAAAAAAACCTTTTCAAAATAAGTCAATGTTTACATTCTCCAAAGATTAAAATGTGGTATGTTTGGGGACCATTATCAGCCTATTACATACTTAATATTTCTTTGGTGCTTTGCTTACTCTTTTCCTGTTGCTTTTACTGAAAAATCAGTTATCCTTTAAATTTGGACTGTGAATTTTATTCAATAAAGGTCTTCATACATTTATATATTTCTCTATTTATTTCATATTTCCCATAAGGTACCTTTAATTAGAGATGACAAAACAGCAAATTATTGTTATTCCTTGGGCAGTGGCATAAGACAGCAGATTGAGATGACAGCAGAAAAGTGTTAACACTGCCAGTATCAGCTAAAGCAAATAAGAAGAGATCTTAAAACTACTTAACATAGATTTATTCAGCTTTTAGCAGCCCTAATTCATCAAGATAAAATGGTGAATTTGTATTTCCATGAAAGTCATCTGAGATTTTTCCTTGCCTTCTCTTAGTTCCACCTTCTTTACTGAAAACATGACATTTAATGTGGAATATCTCATCTACATGTCTAAAATGGAATAGAAACAATTCCTGGACAGACTGGTGGCCATTCAACTTTTCTGTAAATCTGAATTGATTCCAAATATAAAGTTGGCTGGAAAAATATTAAGAAAAAGTAATACCTGTGGAAAACAGACAAGAAGGAGGCAACAAATGTGTAACTGGAATACAATTCACACTGTTAAGAAGAAAGCAAGGCTGGGGAAAGAGAAAGGATTTCAAAGACCTCCATCCTCCCTCATCAGTGAGAAACAGGGAATCTGCCCACACACATAGTTCATCACTGCTACAGACTACAAAGAACTAGTAACTCAGAAAACCACGAAACTAAGGATATCTATAACCAAGGCATCCATCTTTAAACTAGATAGCCATCAAACAACCCACAACCAAAGACAAAGGTTCTTACAAAGTGTATGCTACACACACACCCTTATGAGTGGGAGAGGGGGAAAAGCCCCATCTAAACAAAAGAAAATCCAAAAACAAGAAGCGTAAGCTGCTCCACATGAGAATAAATCAGTGAAAGAACTCCAGAAGTATGAAAAATCAGAGTGAAAGGATACCCCCAAAGGGAAACACCAGATCTCTAGCAATGAATGTCAACTGAAAAGAAATTATTGAAATGACTGATAAAGAATTCCAAATAGGGACTGTAAGGAAACTCAATAAAATCTAAGAGAAAATTGGAAACCAACTCAAAGAAACCAGAAAAATAATTCAGGAAATGAATGAAAACTTGACTAAAGATATCAACATAAATATATAAAAAAAACAACAAATAGAACTTCTGGAGATAAAAAATGCACTTAAGGAAATACAAAACACAGTGGAAAGTCTTAAGAATATACTAGACCATGCAGAAGAAGGAATCTAAGAGCTTGAAGACAACTCTTTCTAATTAACTCAGTCAGTCAAAAATAAAGAAAAAAGAATTAAGAGGAATGAAAAAAGCCAATGAGAAACATGGGATTATTTAAAATGGCCAGAAATAAGAATCATAGACATCCCTGTGGGTGGAGAAGAAAATGTACAAAGGCTGGAAAACCTATTTGATGTAATAATTTAGGAAAACTTTCCTGGTCTTGCTAAAGGTTCATACATTCAGGTGCAAAAAGCTGAACAAACACCTGAGAGATTTCTTGTAGAGAGGCAATCACCAAGACACATAGTCATCAGACTGGCCAAAGTCAACATGAAGAAAGAACTCATATGAGCCATGAGGCAAAAACATCAAGTAACTTACAAAGGAAAAAACATCAGGCTAACTGCAGACTTCTCAACTGAGACCTTACAAGCCAGAGGAGATTGGGGGTCCATCTTCAGTCTTAAACAGAACAACTTCCAGCCTAGATTTTTGTATTCTGCAAAACTAAGTTTTATATACGAAGGAGAGTAAAAACTTTTCTACAAACACTGAGGGAATTTGTCAAGATCAGACCTGCCCTGCAGGAAATACTCAGAATATCATTATACATGGATCAACACAATAGTCGCCCACCAAAGTAAGGCCACCCAAAAGCTAAAGCTCAGAGCTCATATAAAACAATAGCATAAGAGGTAAAACAAAGCAATAAGGCACTACCCAACAGGATGAACAGAACAGCAAAACAGCTTCCCACATATAAATTCTGTCAATCAACATGAACAGTCTGAATGCCCCACTCAAGAGACATAGGCTAGATGAATGGATAAAAAATACAAGCGAAGTATTTTCTGTCTCTGGGAAACATGTCTAACCCACAAGAACACATTACAGACTCAAGGCAAAGGGATGGAAAAACATATTCCATGCAAATGGAAACCAAAAGAAAGCAGGTATAACCATTCTCATATCACATAAAATTGACTTTAAATTAACAATAGTAAAGAAAGACAAAGATGGTCAGTATATAATGCTACAGGGAGCAATTCCACAAGAAGACATAACAATCATAAATGTTTATGCACATAACACAGGAGCACCCACGTCATAAAGCAAATTCTACTAGATCTAAGCAGAGAGATAAACAGCAACATTGTAATTGCTGGGGACTTCAACACCCCACAGACAAAACTAGACAGATCACCCCCCTCCAAAAAAAAAAGAAACACTGGATTTATATGGGACGCTAGAACAAATTGGCCCAAGAAACATTTATAGAACATTTTATGAAAAAACTACCAAATGCACATTCTTCTCATCAGCACATGGAACATTATCCAAGATAGATCATATCTTAGGCTATCACACATCTCAACTAATTAAAAAAATATATAAATCATGCCATACATCTTCTCAGACCACAGCGGAATAAAACTAAAAATCAATTCCAAGAGAAGCA
>NW_012150519.1:55176-56341 GCF_000956105.1 Propithecus coquereli | reverse complement strand
CAAACTAAGCCTAGAGAAGAAACATAATGCAAACTTATAAAATCCATAAATGACAAAACCACAGCCAGCATCATACTGAATGTGGTAAGTTGAAAGCATTCTCACTAAGAACTGAAGCAAGATATTGCTGCTCATTTTCACCACTTCTATTCAACATAGTGCTGGAAGTCCTAGCCAGAGAAATCAGGCAAGAGGAAGATATAAAATCTATCCAAATCAGGAAAGAGGGAGTCAGATTATCACTTTTTGCCGATGATATGATCTTTTATTTAGAAAATACCAAAGACTACAGCAAGAATCTCCTGGAATTGACAAATAAATTCAGCAATGTCTCAGGTTGCAAAATCAATGTACACAAACCAGTAGCATTCTTATATACTAATAACAGTCAAGCTAAGAATCAAATCAAAGATTCAATGTCATGAATCATAGCTAGCTACAAAGAAAATAAAATGCCTAGAGATATACTTAACCAAGGACCTGAAAGATCTCTACAAATATAACTATGAAACACTGAGGAAAGAAATCACAGATTACACAAATAAATGTAAAAACATATCATGCTCATGGATCTGTAGAATCAACATTGTCAAAATGTCCATAATACCCAAAGTGATTTACAGATTCAAAGCAACCCCCAACAAAATACCAATGTAATATTTCAGAGATTTAGAAAAAGTAATTCTGTGCTTTGTTTGGAACCAAAAAGAGCTCAAATAGCCAAAGCAATGTTAAGCCAAAAGAACAAATTTGAAGGAATCACATTACCAGACTTCAAACTATACTACAAGTCTATAGTAACCCAAACAGCATTGTATTGGCTCAAAAATGAAGATATTGACCAATGGAACAGAACAGAGAAGCCAGATATATAATAATCCTTATACAGCCAACTGATCTTTGACAAAATAGACAACAATATACACTGGGGGAAAAAAGCTCTATTCAATAAATAGTGCTGGGAAAACTGGATACCACATGCAGAAGAATGAAATAGGATCTATATCTCTTACCACTCACAAAAATTAATTCAAGATAGATAAAAGACTTAAATGAAAGGCATGAAATCATAAGAATTCTAGAAGAAAATGCAGGAAAAACTCTTCTAGATATCAGCCTAGGCAAATAACTTAAGACTAAACCCCAATGGCAATTACAGCAAAAA
>NW_012150519.1:49525-51082 GCF_000956105.1 Propithecus coquereli | reverse complement strand
CAAAAAGTATGTTTCTCCAGAGAAGTCTGATATATTTAAGATACTAAGAATCAGAGTCAAAAAAGCAGAGATTTGTCACCAAAGAGTATGTGCACAGAACGGAAATGTGGATGAGGCTGCTGGTTCAAGTCGCTGATTAAATCAAATTGATGGGAAGCCTACTATGTTTTAAAGAGACTTGTATCATCAGTGAAATTTTGGCCTAGACTGAAAAATTTCTGTGACTGTTCAAACAAGAACATATCAGAAATACAAGAAATACCAAGACAAGAAATACAAGAACTGTGATTGTTCAAGATCCCCCAACTTCTAAGGACAGGAAGCAGGCTGAGAAAAAGCTGCTGGATTTCCAAGGGATTTCCACTGGTTTCCACTGCTCCTTTCACCTGAAACTTAGTAGAAAAATGGAAAGGAGAGAATTCCCCAGTGAATGGAACCAAGAAGCACTGAGAAAAATGGGCTGAAGATCAGCTCACAATAGCTGTCCAGGTGGATTTTGGAATCAACACACAAATCCATAATTTTTACCCTTTTGGAATGGGGATGTTTGCTGAGATTATCTAGTTCCATGGATACAGGGAATAACTTGTCTACTTCATTTATAAATATCTGTATCAAGAAAAAACACATAAGGATTACAGAGAATGATGTAAGCAATATTCTGATTTAGATACCAAGAAACAATACATGTATCTCGGATATTGTGCTTCATTTATAAATATCTGTATCAAGAAAAAACACATAAGGATTACAGAGAATGATGTAAACAATATTCTGATTTAGATACCAAGAAACAATACATGTATCTCGGATATTGTGCTTGATGCCAGGAGCAGATGAAAATTCCAAGATGTGCCCCTCAGAAGAAGCTACTCACCTTTTGTGTGTGGGGTGAAGGGTGATCCAAGTAGTTGGTGAACAGAAAGGTGGAATATTGAAATCATTATTCTGTTCACCACTCAGTAGTCTTTAATCTGGGAATAGGTGGGGTTATAGTTCGGGCCCACTTGTAGTGTGAATCCAAGTTGCTAGTTTTGTCCAATGAACTGTGAGAAAATAAAAAAAAAAGTCAAGTGTCAACTCCAAAAGACATCATTCAATTGCCAGATCAGAACTTTTCAGTTATCCCTTTCCTTCTGGTGCCAGTGACAAACATTTGACGAATCAGTTTGAGTTTTTATGTAGTTAAATTAGGCAGACCATACTTCATGACCATTTCTGTTTGCCTCTAAATGTGAGAGAAGTAAAGCTTTTATGGGTGACACTGAGATATTTTTTTTTATTGGACCATTACTGTTACCTTTACTGATAGGCTTATAATGGTATTATTTGTACTTCCCACACTACATACAAAGAAACAAAAGTTATAGAGGATATATGAATTGCCTCAGGTCATTTAGTCACTGAGCTACTCCACATAGAATTGCCCCATTTGAATTCTTGCCAGCCTCTAAAACACACTTCTTATTTTTGTTTTAACTTACCACACCTTCAAATATATTCAATCATCTGAAATACCTTAAATACAACAATACTGGTTGCATACATCTATTATTC
>NW_012150519.1:38948-40170 GCF_000956105.1 Propithecus coquereli | reverse complement strand
TAACCAACACCTGTTGTTTTTTCACTTTTTGATAATGGCAATTCTGACAGGGGTAAGGTGATATCTCATTGTGGTTTTAATTTGCATTTCCCTGATGATTAGCGATGTCTAGCATTTTTTCATATGTTCGATGGTCATTTGTATATCTTTTTATGAGAAAAATCTGTTCATGTCTTTTTTTCACTTTTGATGAGATTATTTGTTTTTTTCTTCCTGATTTGTTTGAGTTTTTTGTAGATTCTAGATATTAACCTTTTGTCACTTGTATAGTTTGCAAATATTTTCCCCCATTCTACAGGTTATCAATTTATTGTTTTGATTATTTCCTGTTCTGTGCAAAAACATTTTAGTTTAATTAAGTCTCTTTTATTTACATTTGTTCCTGATGTATTTACTTTTGGGGTCTTACTCATAAATTATTTGCCTACCCCTACCTCTACAAGAGCTTTTTCTATGTTTCCTCCTAGAGTATTTATGGTTTCAGTTGTTCCATTTAAGTCTTTAATCCATCTTGAGTTAATTTTTTTGTATAGTGAGAAATAGGGTGCCAGTTTCATTTTTCTGCAAGTTACTATTCAATTTTCACAGCACTATTTATTGAATAGGGTATTGTTCTCCCAGAGTATGTTTTTGTTTACTTTGTCAAAAATCAGTTAGCTATAGATATATGGTTTTATTTCTGGGTTCTCTATTTTCTTTCTTGGTCTATCCTTCTACCAGTACCACGCCTCTATCTTTCTGACAGTACCACGCTGTTATAGTAACTATATAGCCTTGTACTATAATTTGAAGTCACATAATATGAAGCTCCCAGATTTGTTCTTTTTGCTTATGATTGCTTTAGCTATTAGAGGTCTTTTTTCATTACAAGATTAGGATTATTTTTTCTATTTATGTCCATGGAAAATCACAATAGAATTTTGAAGAGAATTATGTTGTATTTGAAAATCACTTTGGGCAATGTGAACATTTTAACGATGTTGATTCTTCCATGAACACGGGATGTTTTTCCATTTTTTTGTGCTAACTATGATTTCTATCATCAGAGTTTTGTATTTCTTCTTGTAGAGATCTTTCAACACTTTAAGTATCTTCCTATGTATTTTATTTTGTTTGTAATTTGTAAATGTTATTTTCTTGATTTGACTGTGAGCTTGATTGTTATTAGTATGTAAAATATTCTTGATTTGTGAACATTAATTTTATGACCTATTTATTGATA
>NW_012150519.1:37110-38898 GCF_000956105.1 Propithecus coquereli | reverse complement strand
ATGTAAGTGACATAATGATTTGAAAAGTCAGTTGAATTGTACTTCTCTAGCAAATAATCACTGAATAGAAGGTTGCAGACATACCTCTCTTAAAGGGACATGTTATTAGCTATAATTGCACAGTGTGAGCTTCAACATATCGTTAACTACTCGTGCAACACTTTCTTCCCCCTTACCTACAAGTCCTTTTATTAAATCACTCCTGTAATTTATCAAGGAGCTAATTATTAGCAGCTGTGTTACAGCTGTGATACCACTGATGTTAGAAGAATAAAGAGAGCAAGGACTTCTCGAGGATCCAGAGCTACAACTTTTTATCAGTTCTGGCACTGAACAAGAGAAAAGCAATCAACTCAGGATTGCTCGTGGTAATACTCACCTTGTAGCTTGTATTGTGTGGATTTATAGAATTCCACAACCACCTGGACTGTGGTTGGCAATTTAGAACATTTGTTTCATTAAAAAGAGAAAATAAGGACAAGAAAATTAAGTGAATTTCCCTTATCATGCAGTTAGTCCTGACAGAATCAGAAACAGAAATTGAGCTTTCTCAATCCAAGATCAGCAGACTTTGTAATATATTTTTCTATCTTCGATGGGCCTTTATGTATTTATCCTCCTTTGCAATAGCAACTCCTTCAATATTCGTTGATTCAGTATATAATGTTTGACTATCAGTATGTGTCTCTCAGATCTCCTTTTTATTTTTCTCCTTACTTCAGAAAACAATAAAGATATGATCAGGGAAATACACATTTTTAGACACCTAATAAAAATCCTTGGAATTTATGCAGATGCTTATATGCTATATACATACACATACACATATATTTATACATGGATATATAACTATTCAATATGAATGTTTAGCATGTTTCTACTAAGAAGGTAGGATCTAGTCGTAATTCTACAATATTATTAATATGTACACCACCTATAATTTATAATAAATTCATAATAAATGGCTCTTCTTTTAAGTCTCTGACAATTTATTCATAGCAATTTACTAGACACCCACACGGACAAACGCACACGCACAGTGCAGTCTGTGCTAATTCAAGGTATGTACCAAGTACTAGAATATTAAAGTAATTGAAATCAGATCCATAAAGGGGAAGATATTGGTAAATAGAAATATTAAACATCACATTTTAATAGTAATTTTGTTCCTACTTAACAGACTTTTTAAGAACGCATGGAAACAATTTGAATAATTAGATCAATAGGATCAGTTCTATTTGAGAGCTAAAATTGCCGGGAGGGAGATGATAATACATTGTGCCAGTGGACTGTTTCCTTTCAAAACAGAAAGTTTAAAACAATGAGCATGATTTCACTTCGTCCCCCTCCCAAATAAAGCAATGATTAGATAATTTTGCAACATTTGAGCATGGGGGCAGAGGAGAGACTCTAGACAGTTTGTGTTTGCTAACTGCACCACCATGTAGCAGCAGGGATGCTGCCAGGCTGCTCACAGGGATAATTATCACCTCAGAGGGAGTAGTGTTTCCGGAAATGATGTTCATCATCATATAAAAGGGGAGGGCCCCTCACAAGCATTCTATTCCAGACTATAAAGGGTTTTTTTTTTTTTTTTCAGAAGGAGTGGTTATGAATTAAGGCCCACTGCTGTTCAAATAATTAGGATTTGTGGTGTTTAAGAATTAGTTCCATTAGAGAAGTAAAATGGTATTAATAGTGCAGCTACAAGCTGTGAAATACAGAAACATTACTTTCTAAGACAGCTGTTCAATTGCTGTTAGAGTATGCAAATTTCCCTAGAAAAAA
>NW_012150519.1:23972-25170 GCF_000956105.1 Propithecus coquereli | reverse complement strand
TGTGGAAAGCCTCAAGAACAGGGTAGATCAAACAGAAGAAAGAATCTCAGAGATTGAAGACAACTCCTTCTAATTAAATAAGTCAGTCATAGAAGTTGAGCAGAAAATTAAGAGTAAAGAAATAAGCCTACAAGAAATGTGGGATTACGTGAAAAAGCGAACCTGAGGGTGATAGGGGTTCCGGAAGTGGAAGAAGAAAACACTCAAGGGCTTGATAAGCTATTCGAAGAATTAATAGAGGAAAATGTTCCAGTCCGTGTTAACAATCTAGATGTAGAAGTACAAGAAGCTAACGGACCCCAGGGAGATTCGATGCAAATAGGAAGACACCACGTCATGCAGTCATCAGATTGACCAAAATAGCCACTAAAGAGGCCCTTCTATGAGCTGTAAGGTGAAAGAAACAAATAACATACACAGGAAAGGCCATCAGAATAACTCCAGATTTCACAATTGAAACCCTACAAGCAAGAAGAGCCTGGGCCCCTATCTCACTGTTCTGAAACAGAATAATGCCCAGCCTAGAATCTTGTACCCTGCAACTAAGTTTCATATATGAAGGAGAAATAAAGACATTCTCAGATAAGCAAAGACTGGGGGAATTCACCAAGACAACAATAGCTCTCCAAGAAGTATTCAAAACAGAATTACACAAGGATCAACATAATAAACACTCTCGAATGTGAAACCACTCAAAAGTTAAAGATCAAAGGCTGGATTCCACAATGGCTCAAGACAGAAGAGAAAGCAATAAAATGCAACCCAACAGAATGAACAGTAATTCACCCCACTTATCGGTTCTCTCGATAAATGTGAATGGTTTGAACTCCCTGCTCAAGAGACATAGACGGGCTGAATGGATAGAAGAAAACAAGCCAAGCATCTGCTGTCTCCAGGAAATGCATCTAACCTGCAAGGATGCATTTAGACTCAAAGTAAAGGGTTAGAAATCAACATTTCAAGCAAATGGAAGCCAAAAGAAGGCTGGTGTGGCAGTTTTGATCTCAGACAACTTGGTTTTTAAATCAACAAAAGTAATGAATGACAAAGGGGGTCGCTATATAATGGTGAAGGGTATAGTTCAACAAGAAGACATAACAATTCTAAATATGTATGCAATCAACTTAGGTGCACCCAGATTCATAAAGCAAACTCTACTTGATCTAAACAAATTGATAGACAGCAACACTGTAATAGT
>NW_012150519.1:22103-23922 GCF_000956105.1 Propithecus coquereli | reverse complement strand
AGCCCACTCAGGGCACCTGCCCGGGCGCAGAAACAAGCCTATGAGCAGACGCCATATTGCTCCATTCTCTCCTTCCCCTTCCCAACCCGTGGGTGCCCAAAGAGAAAATTTAGCCATCAAACGGAGGCATCTCCAAGGAACAAGACCTTTCCTTTTGGGGCCATACAGCAGACTGAGGGGTACTCAGACTGCGAGTTCCCTACCCACAAGCCCTCCCAGGTGCTATTTGCCGGGGGATTCCAGGAGAGTGGGGCAAATCACGAGGTGGAGTGAAATCGACCCAGCTTGGGTATCTTGGAGGTGATTCAAGACCAGCACCCCTCCCCCTGGCAGGGTCAGGGATTGATCTCTAGGGTCCAGAGGACAGGCCTGCAGAACAGACCCCATACACCCAGGTCAGGATCGCACTGCCCCAGGGCACAGAAGAGAGATTTGTGAAAGAGCCTACTGAAGAGTGTGTGCCTTCAGTGGCAGATCAGTGTGCGGAGCAGCAACCCTCCTCCCAAAAGAGGGCTATGCACCCAGCTCAGACTACGATTCTGGGTAGGGAACCTCCCGGCCCATGTCACAGCCAGGGGAGATCCATCGGCCTGATGTCTCGCTTGCTGGCAGAGGCCTGGGAGAGGACATGGAAATGGGGAAATTGGAGGAGAGCGAGACCTGCTCCAGAGTGTGGGTCTTGGACAGCCCCACCTCCCAAGTCCAGACTTTCAGCTGAATGGAGCCATTTCAGCCCCTCCTGGCAGCTTTGCACAGAAATAAAGAGCAAACCTTTGACCCCTGCTAACAGCAGTTGTGGAGACTGAGGGCAGGCTTACCCAACCAAGCCACACCCAGACTCACTCCCGGTCCTGCCCCCACTGAGGTGGAGAATAAGGACAGGTCAGGTTATGATCCTGAATAGGGAACCTCCCGGCCCCCGTCACAGCCAGGGGAGATCCATTGGCCTGAGTTCCCGCTTGCTGGCAGAGGCCTGGGAGAGGCCATGGAGAGGGGGAGAGTGGAGGGGGGCGAGATCTGCTCCAGAGTGCGGGTCTTCAACAGCTCGAGCCCCCAAGCCCAGACTTTCAGCTGAGTGGAGCCATTTCAGCCCCTCCTGGCAGCTTTGCACAGAAACAAAGAGCAGACCTTTGACCCTGCTAACAGCAGTTGTGGAGTCTGAGGGCAGGCTTACCCAACCCAGCCCCACCAAGACTCACTCCCCCAACTGAGGTGGAGAATACGGGCACACCTGGAAATCCCAGGGCCGCACCCACCACCTGAGGCTGAAGAGGGCCTCTCTAGAGAAATAAGAGCTAGCTACAGGACCCTGAAACAGCACTGAAGCTCGCTCCTCCAAGCAAGTGCCACCTACTGACAGGGGGGTCATTCTGCACACCCTTTTACTGCATCTACTGATTCATCATAAAGGGTGTGTTCGATTCTCACCCACAAACACCACCTACTGGGTCAGAGACTATGCAGGGTGTGTCATTATCCAAACGAAAATTTACAGGCAAGAAGGAACAACTGATTGAGATGGGGAGGAACCAGTGAAAGAACTCTGGTAGTATGAACACTCAAATGGAAAGCCCACCCCCAAAGAGGAACAACACCCCCAAAGAGGAACAACCAACAGAGGTTAATGTCCCCAGCAATGGACATTAACCAAACTCAGAACACTAAAATGACAAAAGAAGAATTTCAAACATGGATTGTAAGAAAACTGAATGACATGCAAGTAAAAATGGATAACCAACACAAAGAAACCACAAAAAAAAATCCAGGACTTGGAAGAAAAATTCACTAAAGAAATTGAAATATTAAAGAAAAATCAAAC
>NW_012150519.1:14826-16177 GCF_000956105.1 Propithecus coquereli | reverse complement strand
ATCAGTTGCATTCAACATTCAGAATCATCACTGTTTTCAGACCTTGAGCTATAGAGATGGAAGTAATTGACTGCAAGCCATAATTTCACCTAATATTGTGTCACTATTTAACATGGTAACCATTTTTCTTCTCCAGTCATCAATTGGCCACTTTTCCAATGTCTCATATTTTACATCACACATTTAGTTTATGGTAGACACCAATTCTAGGTGCAGAATTCTGCATCAGTAAGGTTAACATAACTCATGCTGCATTGACATCCAACCACAAATCATTGTGGCTAAAACAATTGTTCTCATTCTTCACTCTACATGACCAATATCAGCAAAGTGGATCCACTCATCTAAAGGAACCAAGGCTGACATAGATACCATGAGTCAATGATGCCTCCTCAGCTATCATAACCAGAAGAAAAGAATGTAGTATCACACATAACCACAAAAGACAGGTAAATGCAATTCCACTATGAGCCCAGAAAGAAGGAGAACTAAATTGTATGAGAACAGCTTTAATGTTGATCAGAGATATAATAATAGTGATATTAATAATATCCATTTAGAGGGAGTGACAAGTAATATTTTCATGAAAAAGTAATATCTAAAGAGTATTTGAAAATGTAAGTTAATGAGAAGAAGGAGATAGTGGAAATGGAGGTATTTTACAGAGGAATGGCATATGCAAACTGTGAAAAAGAAGGAATATTTGATATTAGAGAAAGGAAACCAAGTGTAGTTATGAGACAAAACTGAAATCATGTTAAAGGTTAGGTCTTTGTCTTAAGAGTAAAAGGAAACTATTGAATGGTTACAATATTGTCAATGAGAATAAAATACTTAGAGATAAATTTAGCCAAGGAGGGAAAGACTTACACACTAAAAACTACAAATTATTGATAAAGACACAAATAAATGGAAAGATATACTCTGTTCCTAGAGTGAAAGACTTAATATTGATAAGATGTCAATACCAGACAAAGTGATCTACAGATTTAAATGCAATCCCTATCAAAATTCTAACTTTTTTCAGTAATACATAATCCATCAAAAATTCAAACAGAATCACAAGGAATCCTGAATAGCGAAAAACAATCTTGAAAAACAAGAACAAAGTTGGAGGCCTCATCTTTCCTGATTTCAAAACTTACTGCAAAGCCATAGCATTCAAAGCTATATGGGATTGGCATTAAGACTGACATATAGAAAAATGGAACAGATTAGAAAGCCCAGAAATAAATCCCTGCATAAATGGCGAAATGATTTTTAACAAATGTTCCAAGAACATTCAATGGATAAAGCACAGTCTTTTCCACCAATGGTGTTGGGAAAACTGGATATCCACATGTAAAAAAAA
>NW_012150519.1:14242-14776 GCF_000956105.1 Propithecus coquereli | reverse complement strand
TTCTCTCCTCAATATTGTGGAACAATTTCAGTAGGCTAGGTCTCAGTTCTTCTTTTTAGTTCTGGTTGAATTCAGCTGTGAATCCATGTGATTCTGTGCTTTCTTTGTTGTTGGGAGGCATTTTTTGGTTTACTGTTTCAATTTGCTACTCATTATTGCTCTGTTCAGGATTTCTATTTCTTCCTGGTTGAAACTTGGCAATTGTAAGTTTTCAAAAATTTATCCATTTCCTCTAGATTTTCTAGTTTGTGTGTGTAGAAGTTTTCATGCTATTCTGGCATGATATTTTATATTTCTGTGGTATCAGTTGTAATGTCTCCTATTTCATTTCTAATTGAGCTTATTTAAGTTCTTTTTCTTCTTTTAGTGACTTTTTCTTCTAATTAGTGACTATCGATTATCTTTATGTTTTCAAAGAACCAACTTTTTATTCCCATTGATCCTTTGTGTTATTTTTTTGGTTTTCATTTTTGAGGAATATTTTTTCCAACATTTCCTTTGAGTCTATGAGAATCTTCATAAAGTAAAATAGGT
>NW_012150519.1:2841-3511 GCF_000956105.1 Propithecus coquereli | reverse complement strand
ATAGTTATAATTGAGATATATAGAATATTAAAAGATGGTAAGTGCTATGGAAAACAACAAAGCATTACAAGGACAAAGGAAGTTAGCAGCCATTGGCCAAGAGGAGAGGTGGTGGGGTTGCAGAAGTAGTAGTTTTCAATACACCAATAATGACAGGATGTGTCAAGAGGGAAACACTTGAGCAAAGTCTTAGATATAAAGGAATTGACTATGAGAGCAGAAGGAGGAAAGAAATTTCAAGTGGAAGATATTAATACAGCCATGTTAAGGCAAGAAAAATCTCATGACTAAGAAATGGTAGAGTAAAGAGGAAGAGAGACAGATGGAAAAAGATGAGATCAGAGTGTTGAGAAGAGGAGGAAAACCTTGTGGGCCCCAGAGGCTAGAGAATGGACTTTGATGTCATACTTTTAGTGAAATGGGACCATAGGTTAATTTTGCACAGAGAAGTGTCATGTAGTTTACATTTTAAAGAGAACATTATTGTTGGTATGTTTAAAATAAACAGTAGAACATTGAGTTTAGAACTAGAGGGTGCTTATCATTTCAGTAAGACCAATCGATTGGGACATCTAAGCATCACCGAGCAAAAGCAACAAAATATTTAATATAGAACTATCAGGAGTATAAATTTTAGAAGATACTCATGTAAACTGTTTCTCATAAATCA
>NW_012150519.1:2134-2791 GCF_000956105.1 Propithecus coquereli | reverse complement strand
CAATGACATTAAACAACTTTATGAGTCCCCCCATCCACACCTTGCTTAGAGGAGGGATAGTAGGCTGCAGTCTAATGATATATAATGTTAAGATGAATCCAAAATCAGTTGTCCCTTTGTCCCTTCCAATCAAGTACAGGAATAATAATTACTTGGATCGTAATTACGGTGTTCTTTTCAGCCAACATAATTCACAGACAAATGAAGTGTTTACATTTCTAAAACATTTAAGTACAAAGACTTTTTCTTGTTGCCCATGAATTAAAAATCTGAGCTATTAAATTTATTACCAAGTCTCCTCCTCATGCCAAATATGCATGAAAATAACAGGCAAATTTGTTTTCACAGCATTAGCTTATCATTGGCATTTCTCTAAGGTCTACAGGTGCCACCACTAAGAAAGAGATGTTGAAGAATAATGAGCTCAAGTCTGTCATATTTTGAATGATTAATAAAATTTATGTCCCAGAGATCATATAGGGCCAAAATGCACACAAATCACTGCAAAAATCCATGTTTGTAATCCCTATTTTCAGAGAAGACTTATGCACTTAAATTTCCAATTCCTTACTAGTATGAGAAAATC
This sequence comes from Propithecus coquereli, assembly GCF_000956105.1. NCBI lineage: Eukaryota > Metazoa > Chordata > Mammalia > Primates > Indriidae > Propithecus > Propithecus coquereli. Next base: position 2,205 of record NW_012150519.1, on the reverse strand, counting down.
AATGTTTGACAAGCGAAATTCTTCCACAACGACTAAATCTTTTTATTTATTTTTCCCTGAATTTGAAAATG
>NW_012150519.1:0-378 GCF_000956105.1 Propithecus coquereli | reverse complement strand
CAACATCCAATAAATGTTATTCTTATACGTGTACTTAGGTGTTGATCAGTGAAATCAATTTGTTGGTGAGTACATGTGGTGCTTATTTTTCCATTATTGGGACACTTCACTTAGTAGAATGTGTTCCAGCTCTATCCAGGAGAATACAAGAGTCGCTGTATCATCATTGTTTCTTATAACTGAATCATACTCCATGGTATACACATACCACATTTTATTAATCCACTCATGTATTGATGGGCACTTGGGTTGTATCCACATCTTTGCAATTGTGAATTGTGTTGCTATGAACATTTGAGTGCAAGTGTCATTTTTATAGAGTGACTTTTGTTCCTTTGGTTAGATGCCCAGTAATGGGATTGCTGGATCAAATGGTAG
>NW_012150518.1:4530-5552 GCF_000956105.1 Propithecus coquereli | reverse complement strand
CCCGGCCTTCCTTTTTTAATATAGGCATTCACAGCTCTAAATTTCCCTTTCAGCATTATTTTCACTGCATCCCACATACTTTGGTATGTTGCATTCTTGCTTTCATTCATCTCAAAGTTTTTCTAATATGCCTTGTGATTTCTTCTTTGACCTATAGGTTATTTAGGAGTGTGTTGTTTAATTTCCACATATTTATGAATTTTCCAAATTTCCTTGTTATTCATTTCTAGTTTCAGTCCATCGTGGTTGGAGAACTTACTTTGTATGATTCTTTGTATGAGTTAAATCACTTTAAATTTATGGAGACTTGTTTTATGGCCTAATATATGGACTATCCCGAAGAATGTTTCATGTACACGATGTGTACATGCTGTTGTTAGGTGGATTTCTTTGTTGGCCTTCTAGTTGTTCTGTTATCGAAAATGTGGTATTGAAGTCTCCAGCTAGTATTTTTGAATTGTCTATTTCTACCTTCAATTCTATCAGTTTTGCTTCATGTATTTTGGGTCTCTGGTGCATATATGTTTATAATTGTTATGTCTTCTTGATGGATTGACCCTCTTTATCATTATAAAATGTCCTTTGTCTCAAATAATGATTTTTATCTTAAAGTCTATTTTGTCTGATATTAGTATAGCCACTCCAGCTTTTCTTTCTTTTGGTTACTGTTTGCATGGTATATCTTTTTTCCATCCTTTTTTCTTTCTTTCTTTTTTTCTTTTAGAGATAGGGTCTTGCTGTGTTGCCTAGGCTGGCTTCAAACTTCTGTGCTCCAGTGATTCTCCCACCTAAGCCTCCCAAGTAGCTGGGACATTACAGGCACTCACCACTACACCCAGATCTATTCGTGTCTTTGAATGTAACGTGTGTCTCTAGAAGACAGCATGTAGTTGGAACATGTTGTTAATTTATTCTATGAATCTTTGTCTTTTAACTGAAATGTTTAATCATTTACATTTAATGTAATTTTGAATAAGGTAGGGCTTACATCTGCCATTTTGTAAGTTTTTTTTTTTTTTTTT
>NW_012150518.1:806-1110 GCF_000956105.1 Propithecus coquereli | reverse complement strand
AAAATTATCCTTTAAATGCTAAGTTCTATAAATTATACCTGTGGTTTACATTCGATTTTGCTGTTTTAAAATCGGTTTACATTCGATTTTGTTTGTTTTAAAAAAAAAACAAACTCTAAGTAATCATAAAATTGAATTGAAATGATTCGAGCTGTTTCATTTTTACAATCACTACATATAACCACTACACAATCTGTGTGCCATCATTTATTTCATATTCACTAATTAAATGCAGGAATATGCAGGTCCTCAGGGCTGGAGACACAAAACCTTCCTAAGGAGAGTGCACAGTGTCCCAAACCTT
>NW_012150518.1:440-756 GCF_000956105.1 Propithecus coquereli | reverse complement strand
GTTACTGGACTGTGGAGCAGCCAATGCCTGGAAGTCCTGAAAGAAGCAAATGTTGGCGTTTTTGATCTTGTGAGCCCGTCCCAAGGAAAGCACTAGACGATGAAACTCAGCCATCCAAGACAGGAAGCCAGAGCAAAAGCTCTGGTGTAGCAGATGTCCTGGGACGTCCAAACCCAGGGCTCCCACACCTGTGCTCAGCTGCACAGCTGACAACTGTGACACCCCAGCCATATGATTTTAACACCCGCTTCTCTACACAAGAAAATTATGCTCCGTAATAATCATGTTCTAATCAGTAATAAACATTTTCTTATTC
>NW_012150518.1:0-390 GCF_000956105.1 Propithecus coquereli | reverse complement strand
TTCATATTCACTAATTAAATGCAGGAATATGCAGGTCCTCAGGGCTGGAGACACAAAACCTTCCTAAGGAGAGTGCACAGTGTCCCAAACCTTTAGGGCTCTACTTTCCAAGTAAGTGGCTGAGTTTGCGTGTTGGGAGTGGGGGTTCTCCAAATTAGCTTCCATGCAGAATATAAAGGATATGTAATAAAAGTGTGCTAATTTGAAGCAAACAAGTGTTTTGTCTTTTAATTGAAACTCAACAGTGACCAAAGCAAATGTATGGAACTTAGATCCTAACAAAAGATTTGGGGAGAGGAGCATTTTGCCACCGACACTGTAGGGTTGCCAGCACAAGGTTTTACAATAAAAAGCAGGTGGGCTAATCAGTTGTATTGTTTTGAAATTCTC
>NW_012150517.1:16841-17742 GCF_000956105.1 Propithecus coquereli | reverse complement strand
TGTAATATCTAAAAAAATGAGGGAATCTGAGGGCTCTTATTTAAGAAGACCAATTTCAGAGAGTCTCGAATGAGTGAGAAAAAAGGCAAATGAGTCTTAACTTCTCAACTTCACAGAAAGCATTTCTCACTCAATTATGCACTATTTCAAGTTTAAATAAATAAATCACGGTGGCTAGAGCCCAAGCAATGAACACCTAAACAAGTAATAAACAAGTATTTGTAAGTGTCCATTTTGTGCAAAGTCCTGAGCTAGGTGCTGTTGTATATAAAAAGCAATATAAGAAGACAATTTTGCTCTCCGGAAGCTCATCCTGGAGTTGGAAAGACTAGATATAAACATACAGAAACAAGACTAGTAGTGTGATAAATGCCAAGACAGTAGCCAAAACTATATTATGAAACTCAGTTTCTAACTGACCAGAATCCAACTGTCCTCTGATGCATATTAGCATTAAAAATTGAGGCAATTCTCTTAAATTCTCTTGCCTCCAGTGTTCTAATATATGAAATAATATTGTTGGACTGGAATTTTGCTAAAGTCTATTTAGCTTTTATGAATACACGTATGGATGGATATGTACACAAATATGGAAGTACAAAAGTAAAATAACTGGATAGAATTATTAACATGTCCTCTATCTGTTGCTTAATTTTTCTTAGGTTTTCCCAATGGACTCTCTAGCATCATCAATCAACCAGTTTGCTCTGGAATTTAGTAAAAAGCTAGCTGAATCTGCTGAGGGTAAAAATATTTTCTTTTCACCCTGGGGCATCTCAACTTCCTTGGCCATGGTATATTTGGGCACCGAAGGTACCACTGCAGTCCAAATGGCCCAGGTGAGTGCAAAAGGTTGACCATCCTCTGTTGCCTTAAAACTAAATACTTTCTTTGTCTTTTA
>NW_012150517.1:14263-14951 GCF_000956105.1 Propithecus coquereli | reverse complement strand
ATCATTTAGAAAATAATTAGTAAAGGAAATCAATAATGAGTCTCAAGCCAGATCTAGTGATCAGATCTGTATGTCTAGAGTAAAAAGGTAACCCCCAGGAACAGCCTGTGAACATATATAGAAATGTGGTCTATATAATGCCTGGGCCAATGTTTGTTTCACAAGAAGCAGAGAGGCAACACTGTGGAGTAATTAAGAAAGGTAAGTACAATGGGCAGAGGGTGGTGTTGATCATAGGACTGCGGCTGCAGACTGTGTACCTGAGGGCAAAGCTACCTTGGGATGAAAAGAGTGGGCAGTTTTCACATCAGGTCTTTACAGACTGTGGGAACATGAAATATGAATAATATCAACTCTCCTTTGCTAACGGCTTAAACTCCACCAATACAGACCACGACAACTTTGTCCTCTGTAGAGACTGAAGTGCTCCTCAGAGTGGTACACCCCAAACAAGTTCAATCATTTACTTCTTTCAGGTTTGTGCATCACATCCTTTGTCACATATCAAAAGAGAGCAGGAGGACCCAGGTGTCCCATGGGCAAAGAGTGAGAAAATTAGATAGATTAGAGGGTTAGTAAGATAAAATAAAGCCATCTTGTGATTTCAAGCAGTGCTATCCATGTCCGTATCCAGTGAATTCTGGGGAGTTCAGGACTTGGGCTTTGCTATTACTGAAGACAGAAAACC
>NW_012150517.1:11414-12298 GCF_000956105.1 Propithecus coquereli | reverse complement strand
ACCTACATACTTAAAACAGCCAATGGAATATATGGCGAGAAAACGTATCCATTTCACAATGTAAGTGGAAATGTCTTATTTTAAGCTAATGGGGGTGGGGAAGAGCCATGTGAGAGCAATCAATTAACTGTACACTTCTCTGGGGATCCCAGGGACAATCTAATGAGTTCAGTACTTCCCTGTAAACAATCATGTAGAAAATAAGTAGTAAAGGAAATCAATAATGGGTCTCAAGCCAGATCTAGTGATCAGAATTGTATGTCTAGAATAAAAAGGTAACCCCCAGGAACAGCCTGTGAACATATATAGAAATGTGGTCTATATAATGCCTGGGCCAATGTTTGTTTCACAAGAAACAGAGAGGAAACACTGTGGAGTAATTAAGAAAGGTAAGTACAGTGGGCAGAGGGTGGTGTTGATCATAGGACTGCGGCTGCAGACTGTGTACCTGAGGGCAAAGCTACCTTGGGATGAAAAGAGTGGGCAGTTTTCACATCAGGTCTTTACAGACTGTGGGAACATGAAATATGAAATAATATCAACTCTCCTTTGCTAACGGCTTAAACTCCACCAGTACAGACCACGACAACTTTGTCCTCTGTAGAGACTGAAGTGCTCCTCAGAGTGGTACACCCCAAACGAGTTCAATCATTTACTTCTTTCAGGTTTGTGCATCACATCCTTTGTCACATATCAAAAGAGAGCAGGAGGACTCAGGTGTCCCATGGGCAAAGAGTGAGAAAATTAGATAGAGTAGAGGGATAGTAAGATAAATAAAGCCATCTTGTAATTTCAAGCAGTGCTATCCATGTCCGTATCCAGTGAATTCTGGGGAGTTCAGGACTTGGGCTTTGCTATTACTGAAGACAGAAAACCAGTCAAAT
>NW_012150517.1:0-334 GCF_000956105.1 Propithecus coquereli | reverse complement strand
CTTTTATTTTGAGTAGTCTCTGTTGCAGGTGGATGCTGGGTTGGCCGGGAGGTTGTTCTCAATTCAGTTCTATTTAACTCAGGTATCAAACATATTGCCTGTACAACAAACCTCTTAGACTTGATTTTATACACACACACACACACACACATATAGAAAGATAATATTTTTAAAACTATTTTAAGGTGCTTTAATGGGGAGTTCAGAGAGAATGTATTGGGGGCTGCCAGCCAAATGACAGTTCAAGCAGTAACTAGAACAATCTGATATAAGTGATTGCACCAAGCAGTATTTTGGGCAACAGAAACCATTGGCACAATCTTTCAGATGTTAA
>NW_012150516.1:14337-14957 GCF_000956105.1 Propithecus coquereli | reverse complement strand
CATTTTTGATTGAAGTTATTTGAGTCCTTTCTCTTCTATTAATATTTCTGGTTAATCTTGCTAATTTGTCTATTGATTTTGTTTATCTCTTCAAAGAACCAACCTTTTGTTTCATTGATACTTTGAATTGTCTATTTTTGTTTCCATTTCATTTAGTTCTGCTCTGAGCTTTATTATTTCTTTTCTTCTGCTGGTTTTGCATTTAATTTGTTCTGTTTTTCTAGTTCCTTGTGATGTGACATTTAGATTTTTAATTTGTGATCTGTCTTTTTGATGTAGGTATTTAAGGTATGAATTTTCTCCTTAGGATTGCTTTTGCTGAATTCCATAGATTTTTGAAAGCTTGTATCCCCTTTGTCATTCAGTTTGAGGAATATTTTGATTTCCATCTTAATTTTATCATTGACTGAAGGATCATTCAGCAGCAGGTTGTTTAATTTCTATAATTTTGTGTAGGTTTGAGTGTTTCTCTTGGAATTAATTTTTAGTTTTATTCCACTGAAGTGTAAGAAGATATATAGTATAATTTCAGTTTTTTTTGAATTTGCTGAGACTTGTTTTGCTGACACTTGGCCAAAAATATGATCAGTCTTGGAAAATGTCCCATGTGCTATTGAGAA
>NW_012150516.1:7163-9118 GCF_000956105.1 Propithecus coquereli | reverse complement strand
AATATAAATGATGAACAAAAATGTGTTAATAAAAATGAAAGGATTTGTTCTGTAAAATTTGGATCCAGTCAAAAGGCTGCACTTAAGGACCTAGAAGGCCACATGTGCCCCACCACTGAGTTGGAAATTCAAATCGTGGTCATTTTCTAGGCAAAAATCTTCCAAATTGGACTAAAACTAGCCCATAGACACTCTGTAGAGCATCAATTGCCTCTGGTTTGTTTTGAGATGCTTGAAATCACATTGGCAAGTGAACAGAGAGGCCAAAGGTGTTAAGAAGAGGCACAAACACTCAGTGGCTTCTCTTTATTAACAGAAATTGTAGTAAGTTTTACCAAGATGAAGATATTTTGGTTATACTGGAAAACATATAGATATTCTACTAAAGGCCTTAATTATTACATATTATTTATTATTGGTAGACTTCCTACTCTCTGTGTATGTGTAGCATTCCTTGGAAGACTTGGTGACCTATGAGCAATGTGTTTCAAAACAGGTAATAGAGGGACATCGTTAAGTAGTGGGAGAGAGCTTTGCATCTGAGTTGCACAAATTGGAATTTAAATCCTAACTTTGTCCACTTACTTTTATATTATTTTGCATAGGTCCTTTAATTGTTTTTTGCCTCAGTTTCCTCCTCTCTAAAAGGTCAATAATAATATATTCTCTTGGGTCGTTAGGAGTATCAACTAAAATATAATTCATGAAACTCTTATATGGTTGAAAGCATGATGAGCAATGCTAAAATTGTATGTTATGGGAAATAGTATTTCAATTTTTCGTTTCCTTTAAGTTACATTGTGCAGAAAGATTAGAACATAACCTATTAAGTACATTCTTTTTATTTTAAGCTGCTTTAAATTCTTGATGGGAGCTATTTAGGCATACATTATAAATTCATGAATTAAAACATCTTGCTCCAGTCTTTTGTATAATTCTTAATGTATCATAGGTCTAAGTTACTTTAGAAAGTATACCTCTAACAACACATGCTTATCATTATAAATATTAAAAGACTAATTGTGCAAATACACATTTGTTTACTAAATTTTAAATCATCTAAATTTCGAATTTGGAAATTTGAAGCCAATAGAACCAACTAAATATAATTTGCCTTTTTGGATGGAAAAATCATGTAATTGTTGTGCTCATATTTTTTCCTAAGTAGACAGTTTTGTGCCCAATTTTCTTTATTCAACATATTTTACAAAAAGCATATGGAATAGTTTTTTTACATCTTCCATCAGGCATGTGGAAGTTGGTGAGAAAATAGATCATAAGAAAACATTTTAAAAATACATGAAATATATTCAAGATGTTCAAGAAAAGCCAAATGCAGATTTTGCATGGCCTGGCATATTTAGAAGGAGTGAGAAAAATATTGGATCCAAAGCCTCGATTACACTTTTGCTCAAATTACTAAATATAAGTAAATAGTAAAACAATATTTTTTATGTTTTCTATATTTTTCATGGTTCAAGGAAAAATTATTCAATTAACTTTGGAGTTAGGCTAATGACTATATCTATATTTTAAGTGTCTTACAATATTTAAATCAAACAGAAAATGCTGTTCTTCTGGACTAACAGCTATATAACAATTACATACCATTTTATATAAGAAATTTGAAATCTTACAGTCATTGAAATCCACACAAATAATGAAACTGGGGGAATCAGGAAAAATTCTTTAGAATCTTTTTCATGTTCCCTCAGTATGGTGTCTGAACATGTTTTACCATGGCCATTGGTCTACTTTTGTAAAAAGTAAATAAGAAATTGAATTATTTTATTTGTGGATTCCTAAGTTCAGGCCATGATAATAATTTCAAATACATTTCCTCACTTAAGTGGGATAGCATCATCATATACTGGTGAGGTACAATTGATAGCATTTTATTTTTCCAGTTGAGGAAACTGAGAACTAAATACATTAACCATGTTTAAAATCACACT
>NW_012150516.1:4571-5718 GCF_000956105.1 Propithecus coquereli | reverse complement strand
TACTTTGTTTGACTTTCCTATAAACTTTAGATAGTAATACTTACCTTATGGGGATTAAGACATAGAAATTGAACATCGTGCCTGAAATATAACAGAAATTCCAAAATGATATCTGGTTAGTGATTTTTGTGATTCAAAACAGTCAAGAGAAAGTTTACATAAGAGAAAAAGGCTGAATTAAATAAAGAAACAAGTAAAGGAACAGAAAAGTACTAAAATAGTTGGAGAATGGGGGCAAAATGAATTAGCAAATTTGTATGGAAAATTAAAATGTTTAATGGGTAATATCTTTAATCCTTCTAAATGTTAGCATTAATAATCCTTTTATTATATCACTTATGGATTAGACGAGTGAAGCTTTAAATAGTTTAAATAATTTGGCAAAGGACGTACATCTATTGAGTGGATTGCCAGAAATTATTAAGCTACTAACTTGGTATTTTTTAAAATGTGGGTCATAGATACACTTGCATTCATATCTGTGGTGTATTAAAAATGCCTATTTCCAGGCTTCACATCAAATATACTAAATTAGAATAGCTTGGAATGGGGCCAAGAATCTACATTTTTAATGATTGAGAAGAATCTTATGGGTATTGCAATTTGAAAATCATTCCATTACCTATACCATAAAAATTCAATTGTTAGCCAAGTTTTTAAACATATTGTTACGCATATTAACTAAATCACCCTCAGTTTTTCATCTATAAAGTGCGAAAAATAATAGTACCTGCTTTATACAATTATTTTGAGGATTATATAAATAAGCATATATAAAGCCCTCAAAACAGAATCTGGCAAATTGTTATTGTTGAATCAATGTTAGCTACCATTGTTATTTAGTCATTTTCTTTAAGATTTCATTAAGCTAGAAAGGGCCTTGGGGACCACTTTATGCATTTTAATCAATACTCTATCACATTCATTTTTTCGACTGAAGAATCCTAATCTTCTGGTTTTTCACGGAGTCATTCTATCATCTTGGCCATTTAAATTATACCTTCCTGAGCTTTTTCCATCTACATTATGTCTTTCATTTCACTAGCAATCTCACCATAGAATATTGGAGATGAGGCCTTGCCATAATTTCACAGTAGGATAAGCTTATATTAAGTGTTATTTTCTCACCTTTCTTTATGCTACTCAG
>NW_012150516.1:0-2826 GCF_000956105.1 Propithecus coquereli | reverse complement strand
AAGCAGAAATTCTACAGCTTAAGAATTCAATTGACTAACTGAGAAATCCATCAAAGTCTCTCAACGGTGGAATTGACCAAGCAAAAGAAAGAATTAGTGAGCCTGAAGACAGGCTATCTGAAAATACACACTCAGAAGAGAAAAGAGGAAAAAGAATAAATAAGAATGAAGCATGCCTACAAGATCTAGAAAATAGTCTCAAAAGAGTAAATCTAAGAGTTATTGGCTTTAAAGAGGAGGTAGAGAGAGAGACTGGGATAGAAAGTTTATTCAAAGAAATAATAATAGAGAACTTTCTAAACATAGAGAAAGATATCAATATTTGGGTATAAGCAGGTCATAGAACACCCAGCAGATTTAACCCAAACAAGCCTACCTCAAGGCATTTAATAATCAAACTCCCAAAGAGCTGAAACTCATTCCACAAGGCCTGTATCACTCTGATAGCAAAACAAGAAAAAGGCAGAACAACAAAAGGAAAAGAAAACTATAGACCAATATCTCTGATGAACAAAGATGCAAAAATCCTCAAAATAATACTAGCAAACCAAATTCAACAATACATGAGAAAGATTATTCATCATGATCTAGTGGGATTCATCCCAGGGATGCAAGGATGAATCAACATAGGCAAATCAATCAATGTGAATGACGGAAAAAATCTATATTATCATTTCAATTCATGCTAAAAAAGCATTCAATAAAATTCAACATCCCATCATGATAAAAACTCTCAAAAAACTGAGTATAGGAGGGACTTACCTGTACATGATAAAAGTGATATATAACAGATCCACAGCTAGTATACTGATTGGGGAAAAACTGAAAGCCTTTCCTCTAAGATCGGGAACAAGACAAGGATGCCCACTATCACCACTGTTGTTCAATACAGTACTAGAATTTCAAGCCACAGAAATCAGACAAGAGAAAGAAACAAAGGGCATACAAATTGGAAGGAAGGAGTCAAATTATCCTTGTTTGTAGATAATATAATCTCATATCTAGAGAAACCTAAAGACCCCACCCAAAAACTATTAGAATAAAAAAATCAGTAAATTTGTAGAATACAAAATCAACATAGAAAAATTAATATCATTTCTATATTTCAACAATAAACAATCTGAAAAAGAAACCAGGAAATTAATTCCATTTATAATAGTTACAAATAAAATAAAATACCTGGAGATAAACTTAATCAAAGCAGTGAATGATCTCTATAATGCATACTATAAAATATTAATGAAAGAAGTTGAAGAGGACACAAATAATAGAAAAGATATTTCATGGCCATAGATTGAAAGAATCAATATTGCTCAAATGTCCATACTACCCAAAGCAATCTACGGATTCAATGCAATCCCCATCAAAATACCAAAGAACTTTTTCATAGAAATAGAAAAATAATCCAAAAATTTCTATAGAACCACAAAAGACCCAGAATAGCCACATCTATCCTAAGCAAAAAGAACAAAACCAGAGGAATCACATTACCTGACTTCAAATTATACCACAGAGCTGTAGTAATCAAAAGAGCATGGTACTGGCATAAAAAGAGACACATAGACCAATGGAACAGAATAGAGAATCCAGAAATAAATCCACACATCTATGGTGAACTTGTTTTCAACAAAATTGCCAAGAACACACAGCGGTGAAAAGACAGTCTCTTCAATAAATGGTGCTGGGAAAACTGGATATCCACATACAGAAGAATGAAACTAGACCCTTGTCTCTTACCACATATGAAAATCAAATCAAAATGAATTAAATACTTAAATCTAGACCCGAAACCATGAAACGAGTAAAAGAAAACGTTAGGAAAATGCTCCAGGACATTAGTCTGGGCAAGGACTTCTTAAGTAATATCCCCAAAGCACAGGCAACCAAAGCCAAATTATACAAATGAGATTACATCAAGCTAAAAAGCTTCTGCACAGCAAAGGAAACAATCAACAAAGGGAAGAGACAATCCACAGCGTGGAGGAAAATATTTGCAAACTACTTATCTGATAAGGGATTAATAACTAGAATATATAAGGAGCTCCAACAACACCATAGGAAAAATCAAATAATCTGATTAAAAAATGGGCAAAGGATCTGAACAGACATTTCTCAAAAGAAGACATACAAATGGCCAACCAGTATATGAAAAAATGCTAAACATTATTAGTCATTAGAGAAATGCAAATCAAAACTATAATGAAATATCATCTCACCCCAGTTAAAATGGCTTTTATCAAAAGATAGGCAATACTAAGTGCTGGTGAAGGTGTGAAGAGAGGGCAACCCTTATACACTGTTGGTGAGAATGTGAATTAGCATAACCACTATGAAAACGGTATGGAGTTTCCTCAAAACACTAAAAATAGAACTACCATATGACCTAGCAATTCCACTTCTGAGTATATATCCAAAGGTGGGGAATTCAGTATATTGAAAAAATGTCTGCACTCCCATGTTTATTGTAGCACTATTCATAATAGCCAAGATATTGAATCAACCTAAGTGTCCATCAGGGAATGACTGGATAAAGAAATTATGGTACATATACACAATGGAATATTGTGTAGCCAGAAAAAGAATGAAATCCTGCCATTTGCAACAACATGGATGGAACTGAACAACATTGAGTGAAATAAGCCAAGCACAGAAAGACAAATCTTTCATATTCTCACTCATATGTGGGTGCTAAATATTAAAACCAACTGATCTAATGAAAACAAAAGAGTAGAATGATGGTTACTAGAGGCTGGGAAGGATGGCAGGGAGGTGGGCAATAAAGTGAGGATGGTCAATGGGTGCAAAAATATAGTTAGATAGAATGAA
>NW_012150515.1:25747-26260 GCF_000956105.1 Propithecus coquereli | reverse complement strand
GAGATAAGGGCAGGTAAGAACACATACAAAGGCAGAGAAACTCAAGAATATGTTATACTTAAAGAATGGAAAACAACTATTCTGATTAGATTGCGATGTGTTTTCTGCAAATGGAAAGAGATGCAGCTGGAATTTGGATATAAAACATCATAGGCTATATTATAAAAGGTCATATATAATATCATTTCAAATAGAATGCATACTTTGCCATTGAGGTAAGATGAAGTGGCTTGCTGAACTTCTTATCGCGGCCAAACATAACCTTCCCTGGTATCTCCAGATATGGAAACCAAATTTCCAGTTGAATAGTTTCTTAATTATTTCAAAATGGAATTTATATGTTGGTAGGAACACCAGAAAGGCTTTTAAAAACTTTGATGATGTAGCAGCAACGATCAATATTAGCAGTGGTTGTCCTCTTCATAAAAAGTGGCAGAAATATATACACATATATTTTTGATGTCCATGCCCATAATTTATGAAGAATCTCTAACTTCTCCTATTATATTCCTG
>NW_012150515.1:22786-23257 GCF_000956105.1 Propithecus coquereli | reverse complement strand
ACACAACTTGATAACTGATACAGAAGTAAGTAGATAGATGTGGTCTTATTATATATGTATATTATTCAAAAATGGAATGCTAATTTAATATTTAATTACATAGAAAATATTGTGAGTTTGCATCTCATGCCTATCATTTGTTTCTTCTCCTTTTTTTCTTTTTTTTCCATCTATGGACCGTTTGAATGCTTAATGGCAAAAGACTAGAAAGATACTATTAATGCCCAGAGAGAGGAAATTATATTAAAATGAAAATATCTCTTAAAAATTCCGCCTTAGGTCAGTGTCCATTTTTTATGATTTTGCTATTTAGTTCGTGACATTGTAGAGACACACCAATAATGTGATCCATAGTTCTCAAAAGTTTATTTTCTTGTTTTTTTCTTTAAACACATGTATCTGCTCTTTGAATATTTCAGTGACTTCCTGCTTTCTCATATAACCAGACAAATCTCCTTTAGCAGGTTTTGA
>NW_012150515.1:9269-11176 GCF_000956105.1 Propithecus coquereli | reverse complement strand
TTGTTACTAAAGAAATACTGGATATGGAGTTAGGAAATTTTGAATCAAGGCTTGTACAATTGTACAGTGCTAGTATGTGTAGGAGTCTCTGGCTTCTGGCACTAATTTTTCTGGTATCTATTTCCTTGAAAATGGCTATTAACGTTTTTATTGTTGTGGCTTACACATGGTAGGCATTTTATAAATGTCTCTTTGTTTAAATGTTGAATTCTAAAAGAAAGATAATTATCTGTTCAATTTAATCATGAGTTCCTTCAACAATAAATTGAGATGCATAAAGAACCTTGAAATCGTGAGTTTATCTTATGTCACTGTGATATTGATAATTTTAGTTTATCTTAAGATACATGAATCATTATTATTGCATATAATACTGCAAATATCATGTAAGATTTGCTTCCACAGCTGAACTAGGGAAGAATAGCAAGGTGCTTGGTTGAAAGGTTTTGGTTTGAAAATGTCGTGAAAGTTAGGTTACTCCTTCACTTTACAATGCTTCTGTTGATTTGACTGAATATTTTAACATGATCATTCAAGCATTACCTCTTCTAGATGGCCCTCACATTCAACCAGTGCTTTTGCTGGACTGATTGATTTTGGGTAGTGACACAAATGTTATTCCATAAGGTGACTGATGAGCTAATTGTCTTGTCCTTGTTAATTTATAGATTTTGCAGTTGCCCATTAATAGGTATCACTGGATATAGATGTTACTAACAAATGGCCTGAGTTCCTGTGTTTCACTATACTTTTCCTGGCCCCATTGTGCATTGGCACCCCTAACTGCCCATCTTAATCCAAGTTGATTACTTCAGCCAGTATACTACTTCCTTCCTCGCCTGCTGGTGCACTGGCGTAAGATAGCCAAAGATTCCTGTTTCTTAAGAACCTAATTGTGACCCTGATAGGAATATTCACCCTTTTGGAGCCTATAATCCATCAGAGCCTAATATTATGGGAAAGGAAGCACAAATTCAGAAATTGAGTCATAGGATTTAGTAATGGTGAGAAGGGCCAATTTTAGTACCATTTCTTAGTTTCCAGATACATGATTTTGTGCTACTGGAGGTACTGTAATGTATATTGCCATTGATTCATAGTCTGCAGTGTATTATGGAAGATAGTGTTCTCTTTTCTGAGCTAGTTACTTAGCTTAGTTGTCAATACACCATTTGAATTTTCTGTCAAGCAGGATGATTGCTGGTGATGACTTATATGTTAGGGCACTTTATTATATGTATTGTCGGTGTCAAAATTTCATTGCTGTAAACTATATTTTTTTCTCCTGAAGCAATATTGCAAGTTCTACTATTCCATTGAAAAAGATGTCCTTTAAGCCATTGGAAGTTTCTACTCCCTGGAACACCGCATGTATGGAGAGCAAATCCATAGTTAACCTTTCAATTTCAGTAAGGACAAATTGCTCTTCTCTCCAATACTGAAGAGGTCTGATATGAGGAGGTATGCTATAAAGTTAGTTGTTTGTTTTTGTTTTTGTTTTTGTAGAGAAACCAAGGCTAAGAAAATCATTAAATATCGAGAATAAACATTTAATGTCAAATTTGGAAAGTAATTATTCTAAGATTTTATTAACATTTTGGGTAGGTCATTAAACACTTCCAGATAAAGATACAAGAAAAATATCTTTCTGGTTATAAGAAAATGGCAGGTTGGTTCACACCACTGAATAGATTATAAAGCAACTAAACTGTATTGATCCTTGCCAGTATATATATATATATTATTCTCAAGTTAAATCATTATAGTAAGTTTGTGTGGTGGCATTATCCTTATTTTATAAGTAAGTGAATTGTAAAGAGAATAGGTTACTTGCTCAAGAATATATAGCCTACATGTTGCAAAATCAGGATTAGGGGCAAAATGCTTCTGAATTCAAAATTCATGTC
>NW_012150515.1:0-334 GCF_000956105.1 Propithecus coquereli | reverse complement strand
ATTAAATGCTGCCGCCTTTCAGTTAGCTAGCAAGCAATTTGTACTTCTACACAGGCATCTTAAAATCTTTTTCTTCTCCTAATTTGCATTTGGTTATTTGAAGATACAAGACAAATGTGTTTTCTGAATCATTTAATGTTCTTTTAACCCAGTTATGCATATTTCAAAAAAAGGAACGCTATTCGCATTTCTAAGCATATTGTTTTCTCTTTAATTCACAAATACTACATAACAATTGAAGGAAAACTGGAAATCATTGCTATAGAAAAGAAAAAATGTGAAAATAAAAGCTTTTATTCTGAAAGCTTGACATAGAAATCACCAGTACCCAAAA
>NW_012150514.1:8101-8682 GCF_000956105.1 Propithecus coquereli | reverse complement strand
GGTTAAGATGGTTACAAAAAAGACATAATGCTTTAAAGGATACTTATTTATTCTCTGCCTAGAGTTCTGTGCATTTAGAGTCACAGCTGCCAGTCAATCATACACAGGAAGACGGTGCTGGCCATCAGTCTGTTTTCCAATCTACAATCATGAGTCATGATTTTATGCAGCTGGCTGGAATTGTGTGGTCAATCAGAATGCACATGCTTCTGCTGAGAGCTGAGATAACAACAGTCTTTGGTCTGCTGCCATGAGACCAGTGAAACTTTTTGGAGTTTCAACCAATCATTACTACCCCAAATGTCACTGAATTGAAGAACTGAACAGATTGTGAAGACTCAATTATATAAAAGCAAATAGATACAGCATAGTGATAAAAAATAGGGGACCAGAACTCACCCTGAGTTTAAACCTTGCTCTCCTACTTAGTTACTGTGTGACTTTGCACAAGTTACTTAACCTCTCTAAGCTTTAAGCTTTCTTTCCTTTATATTAAATATGTATAGTGAAAGAGTAAGAACGACCCCATGGAGTTCCCATTAGCATCAGATAAAGGATGTAAATGCTTATGCCCTGCTGGC
>NW_012150514.1:5711-6518 GCF_000956105.1 Propithecus coquereli | reverse complement strand
TCCCACTCATTTTATGTAGCTAGAAATAGCTAGCTCACATATTGAGGCAGACTTGTGAAACAGAAAGGTCAGAGTTAACCTCAGGTAAGATGAAAGAACACATAGAAGAACCAGAAGTTTGAGGCAAATCATAAATGAGTTTCAAGTGTCAAAGAACAGAAAGCACATGATTTCAGGCAGGCAGGGATGGGTTTCAAGTGGTCACTGTATAAGCAACCACAGCGATAAATGCAGAATTACAACAAAAAACAAGCAGTAAGCCAGACATGTAGTTCGAGGTAAGCCAGAAATCTAGAGTCAGTTCAAAAATCCTAGAACCAAAATAGTCACGGCTAGAGACAGGCCAAGAAGGAGGGAGCTATGAGAGGTCAGTTCAAGTCATCAATAAGAAAGGTGGCATTTATTTCAGGAGGGTTTGATATATTTTCATCCTAGGCAAAAAAAAGAAAAAGAAAAAAAGTGATAATTATCTAGGTGGTAACTAAGGTTAAAGGTGCCATTATAGTAGTGGCTGAATTCAAATGGTGGCAGGAACAGGCTAGAGAATAAATTACAAGAATGAGCTACCTTGTTGATAAGAGCAATGCAAACACCATGTAAAAACCTCTGAGCTGATGAATGTGTATCCAGGTATGCTAAGTACTTTTCTAGCTAATGAATTTAGTACTCAGAGTCTAGAACTCAGATGCAAGTGGGACAATGAAATTAACCCATTTTACAAATTAAAAATTAATCTATTATACAACCACATTAAATCCATGAGTTTTCTTTGTCTTCCTGTCACATTTTTACAATTGCACACACAAA
>NW_012150514.1:2732-3000 GCF_000956105.1 Propithecus coquereli | reverse complement strand
CTGCTACTCTTTTTTATTTGTTGTTTTTAATCTACCATGTACTTCAAATCATATAATCAGATATGTTTTATCTAAATTCAGAGTTAATGTGCTTTGAAATGAGAATTTGAAGTCTTTCCTCAGAGAAAACTACATGAGCTTTGGCACATAAATGAGTGTCATTTATTTTAGTAATTCAGTGCCCACTCTTCATTTTTTTTTAAATATATTCTTCCAGATTTTTGACTGAATCAAGTTGGTTGGTGTTATTATTAATAAATTAATAATA
>NW_012150514.1:0-514 GCF_000956105.1 Propithecus coquereli | reverse complement strand
ACTATTAAGTAACAGCAATAGAATACTGCTCAAGATTTGAAATGGCTTTATTTTAAGGACTAATGGATATATCAGTCATTTATTCTAGATTTTCCAAATCATGTCTCTCATTATAGCATCAGAAAACAAAATATGCATGTAACAATTAGTATTTGACCAGCATTTCTGAGATTATTTAGCAGAATCATTACTAAATATAATGTCTCTGTTTTCTTGACATTCCATTCAATAAACTCTTCCTTGAATTTAATTTCTGAAAGTATAAGATAAAATTCAAGCTTTCTTTTTATACATGATATATGTCATATAATATACATACATAAAAAACCCGTGATAGTTAATTGTATGTGTCAACTCGACTGAGGCAGGAGGTACCCAGACATTTGACCAAACATTATTCTGGGTGTGCCTTGTGTGTGTGTGTGTGTCCCCAGGGTTCTTGATGAGACTGACATTTGAATCCATAGACTGAGTAAAGCAAATTGCCCTTCCTAATGTGGATGGACCTCATCCT
>NW_012150513.1:12989-13348 GCF_000956105.1 Propithecus coquereli | reverse complement strand
CCAGAGCCTACAATTTAACAAAATTAAGATCCCTAGGTAGTTTGAATACATCTTAAAAGTTGAGAAGCCCAGGCTGGGTAGCCAGATGGCTCATGCCTGTAATTCTAGCACCCTGGGAGGCCAATGTGGCAGAATCGCCTGAATCCAGGAGTTTGAGGTTGCAGTGAGCCAAGATGATGCCACTGTACTGTAACTGGGGTGGCAGAGCAAGACTCTGTCTCAAAAAAAAACAAAAAAAACAGAAAACAAAACACACACGCGCACACACACACACAACAACAACAAAAACAAAAAACTGAGACCCACAAGGTTAAGTGATTTGTTCAAGGTCACATATGAATTAGACTCAACTAGATTTA
>NW_012150513.1:10072-10724 GCF_000956105.1 Propithecus coquereli | reverse complement strand
TATTTAGAAGAATTTTTTTTGTGGTTTTCAAGTAGGTTTCTTTCTTTTTTTAAAAAAAACCCATCTTGCTGCACGGTAAGCATGTAGGTTTCTTTTGGGGATGCTAGTCTTATGTTTTGTTTTGTAGTTTTAGCACATCATTTCATGGTGGGCAGATAATACATCCTTTAAAATTTTTACTTTTTTGAAATTGGTTGCATTTTTCTTTATGGTCTGAGATATAATAATTTTTGCAAATATTCCATGGTTAATTTGGTATTACTTAGTGATGATTAGTGGGTTTGTCTCATTTTTGTGTTATCTTTTATTTAAAATAACAATAACAACAACAACAAAACAACAAGCATGGTTAACAGTATTTAGAAACCTCCCAGTCTCAGTTGGTTTTGTGCCTGGAGCAGCCTGAGGGCTAGGCTGTATTACCTAAGTAATAATGGGGCCAAGACTGAAATGAAATTCAATGCTGGGAAGGTTCTCTTTACTAGGCCACTCCTGAAATTACAAAGACACCGAGAGTGAAACACAATATACCACATAGCCTTGGGTAGGAATTCTTGTTTGATCTTGAGCCATATACCACCATCTGGTACATTTGGATGTTTTAGGAGTTTTAGCCTCAAACACTTCTGCTGCTTATCTAAATAATTGGGAT
>NW_012150513.1:7198-8092 GCF_000956105.1 Propithecus coquereli | reverse complement strand
GCTGTTTGACTTTTAAACAATAGAAAATTCTCTTAATTTGAGGAGGAGGCTTTCTTAATTTATACAGTACTGCTCTCAAGCCCTAGACACTGCATATCCTTGTACTTGGCCGGCTGAGACTGCGCCACAGGTTGTACACGAGGTTCTACGTGTGCCAGAGATGTTATACTGTGCTATTAAGCCAAGGGACCTAAGAATCTAGAATCCCCTACAAACCCAAATGTCCGTTCCAGTGAAGTCCACAGGGAGACATGTCTCAGAAACAATGGCAAAGTTCAGGGACATCCCATTTATGGACAGCTGGACTTGTGTCTGAAACCACTGTGTTCTGTAACCTGGGCTGGACTCTTGGGCTAGCTGTGGCCCGAGGGCCTGTTCTGTCTCTCTAAGCTCTCATGCACATCTTACCACAGATAAGTTTTAATATGAATTGTGTTCCAGGATCAGTTAAATTTTAAAAAGGTAATACGGGGGGGGGGGGCAAGGGCAACATACGTAACCTAAACATCTGTATCCCCATAATATGCCGAAATAAAAAAAAAAAAAAGGTAATACAGTCATGTGCCACATAATGGCATTTTTGTCAATGATGGGCCACATATATGACCACGATCCCATGAAGCTAAAAAATTCCTATCACCTAGTGATGTCATAGCTGTCATAATGTTGTAGTGCGAAACATTAATCACATGTTTGTGGTGATGCTGGTGTAAACAAACTTACCGTGCTACCAGTAGTATAAAAGAATAGCACATACAATTATGTACAGAACAATACTTGATAATGATAATAAACAACTATGTCACTGGTTTATGTATTTACTCTACTATATGTTTTATCATTATTTTAGAGTGTACTCCCTTCTGGTTATAAAAGGAAGTTAACTGTAAAACA
>NW_012150513.1:0-1034 GCF_000956105.1 Propithecus coquereli | reverse complement strand
AACTCCTGGCCTCAAGTGATCCTCCTGCCTCAGCCTTCCGAGTATCTTGGACTACAGGCATGTGCCACCATGCCTGGCTAATTTTTCTGTATATATATATATATTTTTAGTTGTCCAGATCATTTCTTTCTATTTTTTAGTAGAGACAGGGTCTCACTCTTGTTCAGGCTGGTCTCGAACTCCCAACCTTGAGCCATCCACCCGCCTCGGCCTCACAGAGTGCTAGGATTACAGGTGTGAGCCACCGCGCCCGGCCCTGATTTTATTTTTATTTATTTACTTATTTTAGAGATGGGGTCTTGCTCTTTTACCCAGGCTCGAGTGCAGCGGTGTGATCATAGCTCACTGCAGCCTCCAACTCCTGGACTCAAGCGAGACTCCTGCCTCAGCCTCCCAAGGAGCTAGGACTGCAGTCATGCGCCATCACGCCCAGCTAATTTTTTAATTTTTTGTAGAAATGGGGTCTCACTATGTTGCCCAGGCTGGTCTCCAACTCCTGGGTACAAGAAATCCTCCCACCTTGGCCTCCCAAAGTACTGGGATTACAGGTATGAGCCACCGTGCCTGGCCTAAAAGATAATAATTAAAAAAAACCAACCTTATAAGATAATGATCTAATGTTCAGTTCACTCAATGCGTATTCTTAAGCACTTCTTACATGCCAAGGCTGTGCTAGTGGGAGGTGACAGGCAGACAGGTAATTTCAGTATAAAGTGTTAGTCATAGGTAAGCAAAGGCATTTATTAGAATCCAGGGGGTACTTTTCTTGGCAATGAGGAAAGGATCAGGGGAACTTTCTGGAGAATGTGATATCTGAAATTGTGCTTGCAAAGCTGTGGGAGTTTGCCAGGAAAACTTACAACTACACATTTATCAGCATTTTTATCAGTACAGTTCCAAGGAATGCATTCAACTTTTAAAAGTTAGGAAGAAGGGCTGGGCACAGTGGCTCACGCCTGTAATCCTAGTACTCTGGGAAGCCGAGGCGGGTGGATTGCTCAAGGTCAGGAGTTCGAGACCAGCCTGAGCAAGAG
>NW_012150512.1:8386-8723 GCF_000956105.1 Propithecus coquereli | reverse complement strand
TGTTAAGTCTCTATCTTGTACTACTTTACATTTCTATAACATGTTTTATCTACATCGTATTCATAACAATTTATCTTTTTCTGATATGTATTAGAGATACTTCATCCATTTGTGTTTCACACTAAAATGAGTAACTTCAGGGCAGAAACTGTGACAAATTCACCCTGGTGTCACCTGGCCTTTTGAGATTAAAATATATCTTATACATAAATATCACATACAGTTCATATAATACAAAGAACTTCACAAAAGGCAGAAGTTCGTTTTGTAAAAAATCTACTTTTATATTAACCGAGATTAAGAGAGTCCATTCAGAAGTTTTGTTTTAAAATATCTA
>NW_012150512.1:4911-5213 GCF_000956105.1 Propithecus coquereli | reverse complement strand
GCTCAGGCTAGTTTCGAACTCCTGAGCTCAAACAATCCGCCCGCCTCGGCCTCCCAGAGAGCTAGGATTACAGGCGTGAGCCACCGCGCCCGGCCTGCACACCATATTTTTATAAATCAATGCAAAGTAGATTATAGAACTAAATGCAAGAGCAAAGCCTACCAAACTCCTACAAGAAAACATAGGGTAAACTCTTAGTGAATTTAAGCTTAGTGAAGTTTTTTAAAATGCAAAGCACAGTAATCATTTAAAACACTTGAAAAAGTTGAACATCATAAAAATACTCTTCAAAATTTTAAAGA
>NW_012150512.1:2856-3154 GCF_000956105.1 Propithecus coquereli | reverse complement strand
CTTGCTCAGGCTAGTTTCAAACTCCTGAGCTCAAACAATCCGCCCGCCTCGGCCTCCCAGAGTGCTAGGATTACAGGCGTGAGCCACCGCGCCCAGCCTGCACACCATATTTTTATAAATCGATGCGAAGTAGATTATAGAACTAAATGCAAGAGCAAAGCCTACCAAACTCCTACAAGAAAACATAGGGTAAACTCTTAGTGAATTTAGGCTTAGTGAAGTTTTTTAAAATGCAAAGCACAGTAATCATTTAAAACACTTGAAAAAGTTGAACATCATAAAAATACTCTTCAAAATT
>NW_012150512.1:0-1194 GCF_000956105.1 Propithecus coquereli | reverse complement strand
TAGATTTTGTAATAGACTTCTGCTGAACATTCAAAGAATAACAATACAGAAGTGAAAAAACTTAAAATTGAATAATAAGCATCATTCTTTCTACACTTCCTGTCCATGCATAGTGTGCCTAGAAACAGTTTATAGTTCCTCTCCTTTTAGCTTTCTAACAGTTGGAAAACACATAGCCCTTTGAACATCATTCCCACTCTAAAAGAATTCAAAACCTCTTGTAAAAATTTGAATGGGATGTTTGTTATTAAAAATAACTCCCTCCTCTTTTTGCCTTAAAATCTCCCAATTGGACAGACCCTTAGGCATTCTCTTACCCCCAAAAAAGTGGCTCATAAAAATCCCCACCTCATCACCACAAAATGTTCAAGTCTCTCCCTAGATGAACTCTGCCATCCCCCTCAAGCAGAAATCTACAACAGGGTAGCCTAAAACTATAATCTGAGCTAAAGACATACTATGTTGGTCTGCAGAATTTATTTTCCCCATATGCCTTTCTCACTATTTTGAAAAAAAATAGTTTATTTTCTAGTTTTATGGGTCCAGAAATGGAGAGAAATTTTGCCCCAGGGTGGGTCATACCAAAAGTTTCAGTCATATCTGATTTAGATGACTTAGATGATGTTATCTGGGATTTTTAAACTAATGGGATTTAGATGAGAGTTTGAACTTGAGTTGATGCTGGAATAGGTTAAGACTTTTGGGAGTGTGGAATGAGGTGAATATATTTTCCGCATGGGATGGATGTTAGTATTCGGGGCCAGAGGACAGATTATGGCAGGCCAAAAAATCCCCTCCCCTACAAAAAATAGATTTACATAAAATCCTTGGAAACAATGAAGATTACCTTATTTGGAAAAGGGGGCTTTTCAAATGTTATTAAATTATGGATCTTGAAATGAGGCGATAATCCTGGATCATCTTGGTGGACCCTAGGTCCAATGACAAGTGTCTTTATGAGGGAAAAGCAGAGAGAAATTTGAGACACACAGAATAGAAGAGGATATGAAGAGGAGAATGTGATGTGGAAACAGAGTCAGATATTGGAGTAATGTGGCCACAAGCCCAGGAATGCTGGGACAGCTACCAGAAGCTGAAGAAGCAAGGAAAAGATTGTTTCCAAAGCCAGAGGGAGTATGGCTCTGGAGACTTCAGACTTTTGGCCTCCAGAGCTATGAGAGAATAAATTTCTGT
>NW_012150511.1:14471-15267 GCF_000956105.1 Propithecus coquereli | reverse complement strand
GATAGATTCTGGTTATCAGCCCTTGATCAGATGTGTAGAGAGCAAATATTTTCTCCCACTGTGTAGGCTGTCTGTTCGCTCTAATGATAGATTCCTTGGCCGTGCAAAAGCTTTTTAATTTGATCAGATCCCATTTATTTATTTTCATTGCTGCGGTGATTGCTTTGGGGGTCTTCTTCAAGAATTACTTGCCTAGGCCGATGTCTGAAAGGGTCTTCCCAACATCTTCTTTTAGAATTCTTAAGGTTTCATGCCGTAGGTTTAAGTCTGTTATCCGTCTTGAATTGATTTTTGTGAGAGGTGAGAGGTGGGGATACAGGTTCATTCTTCTACATGTAGCTATCCAGTTTTCCCAGAACCATTTATTGAAAAGAGATTCTTTTCCCCAGTGTATATTTTTGTCTACTTTGTCAAAGGTTAGATTACCATATGCGGATGGTTTTATCTCTGGATTCTCAGTCCTATTCCAGAGGTCTATGTCTCTATTCTTGTACCAGTACCATGCTGTTTTAATGAGTATAGCCTTGTAGTACAGCTTGAAGTCTAGTAGACTGATACCTCCCAGTTTGTTCTTTTTACTTAAGATTGCTTTGGCTATACAAGGTCTTTTCTGGTTCCATACAACGTGTAGAATTATTTTCTCTAGATCTGTAAAGAATGATGATGGGACTTTGACAGGGATTGCATTAATACTGTAGATAACTTTAGGTAGTATGGACATTTTAATGATATTGATTCTACCAATCCATGAGCAAGATAGGTTTTTCCATCTGTTTACATCTTCTACAATTTCTTT
>NW_012150511.1:11957-12313 GCF_000956105.1 Propithecus coquereli | reverse complement strand
ATTGTTAATTCTTCTTGTTGGATCTTCCCTTTCACCATTATATGGTGGCCATCTTTGTCCTTTTGTAGTTTTGCTATTTTAAAGCTTATGTTATCTAAAAATAATATAGCTTCCCCTGCTTTTTTTTGACTTCCATTTGCCTGGATGATAGTTTTCCATCCCTTTACCTTTAGTCTAAAGGCATCTTTGTGGATTAAATGCATTTCCTGTAGACAGCAGATACTAGGCTTGTGGATTTTTATCCACTCTGCCAGTCTGTGACTCTTCAGAGGACAGTTCAAGCCATTCACATTTATTGAGAGGATTGAGATTTGAGGTAGATTTCCATTCATATTGTTGGGTGAAATCCTGTTGTT
>NW_012150511.1:0-743 GCF_000956105.1 Propithecus coquereli | reverse complement strand
AAATTGAATAAGCAAAGGAGAATAGAGAACACAAAAAAATACTACCCCCTGATAATACCTATTGCCTTTTAGTGTAAATTCTTTCAGAATTATCCATGTGAAAATATGCCTTTTTTTTACAAAAATAGAATTTTAGTATGCACACTGCTGTTTAATCTACTTTTTTCACTTAAATATGTACTGGAAATCATTTAAAGTCAGTAAACGTAGTCATATATCTTATTTTTAATTGTTGTAATATGATCCATTGTATGGATCTAATATCTTTTTTAAGCAGATTCCCTATTGTTAGATATTTGGGCTGTCTCCACCCTTGTTTGGTGGGAGTGAATTTCTAAGGTGTGGCATTGCCAGGACAGAGTGTTCATAACCAATGTCATTAAACATAAATATTCATCTTTCATCTTCAAGATTTATAAGACTCAGATGGCCATTCTGCCCCCGCCCACTTCCTGGGGCCTGTTGCCCCCTGAAAAATTGCCTCCCACCACTTGTATACCTGCTTTTCTCCAGGTCTCAGATCACCTTCCCCTCACAGAGTTTTGCAGCCTAACCTTTGTTATCTAGTAGTTTTATCCAGTATCTATTATCTGGTAGTTTTGTCCAGTGATGATTGTCATTGAATTAGTTATTTCATTCGGGGGTGGCAAAATGATATTTTTCTAATTCTACCACTTGGTCTCTATCTGGTTTTTTCATATAGCAACATACAAGGAGGGAGATCTTTCCCAGAATGAATAATT
>NW_012150510.1:6675-7222 GCF_000956105.1 Propithecus coquereli | reverse complement strand
GTCGTTGCCAAAGAGGAGACCTGGTGATTCTCTCACACCTTGCTGGTGGCAGTCACTACGGAAAGCTATTTGGTGGTATTTATTAAAAATAAAAATAAATCATTTGATTCACTTATAGGTATTTAGAGAAACTTTCATGACTGTGCACATGGAAACGTGCAAGGATACGTTTGTACGTGTGTAATAAACAGGAGGAATCAGTGGGGGAATGCTCAGACGGCTATGGCATAAATGATGGATTACTGCACAGCAGTTAAAAGGAATGACTCGAATATCTATCAACAGAGATCGGTCTGGAAAACATAATGTTGAGTAAAAAAGTCAGTTGATGAATGATGCATTTAGTATGATAACATTAGTAGAAAAAGAATCACTAAAACCAATATTGTTTTCTCTCTGTGTATGCAGGTGTGAGTGTGTATTTGTATATGTGAAGGCAGATGCGATTTTTCTAAAACGATTGGAGGAATACCACCAGATTCATGATAGCAGTTTTTTTTGTCATGAGAAGTAGACGAGCAGAAGAGTCTTTTACTTTTATTTTTTT
>NW_012150510.1:2981-3270 GCF_000956105.1 Propithecus coquereli | reverse complement strand
GTGTTTTCACCACAAAAAGGATAACCATGTGAGGTAATGCATACATATGTTAATTAGCTTAGTTTAGCCATTCTGCAATGTATATATATTTTAAAGCATCATGTTGTATATGATAGATACATACAATTTTGTTAACTTAAATGAAATAAAAAATTGAAAAAAGAAATTCACTGACTCCAAGACACATAAAACATAAGGTGAGTGCTTAGGTCAGGACTTTATTCACAGAAAGTACTCAGTAAACATTAGTTATTAATATCATCATCACTGTCATCATTCTTATTTTTAT
>NW_012150510.1:960-1330 GCF_000956105.1 Propithecus coquereli | reverse complement strand
ACACTGGGTTTTGGTTGAACAGGCTTAGCCTTAAATTCTGTCTAAGCCAAATTTTAGCTAATTAATCTTGAACAATGTAATTAACTTCTCTATCCTTTGATTTCCTAATTTATGAAATGGGAATATCAATATTATTGTGCTTATAGGGCTGTAGTGACAAATAACAAAAAGAATATAAGGTACTTCATGCATAAACACTCAAAGAAATTAAAAATAGCTATCATAATTATAAATACTATCATGTTTTATTGATGCTCACACTTTCCTATGAGTAAGGTCACCATTATGTTCAAATAATGGAATGTTTTAGACAGAGGTAAGTTCCACAGTTTGAGGCTTAAAAAAATTAAGGACAGAAAGAAATTAAAGT
>NW_012150510.1:0-666 GCF_000956105.1 Propithecus coquereli | reverse complement strand
ACACTGGGTTTTGGTTGAACAGGCTTAGCCTTAAATTCTGTCTAAGCCAAATTTTAGCTAATTAATCTTGAACAATGTAATTAACTTCTCTATCCCTTGATTTCCTAATTTATGAAATGGGAATATCAATATTATTGTGCTTATAGGGCTGTAGTGATAATTAAATAACAAAAAGAATATAAGGCACTTCATGCATAAACACTCAAAGAAATTAAAAATAGCTATCATAAATACTATCATGTTTTATTGATGCTCACACTTTCCTATGAGTAGGGTCACCATTATGTTCAAATAATGGAATGTTTTAGACAGAGGTAAGTTCCACAGTTTGAGGCTTAAAAAAATTAAGGACAGAAAGAAATTAAAGTCAGAAATTTGCTGCCTCCAAGATGTTGGTCAAAGAATACAAAATTCAGTTAGATATGAGAAATAAGTTCAAGAGATCTATTGTACACCATGGCGATGATAGTTAATAATGATATGTTGTATTCTTAAAAAATGCTAAGAGAGCTCAGCCGGGCGTGGTGGCTTACGCCTGTAATCCTAGCATTCTGGGCGGCTGAGGCGAGCGGATCGCTTAAGGTCAGGAGTTCGAGACCAGCCTGAGCAAGAGCGAGACTCCATCTCTACTAAAAATAGAAAGAAATGATCTGGACAACTAAAAAT
>NW_012150509.1:7794-8196 GCF_000956105.1 Propithecus coquereli | reverse complement strand
TTGAAAGAAACCCTCCCTAGACCCCATGTCCCTTTCCCCAGCCACTGCCCACTCCCCTGCTCTCTCTTGCAAGGAAACTCCACGGGAGACGCCACAGTGCCATCTCCAGCTCCCCTCCACCCACCTGCGCATCTGCTCTTGCATCCAGGGCAGTCGGGGTGGATCTCACCACTCCTCCTACAGAAAAGACCCCCCCAACATACAACACTGTTTCAATTCTAGAGCATAATCTCCACAAGGGCAGGAACTCTGTTTTTTTCTTTTCTTTTTTAATATTCTTTTTTTTTCAGAGAGACAGGGGTCTCAGTCTTGCTCAGGCTGGTCTCAAACTCCTGAGCTCAAGCAATGTATCCGTTTTTTTCACTTCTGTGTCCTTAGAACCAAGAATAGTGATCAATAAAC
>NW_012150509.1:6894-7744 GCF_000956105.1 Propithecus coquereli | reverse complement strand
TTCACTTCTGTGTCCTTAGAACCAAGAATAGTGATCAATAAACATATGATCTAATGAATAGGGTAGAATATATTCCTACTCGCCAAATATATTTTCTTTTTTAATATTCTTTTTTTTTCATAGAGACAGGGGTCTCACTCTTGCTCAGGCTGGTCTCAAACTCCTGAGCTCAAGCAATGTATCCGTTTTTTTCACTTCTGTGTCCTTAGAACCAAGAATAGTGATCAATAAACATATGATCTAATGAATAGGGTAGAATATATTCCTACTCGCCAAATATATTTTAGAAGAATGTGTTCCTTAAAACAAAGTTTTAACAGATCGATAATATCTTTGTCAGTTTGACCTGCTGTGACAAAGTACCATAGACTGGGCCGGTTCAAATATCAGATGTTTGTTTCCTCACAATTCTGAAGGCTCCGATGTCAGGGTGCCAGCACGGTCAGGTTCTGGAGAGGGCCACCTTCTCACTGTGTGCTCACATAGCCCTTCCTTGGTGCATGCACATGGAGAGAGAGATACATGCTCTATCTTCCTTTTCTTATAAGGGCAACTGATCTCCTTGGGAGGGTCCCACCCTCAGGACCTCATCTAAACCTAATTACTTCCCAAAGCCCTCACCTCCAAATACCATCATCCTGGGGGTTGGGGCTTCAACATATGAAGGGGGCGGGAGGTGAAGGGAGGGACACAAATATTCGGCCCACAGCAGATACATTTTAGAAAGACTGAATTTATCATTTGATGAATTGACCCTTCAGTGAATTAATTGGCTTCAAGTAAACTGGCTGCTTCCTATTCATGGAGGTAGGACATAGGCAGGCAAATCTCAGGCTACTCTAATCAAGAA
>NW_012150509.1:3758-5064 GCF_000956105.1 Propithecus coquereli | reverse complement strand
GATGATCAAAATTGACTTAAGAAAAACTAAAGATTGAAAACAGACCAAGAACCAGGGAAGAAGTGTAGAAAGTTGTCAAAGACATGACAAAAAAGAAAGCAATGCCAGCTCTGTCAACTCCAGGAGCGAATTTGTTCCTTTCTCACGATAATTAGTTTCTTACAGCAAAATCCCTTCTCTGAAACCTGCTAAAGATAGCACAGAGAAAGAAATCTGCAACTCAGGCACTCTTAGGAATATTGAAATACATTTCCAAGTTAAATATTAGCAAATACAATCCAGCAGTCATTAAAATAAGAACACATCGTTTGTTAATTGGTTCGTTATTTGGAAAATTATTATAATTGATATGCTAATAAATAGGTAAGCAGCAAAATAGTATTTGATAAAATCCAGTATCCATTCCTGAGTTTTTTAAATCTTTAGTAAAATGGTTAAAGATGGATATTTTTCACAATTTAACCCACAGCACCATGGTGAATGGTGCCACCCCAGAAGCAACCCTTTTTGATGTAAGAACGAGCAAGGGTGGCCATTGTTGCCACTGTTTTCATCACTGTCCTAAAAGTCTTACTCAATCCAATTAGAGAAGAGAACAAAATGATAAACACAAGACACAAAGACAGAGGCCCCATTATCATAATTTGTGGATGCTGGGATTGTATTCCTGAAATTCGAAAGGATCAACTGAAAACAGTTTTAGAAACTATTAGATAACTTAGTGAGGTGACAGGTTACAAAATTAATCCAAAAACCAAAGGCTTTTCTATAATCAACCAGAAACTAGTTAAAAATGCAATGAAAGAAAATACCCCACTCACAATAGCAAGGAAAACAAACTTAACTTATATACCTATATAGACTCTTTTGTTTTTTAGAGAGGGTCTCACTCTGTGGCCTGGGCTAGGCGGCTAGAATGCAGTGGTGCCATCATGGCTCACTGCAATCTCAAATTTCTGGGCTCAAGCAATCCTCCTGGCTCAGCCTCCCAAGAAGCTAGGACTGCAGGCACGTGCCACCAAACCTGGCTAATTTTTAAAAACATTTTTTATAGATCTCACTGTGTTGCCCAGGTTGGTCTCAAACTCCAAGCAAACTTCAAGCAATCCTCCCGTTGGGTCTCCCAAAGTGCTAGGATTACAGGTGAGAGCCACTGCACCCAGCCGTATGGACATACTCTTCATAAGAAATGTGCATGATTCATATAAAAGTAACTATAAAAATCTGAGAAACATAAAAATTTGAATAAATAATAGAATTAATAATAACTAATAGCCAACACTTCTTTTTGTAATTATGGTCCAGG
>NW_012150509.1:0-346 GCF_000956105.1 Propithecus coquereli | reverse complement strand
TTTTTTTTTTTTTTTTTTGTAAGCAAGGAACAGGAAAAGATTCCTTAAGCATGATTGTGAAACCTGGAAGCCACAAAGGGCATGATAAATAAATGTGACCACCAAACCATTTTAAATTTCTACACTGTAAGGGTGTGTTGTGTGTATGTGTGTATATGTGTGTATGTGAGTGTCTTAAATGAAATCAAAAGAAAATATCTGTAATACATAAAAGAGAACAAAATTAATTTCCCTTTATACCAAAAGTTGATACAAACCAGTAATGGGAAAAACCACCTCATTTGAGAAATATGTGAACAGACCGATTACAGGGCAAAAAATACACATGACTACTAAACAGGAAAGG
>NW_012150508.1:1841064-1841516 GCF_000956105.1 Propithecus coquereli | reverse complement strand
TCTCTTGAAGATGGCAAGGGCCGTGTGATACAATTTGGGCCAATAAGATGTAAGCATAGGTTGATGGGCAGGCTTTTCAAAAAACTCTTCAGAAGATGGCCAACTGCTTTAGTGAATGCCCTTTTCCAATGTCTTACATCTTTTTCTTGCATGGAATTCACATATATTAATAAAACCAGCACGAATTATCTATCTAGTGACTGCAGGGACAGATAAGAGACTATTCTGATGACATAGAAGAGCTAACATTCCAGCTGTGAACACCACACCAATCTAATGCTGGAAAAATAAAATCCCCAGTATTTCAAACCATTATTTTTAGAATTCTGTCGCTCACAATTGAATGCAATTCATAACTGATGTACCATGCCATGCTAACTTGTGCAAATGACAAGATGAGTACACAAATTTATTCCAGCAGGAGAGCAAAACCCCAAGAGGGTTTTTGCTGA
>NW_012150508.1:1828996-1829339 GCF_000956105.1 Propithecus coquereli | reverse complement strand
AATAGAACATATAGGCAACAAATCAGTATGGATATTTAAAAAAACTTCAGTAACACTATGAAACAATTTAGCCTAATTGGCATTTATAGTACACTCCATCTAACAACTGAATACACATAATTTTCAATGGACACAGACATTTACCATGATAGACCATATTCTGAATCATAATATAAGTCAATTTGAAATCATTCAAACCATACAGAGTATGTTCTTCAACTATAGTGTAATTAAATAAAAAATCACAAACAAAAATATATTTAGAAAACCCCAACTTTTTTATAAACAAAAGATATTTCTAAATAACTACAAGTCAAAACATAAATCAAAGGATAAACAAGAA
>NW_012150508.1:1826987-1827401 GCF_000956105.1 Propithecus coquereli | reverse complement strand
AATAATACATCATGCTAATACTAATCAAAAGGAAATTGGAGTGGCAATACTAATAACAGAGCTTCAAACTACACAAAGCAAAAACTAACAGAAACGAAAGGCAAAAACAGACAAATCCTAAACTGTATTTGGAAATTTCGACAAAGTCATTTCATAATGTTAAAGGGGCCAACTCATTAAGAGGACATAACAATCCTAAATGTTATGCCCTAATAACAGAGCTTCAAACTACATGAAGCAAAAACTGATAGGAATATAAGGAAAAACAGACAAATTCATAAATATAGTGGAAGATTTCCATTCCCTTCTCTCAATAATGAATAGAACATATAGGCAACAAATCAGTATGGATATTTAAAAAAACTTCAGTAACACTATGAAACAATTTAGCCTAATTGGCATTTATAGTACACT
>NW_012150508.1:1803935-1805202 GCF_000956105.1 Propithecus coquereli | reverse complement strand
GAATTCAGCAAAGTCTCAGGCTACAAAATCAACACACACAAATCTGAGGCATTCATATATGCCAACAGTCAAGCAGAAGATCAAATCAAAAACGCAATTCCTTTTACAATAGCCTCAAAGAAAATTAAATATCTAGGAATATATTTAACGAAAGATGTAAGAGACTTCCCAACCATTTTTGTAACCCACTATGTTGCTTTGTAAAATAATTAGCTTTAGTATGCAACTATTACAAAATATATTAGGATAATTAAAAACATAATGTAGTAAATATCAGCATAATCACCATCTGGATTTTTAAACCTAAAAATTTACAAAATAAATTCCCCTATGCACCCCTGTCTGTTCTCATTTCCCTCTTTCCCCAACCCTCATAGCCAACCATTATCCTGAATTTGGCCTGTATTTCAGGGCACGTTCTGACATTTTTCCTGTAAATGTATGCACCCACAAACAACACATAGAATTGTATTGCAGGTTTTAACTTTATATAATCAGCATCGTTCCATAGATCTTCGTGGTGGCCATGAAAATGTGCCAGTCATGAAAATGTGCCAGTCAGGTCTCCTGCTCTTGTGGGCATGACTGTCTCACTGCCATAATTGTGGTCCTCCAGTCCCACCCCTGCCTGTGCCATGCTTCCCACAGGCTACTCCTAGCCAATAACTGAAGACTAGGGCTTACTAATGCAAGCCCATCCTACAAGATACAGGACTTCTTTAATGGACAACTTCAATTCCTAAACTCTCTCTACCAGTCTGGCTTATCCACAGGGCTCAGACCTGGTAACATGGTCTGAAAGCTCTCCCCACCTTCTCCTCCCTTTCTCCTTCAAAGACATTCCCCCCAATAAATTCTTGCACACCTAATCTTATCTTGGTGCTTGCATTATACAGGACCTGAACTAACACAGTATTCTTTTGCAATTTGTTTTCTTCACTTAGCTTTATGTTTTTGTGAATTGTTCATATGGATACATTTATCTCTAGTTCATTAATTTTAACCACTGTAAAGGATTCTGTTGTATGAATATACTAGGATTGATTTATCCTTTCTCCTTTTAATGGACATTTATGTTGTCTCCAATTTTTCAGCTATTACAAGCAATGCTTCGGTGAACATTTTAATACATGGGTCATAGGGCAGGCGCTCCTTTACCAGCTTTGTCAATTGCTCTCCCAAGTTATTGCATCAATTTACACTTCTCCCAGCAGTGTATGAGAATGCCTGTGGTTCCACTCGCCTGCAACACTTGAAATCGTTAATC
>NW_012150508.1:1801376-1801785 GCF_000956105.1 Propithecus coquereli | reverse complement strand
TAGAGGTTTATTCGGTCTACAGTCAGGTGATGTCATGTCAATAAATTTTATTTTTGAATGTTGATATTTTAGAAAGATCTAATTAGCTAACATCTTTGAGAAGGACGTGTTCTAAAACTTCTACTATATTTATAGAACTTAAGATGTTACATTATACAGAATGGCAAATCTTACCAGAATATTTATATTTGTTATCTTAGTAGGTTTTTATAAGTTTAAAAGTAATATTAATAATGAAAACTGCATCTTGTGATTGTATCTTGGTATGTGTTTTAAAATTTTTTTCTTCTCTTTTCCTTCAATTTTGCTTAGAAAAATGTGTTTGAATATTAAATTTGTTTAGCCATTGAATGACTTTATTGAGGGCACAATTAATCATATTGGTTGTATATCTACTACTCACAGGCTA
>NW_012150508.1:1798498-1801133 GCF_000956105.1 Propithecus coquereli | reverse complement strand
ATGATTACTTTCAGATTATTGACTAAGTGTATTCTAGTCTCCTGGATTTGATTGAGCAACCCCTGTTGGACCCAGATGAGGAGCTTTTTATGGATGGAAGCAGCTTTATGGAACAGGGACAATGCAAAGTTGGGTATGTTATGGTTACTGGCCAACAGATAATTTAGCCACAAGCCCTACCCTCCCCCCCGGATATCTGCCCAGAAGAATAATTACACTAATCAGACTGATTCTAAGTGTGCCTTTATGGTGGTAACGCTCATAAAGCTATTTGGAAGAAATAAGGGTACCTCACCTTCGAAAATAAGAGTATTAAATATGGACCATAAATTATTAAATTATTAAAAGCCATTTTACTGCCCCAGGAGTTAGCCATCATGCACTGTTGGGGACATCAGAGAACTGTATACAGTAGGTAGGCTTGAGGGCCAGAAGAGCTGCCTGGCAACTGTCCAACCAGTTGACCTTAATCCCCTCACTCCAGTTGAATAGTCTGGGAGCCCCTATTTGTACAATAGTAGTGCATCAGCAAATGATGTTTCCCCAAGGTTTAGGGAAATTGATAACATGCCAGCTTCCAGAGGGATAGTCAAACAGGAGCAGGTACTATTGGCGCATCCTCTGACTATATTTTTGTCTATGGGGTCAATGGGAAAAACCCTTGGACCTGTGAATGTCTAAACAGCTAGACAATGTTTGACACCTGCTTGTTGGAAATCCTCCCTAAAGCTGTTTTCATAAATGATGAGGGAATTTTCAATGTAAATTCCATCTGGGGGACACTGGTCCCATATTTCCTGGGAGGGTTCTCAGTGGGGGATGGGTACTTCCTTTGATATACTTTGCTACCTCGGTGGGGAGAAGACAGCAACTCAACTAGATGTACTAAAATATTTCAGTTATAGGCCCAAAATTTTCATTCTTCTTCATAGCCCAATTATGTCCCATTTCAGCAGGAAGCAACCAGATATATCAATGTCCTCATTCCCCAAGATTAAGGAATGAACTAAAAAGAAGGAGGGAGTTGTAACTGGCTCCATGAACAAATTTCAATGACCTCTGTATGTTTTTTATAATCCTCTCCTTTAACTAACTACTTGATCTTTTGAGTTGTTTATTTTCTGAGAGAGAAAGAAGTTGAGATTCTGAAGTCCCCAGGGCAGATTTCCTGACACCAAGACTCATCATCCCTTTTGGCCTGCCCCAAGGCACCTGGCCCCTCCTTAAAAATCCCATTATCTCTGTTAGTCAGGAAGACAGATTTGAGGTAGCTTTTCCCATTTTTTCAAGACGTCTTTTGTACTAAAAAATTCCTTTCTTTCTTGGCAATCCTGGTTGTTTCAATAGTTGGATCCTTGTGTGATGAGCAACGAAACCTAGGCCAAAACCTCCTTGTGGTTTAGTAACACTCAGTAAAAAATTAGTCAACAATTTTGACTAATTAGAGAAAGCTGCCTAAGCTTTCCCTGACACCCCTTTGGCATTAAGTGATGGAGGATGGATCAGTGGATTCACTAAGGAGCTAAAGATTTCAACGAAGACCAGAGGTACCTCTTTGCCTGAAAAATATCTACAGAAGAAGCGATGATGTTTATGTATGGGAGAAGATAAAATGGCAACACTGGGAAAAAGAAAACTAAAGTTGGTTGGTTGGCTTTCCCTCCTCCCTTGAGAAAAATCAAGATATGACTGAAGATTTGTGGAACAAGTCTCAATATACTGATGATTACTGAACCCAGATGAGTCTTCTTCAAGTTGTATCAACACAGGTTGAAGTTGAACCTAATGCTGCAATTTTCCAGTCCTCATGAGC
The DNA here is from genome assembly GCF_000956105.1 of Propithecus coquereli. Lineage (NCBI taxonomy): Eukaryota > Metazoa > Chordata > Mammalia > Primates > Indriidae > Propithecus > Propithecus coquereli. The sequence goes on along the minus strand of NW_012150508.1, from coordinate 1,799,320 downwards.
AAGGGAAGAGGACTTGAGAGACTGGAAAGTTGCCAGTATCAGCTTTAAATGGCTGCAACTAGCTCAATGCAATATGTTCTGCTCACTATTAATCAAAATCCTTATAGCATAATTTTGTGCTATAATACTTGTAGCAAGTTTACCATGTTAGATAAAACAAATTAGATAAAATATTTAACCAGGACTTTATGGTGGTCACACAAACAAAATTTAACTAAGGGTCCCACATCATGATATTTTCAGTACTTTGTGGCATACAAAAATATGGACAGAAGACACAGAAACAGCCCTTAAGGAACTAATACTTTGGTTGCAGCTGTGCAATACAAAATAATACTCTCTGTCATTGCCATACAACTGTTCTCCTTACAAGTTTTGCTCATTCAAGGCACACATGTTGTTGGGAAATATAATTAAGAAAAAAATTTCCTCCCAACTTAGAAAACCTCTACACAAAGTAAGGGAACAAAAGCAATTTTATTATTGAATAAGCTTACACCAGAATGTGATGACATCATAGTCAATCTGCTAAGAGATTGCAAAAACAGAAGGAAATCTCACCCTTGTATATAGCTGAGCAGATACAACCCATTAAATACTTGTTCTTAAGATAAACAACTAGTCCAAAAGTAAGAGGACTTGACAGCACCATTTGTCACTCATAGTTCATCCTAAATTCACTTGGTAGTCAGGGTGACCATCTGCATTAGGTAATTGGCTTTATCCCAAGGAAATATAGACTTCTCACAGGTTTATAACAAGAGGCAGTTTTGAAACTTCAAACGAGGCACCAGTTCAAGTTAGGCTCCTACCCAGATTACA
>NW_012150508.1:1797931-1798448 GCF_000956105.1 Propithecus coquereli | reverse complement strand
AAGGAAAAATTTTAGGTTAAAACAACAGGATTCTCTTAAAATATTAGTTTTTGCTTGATAAAATTACAAGACATTTTAATTCTAACTCAATAACCTGCTTCTTTTGAAACATTTTAGATTTATATCTCTGAAGTTCGACTTTTGCTGTATATTAGTGCGTTTAGCTTTTCCTCCCCTTGAGATGATAAACCTCTCCTACATCCTTTTCTTCAGCTCCTGTAACTATTTCCCCCCTCTGGTTCTAAGTCTGATGTTAAGGTCTGATGCTAAAATGTTTACCGTAAGGTCTGAAAAGCAATGGTTCTACTTAGTTTCTTGATATGTCTGAATTGTGCAATATGGTCAAAAAATCTTCCTATGCTGTTACTAAGAGTGGTGTATTCCCCTTCTTGTTTCCTTCATAATATTAACATAATGTTCACCCATGACCCTGGACATAGTCTTCTTATGTCTGATAAATTCTAGTACCCTTTTCACGAGGTTTGACTTCAAAGTTGTCTAAATGGGTTTTCCATAA
>NW_012150508.1:1796512-1796957 GCF_000956105.1 Propithecus coquereli | reverse complement strand
CTGCAAGTGTATGTGGGGATGGGGGAAGATGGGTATTTGGAACTGATATATTCATAGATTAAAATATAAAGGGCACAGTAGGGTATGAGAAAGTAAGATGATCTCATGCTTGTCAAGTACAGGTTTGAAGTAAAGAAGCCTGACATTTCAGCCCCAGCTTGACCACAGATTAGCTATGAGATCTTACCCAAGTCATTTACACACAAGCACCCAAACCATACACACACATGTTCTGTGGGACTTTATTTATTTATCTGTCAAATGGAAAAAAGAAATAATGATCCTACCTGTTTGGTAAGGTTACCAAAAAGATAAAAAACTCAAAGATATGAGAAAGTTTTGAGAAAAACAAAAGTACTACACAATATATTCACTATCATTATATAAGGAACCATTATGGACAAACGCTAAATTCTATAGGATTAACTAGGATTTTCCTGGGCTT
>NW_012150508.1:1779422-1796462 GCF_000956105.1 Propithecus coquereli | reverse complement strand
TCATTGATAAGAACTTTCACCTGCAAGTGTATGTGGGGATGGGGGAAGATGGGTATTTGGAACTGATATATTCATAGATTAAAATATAAAGGGCACAGTAGGGTATGAGAAAGTAGGATGATCTCATGCTTGTCGAGTACAGGTTTGAAGAAAAGAAGCCTGACATTTCAGCCCCAGCTTGACCACAGATTAGCTATGAGATCTTACCCAAGTCATTTACACACAAGCACCCAAACCATACACACATATGTTCTGTGGGACTTTATTTATTTATCTGTCAAATGGAAAAAAGAAATAATGATCCTACCTGTTTGGTAAGGTTACCGAAAAGATAAAAAACTCAAAGATATGAGAAAGTTTTGAGAAAAATAAAAGTACTACACAATATATTCACTATCATTATATAAGGAACCATTATGGACAAACGCTAAATTCTATAGGATTAACTAGGATTTTCCTGGGCTTTGGTAAAAGGGGTGATTAGGGTAGGTACAATGCCTGGTATATACCAAGCACATTTATTGACAAGACTGAAATCTTAAGGAGCAGCCCTATGGTAGAGGTGAATTTGGTTAAACCCAAAAGATGCTTTGCCTCCAGATAGAGACTAGAAAGAAAAAGAAGTTCCCAAAATGGCAAAATAGCAAGAGTCAAAGCATAATTTGTGTGATTTGTGGGGACAGAAACTTAGGAAGCAACCATTGTTAAATATCACCCAGGTCTCAGAAATGCAAATGATCTTCTGGGCACAAGACACCCATGACAGGACATGAATTCACTTATCTGGGTGCCTGCATTACAGCTGCAAGCCTGAGTATCAAGAGGCCTAGTTGTCTAAACTCCAGTATCAAGAATAAAACAAAAGAGCAGAAGGCTAACACAGGCCTTCAGGCAATAAAACAGGGAATTAGGGACTCTATGTACTGTGTAAAATTCCTAAATCTATGTTACTTTGCCATATGTGCTCTTCTTGCCTCCTTCCAAGGATTAGTAGTAAAGCATTTAAAGGAAAGGGCTTGTGTGACTATCTTCGGAGAAGCAAGAAAGAGGACCTGTGACAACCACCTGTCTGTAGCCAGGCCCACAGAAGGGAAGCGCAGGAGAGACAGTCTGCAGGGGGAGAGTCAAGATGATTGTCTAGGGCCTATGACAAAGATACAAAAGAGAAAAGCATAGAAGCCAGCCCAGAAACTGAGAAATGGCCAAGGGAGCTTAAAAGAGGAGGGCCTTAATGATCACTATGCTTCTCCTAGAATTGATAAATGAATTCAGTAAAGTCTCAGGATATAAAATCAATACACACAAATCAGAGGCTTTCATATATGGCAATAGCAGTCATACTGAGAACCAAATCAAAGACTCAATTCCCTTCACAATAGAAACAAAGAAAATAAAGTACCTAGGAATATATTTAAGGAGGTAAAAGACCTCTACAGGGAGAACTATGAAACGTTGAGGAAGGAAACAGCAGAGGATGTAAACAGATGGAAAACCATACCATGCTCGTGGGTCGGCAGAATCAACATTGTTAAAATGTCTATACTACTCAAAGTGATCTGCAGATTCAATGAAATCCCTATTAAAATACCAACATCATTCTTCACAGATGTAGAAAAATTAATTTTACACTTCGTATGGAACCAGAGGAGACCCCGCATAGCAAAAAAAATTCTAGGTAAAAAAAAAACAACATAGGAGGTAGCCATTTACCAGACTTCAAACTATATTATAAGGCTGTAGTAATCAAAACAGCTTGGTACTGGCACAAAAATAGAGCCATTGACCAGTGGAACAGAACTGAGAGCCCACATATAAAACCATCCTCATATAGCCATCTAATCTTTGACAAAGCATACAAAAACATACACTGGGGAAAAGAATCCTTATTCAATAAATGGTGCTGGGAAAACTGGATAGCCACATGTAGAAGACTGAATCAGGATCCACACCTTTCACCTCTCAAAAAATCAACTCTCGCTGGGTAACAGAGTTAAACCTAAGGAGTGAAACTATTAGAATTCTAGAGGAAGATGTTGGAAATACTCTTCTAGACATTGGCCTAGGCAAAGAATTTATGAAGAAGATCCCAAAGGCAATCACAGCAACGACCAAAATAAATAAATGAGACCTGATCAAATTAAAAAGCTTCTGCACAGCCAAAGAAACTATCACAAGAGCAAACAGACAACCTACAGAATGGGAGAAAATTTTTGCATGCTACAAATCCGATAAAGGGCTGAAAACTAGAATCTACTTAGAACTCAGGAAAATCAACAAGAAAAAATCAAACGACCCTATCAAAAAGTGGGCAAAGGACATGAACAGAAACTTTCAAAAGAAGAAAGAATAATGGCCAAAAAACATATGAAAAAATGCTCAACATCTCTAATCATCAGGGAAATGCAAATCAAAACTACAATGAGATATTGCTTATCTCCAGTGAGACCGGCCTCTATCCAAAAGTCCCAAAACAATAAATATTGGCATGGATGCGGAGAGATAGGAACACTCATACACTGCTGGTAGGACTGCAAACTAGTGCAACTTCTGTGGAAAGCAATAATGGAGATACCTTAAAGAGATACAAGTAGAACTACCATTCGATCCAGCAATCCCATTACTGGGCATCTACCCAAAAGAACAAATGATACTGTATAAGAAAGACACCTGCACCCGAATGTTTATAGCAGCACAATTCACCAATTGCAAAGATGTGGAAACAACCCAAGTGTCCATCAATACATGAGTGGATTAATAAAATGTGGTATATGTATACCATTAAGTACTATTCAGCTTTAAGAAACAATAGTGATATAGCACCTCTTGTATATTCCTGGATAGAGCTGGAACACATTCTACTAAGTGAAGTATCCCAAGAATGGAAAAACAAGCACCACATGTACTCACCATCAAATTAAGTACACATACAAGAATAACCGTCCATTTATTGGATGTTGAGCAGGGGGGAGTGGGGAAAAAGGGACAGGTATATGCATACACAAAGAGTATGATGTGCACCATCCAGGGGATGGACATGCTTGAAGCTCGGACTTGGGGTGGGCAGGGAAGGCAAGGGCAACATACATAACCTAAACATCTGTATCCTCATAATATGCTGAAATAAAAAAAAAAAGAGGAGGGCCTTAATGATCACTATGTTCCTAGCTGGTCAAAATCAATCAATTAACTAATGGTGGGGGCTATGCATAAACATCACCCTTCTTTAATGATTATTAGACCTACTTTGTATCTGGAGAGAAGCTAATGCCTACACTTGTTAAATCCATTGTGAATCAGGACCTATTCCTCTATATTCATTATCTCTATTATTTACAACCATCCCAAAAAGCAGTTATTATCCCTAATTTACAGATAAGAAAAACTGAAGATCAAAAATTCAAAGCAACTAACACAGTATAAATGTATATTGTGTGCTTGGAACTTTTCTAAATGCTATGCCCTTCCTCACAACTCATTTATTTCTCACAATGAACATATGAAGGAGGTTCTATTATTAATATTATTCTCATTCTACATGTAAGGCAACTGAAGCACAAAGTGGTTAAGTCAGAGTTAGTACTCCAAACAAGATCTGCCTGCATCCTTTTTTTCCCATATGATGCTACCATTAAAAGAATACCAATTAATATTAATTGTCATAAATAGAAGTTCCTAGTTCTAGGAACTCAAACATAATTGATAAGTTCCATCCATGAGAAAACTTGTAAACACCCTCTGCACTCTATATCTCCATTCTTCTCTCCTGCAGTGCTGCTCCCAGCCTCCCAGCCACCCACCCACAAACCCACTCACCCAAACCTTGTGCACTAGGACTGAGCCCCGATCCCCTCTTGCAATATGTCATTATCACGGTTGTCATGGAAGCTGATAAATTTTCATGAACCCTAAAGAAATTTCTGCTCTTATCCTCATTGTACAATCTCTAGTTTTTGACAAACACAGTAAAAAGAAAGCAAAAATGGTCCATAATGAATCTGTTCAAATGACAAGGATTATAATGGAAATAGACAGTGGCACAAAATTAATTTGTTCCTGTAACAGAGACAATGACAGAAACAGAAGTGGATATAGGGCTATGTGGTTCTCACTGAAAAAGCTACAATCACCTCCTGACCACCACCACCCAATCCATGGGGCATACATTCCAAGACCCCTAGTGGATGCCTGAAATTGCCAGTGATACCGAAACTCCATGTATACTGTGTTTTTCCCTGTGCAGGTATACCTCATTTTATTGCACTTCACATATATTGAGAATTTTAAAAATTGAGGGTTTGTGGCAACCCTACATTAAGCAAGTCTGTTGGTGCCATTTGTCCAACAGCATGTGTTCACTTTTGGTCTCTGTGTCACATTTTGGTAATTCTTTAAATATTTAAAAGTTTTTCATTATTATTATATCCATTATGGTGATCTGTGATCAGTAGTTTTTCATGTTACTATTTTAATTGTTTTGGGATACCACTAATCATGCCCCTATAAGACAGTGAACTTAATTGGTAAATATTGTGGGTATTCTGATGGCTGTTCTCCCATCTTTCTCCCTCTTTTGGGGCCCCCCTATTACCTGAGACACAACAATATTGAAATTAGGCCAATTAATAATCCCACAATGGTCTCCAAGTGTTAATGTGAAAGGAAGAGTCACACATCTCTCACTTTTAATGAACAGTTAGAAATGATTAAGCTTAGTGAGGAAGGTATATTGAAAGCCAACATAAGCTGAAAGCCAGGCCTCATGGGCCAAACAGCCAAGTTGTGAAAGCAAAGGAAAAGTTCTTGAAGGAAACTACAAGTGTTAGTATAGTGACCACATGAGTGATAACAAAGTGAAACAGCCTTATTGCTGATATGGAGAAAGTATCAGTGGTCTGGATAGCAGATCAAACCAGCCATAATATTCCTTTAAGCCAAAGCCTAATCCAGAGGAAGGCCCTAACTCTCTTCAATTCTGTGAAGGATAAGAGAGGTAAGGAAGCTGCAAAAGAAAAGTTGGAGGGTAGCAGAGGTAGGTTCATGAGGTTTAAGGAAAGAAGCCTTTCCTATAACATAAGAATGCAAAGTGAAGCTGAAAATGCTGATGGAGAAGCTGCAATAAGTTATCCAGATATAACTAAAATAATTGATGAAGGTGGCTACACTAAAAAACAGATTTTCAATGTAGATGAAACCTTCCATTGGAAGAAGATGCCACTTAGGACTTTTTTAGCTAGAGAAGAGAAGTCAATGCCTGGATTCAAAGCTTCAAAGGACAGGCTGATTCTCCTGTTAGGGGCTAATGCAGCTGATAACTTTAAGTTGAAGCCAATGCTCATTTACCATTCTGAAAATTCTAGGGCCCTTAAGAATCATGCTAAATCTACTCTGCCCACAGTCTATAAATGGAATAATAAAGCCTGGGTGACAGCACATCTGTTTACATCATAGTTTTAAGCCCACTATTGAGTCCTACTGCTCAGGAAAAAAAAAAAAAAGATTACTTTCAAAATATTACTGCTCACTGACAATGCACCTAGTCACCAAAGAGTGCTGATGGAAATGTACAAGGAGATTAATGTTGGTTTCATGCCTGCTAACACATCTATTCTGTACCCACAGATTGAGGAGTAATTTCAACTTTCAAGTCTTATTATTTAAGAAATATATTTTGAAAGGCTATAATTGTCATAGGTAGTGATTCATCTGATGGATCTGGGTAAAGTAAATTGGAAACCTTCCGGAAAATATTCACCATTCAAGATGCCATTAAAAACATTCATGATTCATAGGAGGAGGTCAAAATATCAACATTAACAGTAGTTTAGAAGAAGTTGATTCCAATCCTCATGGATGATTTTGAGGGATTCAAGACTTCGGTGAAGGAAGTCACTGCATATGTGGTGTAAACAGCAAGAGAACTATTAACATAATTAGAAGTGCAGCCTGAAGATGTGACTGAATTGCTGCAATCTCATGATAAAACGGATGAGGAAATGCTTCTTACGAATTAGCAAAGAAAGTGATTTTTTAGGTAGAATCTACTCCTGGTGAAGATGCTATGGACATTGTTGAAATGACAACAAAGGATTTAGAATATTACATAAACTTAATTGATAAAGCAGTGGCAGGATTTGAGAGGACTCACTCCGGTTTTGAAAGAAATTATACTGTGGGCAAAATGCCATCAAACAGCATCACACACCATGGAGAAATCTTCTATGAAAGGAAGAGTCACTCAGTGCGGCAAACTTTACTGTTGTCTTAGTTTAAAAAATTGCCACAGCCACCCCAACCTTAAGCAACCACCGTCCTAGTCAGTCAGTAGCCATTAAGGTCAAGGCAAGACCCTCCACTAGCAAAAAGATTATGACTCACTGAAGCCTCAGATGATAGCATTTTTTGGCAATAAAGTGACTTTAATTAAAGTATATACTTTTTTAGACATAAGGCTATTGCATACTTAGTATACTACAGCATAGTGAAAACACAACTTTCATATGGACTGGGAAATCAAGAAATTTGTGACTTGCTTTATTATGATATTTGCTTTATTGCATTGGTCTGAAACCGAGCCCACATTATCTCTGAGGTATGCCTGTACATGCATACCTATGATAAAGTTCAATTTATAAATTAGCCATGGTAAGAGATTAACAACAATAACTACTAATAAACTAGAACAATTATAAAAATGCACTCTAATAAAACTTATGTGAATGTGATATTTTTCTCTCTCACACAATATCTTATTGTACAGCACTGCTCACCTTTCTTCTTGCGATGATGTGAGATAATAAAATGCCTGCATGATGAGACAAAGTGAAATGAGTGATGTAAGTATTGTGACGTAGTGTTAGGCTGCTATGGACCTTCTGACAATCCAGCAGAAGGAGGATAATCTGCTCCGGATGATCCTTGATCATCGAGCCCTGACAATGTCAATAGTTGGATGTCACGAGCAGACGATGTGGATGACTAATGGGTGGGTAGCCTATACAGCATGGGAAAGCTGAACAAAGGGATGATTCTCACCCTGGGTGGTACAAAGTGGAACCACATAAGATTTCATCACACTGCTCAGAACAGCATGCAATTTAAAACTCATCAATTGTTTATTTCTAAAATTTTCCATTTAATATTTTCTGACTGCAGTTGACTGTGAGTAACTGAAACCACAGAAAGAAAAAAAAATGTCTGATAAGGAGAGAACTACTGTTTAGCAGACATGAGTGTTTTGGAAAAGAGAGATCTAGCCTTAAAGTAACATAATCTCCTTCCCTTACCCAGTAAATCCTGGGGAAATAGGTAGAATTGCCAACAGAGTTCCCTGTGAAAGACGGCAAGTATAAGAGCAAGGTTTTGATATATTTGCACTGGATAGAATGAAAGAAGTTGGACTATTACTTGACTTGTCCTCTTAAGAGAGTTGTTCTGAGTGTTCGTTTGCTGGCACAGGTTGACGGCAACCAGGTCTCCTCTCTCTCAGAGTAAGAACACATCACTCTTTCAAATAAAGATTATATTCCTGGTCACTTTCTCACTCTAGGCCTATTAGAGCAATCACTTTGTCCCAGATGGGACAGTATTTTAATAATGATTGAATTAATTTCATATAAGGTGGACAGATATTGTTCCAAAAGAAAAGAAGAATGCAAATTTTAATTTTTCAAATGTTGACACACACAAAGGATAGTCTTGCTTCTCATTTAATTAAACTTCCAAACAGATATTTCAAGGATTCTGACCAGCAACTACAGCATCTTTGCATTCTACTCTCAGCTGTTATATTTTCACAGCTGCCCCCACCCTCTACCTCCCGGCCTGTGCTTTGATTTAGGCTGAAGATGTCTAGTGCTCTGTTTTCTTCTCATTTAACATTTGCTTTTCTAACTACATTGTCTTCTTCAGCAGCTAGCTATGTGCTGAGCTGTTGAAACTACTTTGTCTTAAATTAACCCCAACCCTCTGAGAAAAGATAGATAGCTTATTCTTCAAATGCAAAGCCACCGTGAAGAGTGATACAATGGTAATGCTGGCAGGTGACCTGGAAGAACAGCAATAACATAGAATAGGATGACCAATTCAGATAAAATAAGAGAAGCAACACCTGAGCCTTTTACCTGATCATTGGACCCCCTTGGAGCTGTTTACTCTCTTCTGTCATTTTCCTTGTTCCCTTCTGGAGCATCCTGACTTCTTTCTAAAGTTAACAATAACCTTACAATGTCAGCATTTTACACATGAGAACACTGAGGCTTAGAAAAGTGGCTTTTCCAAGGTTGTACAGTCAGTAGGGGGAATAATCTAGGGTTTGAACTCAGGTATAGATGACCCCAAAGATGCAGGTCTATTTTATGCTACCACACTGCCTCTCAAATTAAAATAAAAAATCTAATATTTCTTCAAGCAGTGGGAGATATTCAACTCACTGATCAAAACTTTCTGTGGCAAAAGATCACTTATTTCTGCCCAGCTACTAAACCAGCAAGATTGAAAGCTCCAGCTAACTCGATCAATCTGGACTATATCGTTCCTTCTCTGCTAGTGCATTGTCTTTTGGATATAAATATAGATACAGAAATAGATGTAGGTATAGATGGAACCACACAATGTATGAGGAGTATCAAATTTCAGCTCTTATTTTTTTTAACAGAATTCAGTAATTTTTCTTTAATGTAATGAATAAAAGCAGAAATGACATAATATTTGTCAATAGCTTGGAAAAGAATTATAGTAGGGAAAACACATGGCCCCTTTTACAAAGAAGTAGAGTATGGGCACCAATCTATCCTCTGAACCAGGCAATTAATGTTTTATGGACTTTTACCTGAATGATTCTAAGCAAAGCAGTTACTGCTTTGCTGTACATATACAAGAATTCCCATTAAGTGTAGAATTACTTTGCAAAGTCAGTCCCCGTGACCTCAGTGCTATTGTCAGTCACCCACAAATGCTGTCTTCAATATCTCTCCTTTTGACTCACCACATCCCAATGCCTTGAAATTGTTTTAATGTTCAGCTGTCATTGTGACTTTTGAAACCAACTTATTTCCTTTGTATAAATGAAGGTCAAACACATCTGAAATAGACAACACTATAATAGTGTGTGGCCTCAAACTGTATGTATTGTGTAATGAGGCTTCTAGCAGCTTTGACTTTTATCTGGGGTCTAACACTATGGAATGGAAAGTTTTCAGATTGTGAATGAAGCAACCCCTTATTTCAACTTAATCTCTATTTAAAAAAAAAAAACAAAAAAACCTAAGTTCACACATTAGTGTGTATACAATAGTCAAACTGAGATAGGGAACCAGCAGGTACTGCTTAACAGAGTCAAAAGCCCCTAACTACCCTGATCAAAGACAGGATGTGGTAACAGAACAAGTTAAGACTGGTCAAAACCAAGATGGCAAGGAAATTAGCCACTGCTTGACCTTGCAGCTCATTGTATCCTAGTTATAACATGTTAGCATGCTAAAAGAAACTCCCACCACCACCATGAAAGTCCTAAGACGGATCTCATTAAAAAAACAGGAGGAAGGTTCCCAGTTCTAGGAAATCACCACCCCTTTCCAAGAAATAACATGAATATTCCTCCCCTGCTTGGCTTATGATTAAGCCATTGCTTAAATTAAAAAATCAAAAAAAACCAAAGAGGCTGTACTCCTCAGCAGGGAGAACTAGTCTCTACTCTGTCTGTGGAGTAATCTTCTATATTTCCTAAATAAAACTTGCTTTAGGTTTATGCTGTCGGCTAGCTCTTGAATTGTTTCTCGCATGAAGCCAAGGACCCACTTGGACTCTGAGTGATACCTAGCATTAGGAATTACTTTCCTGTGCCAAAACCACAAATTCCCAAGATGTTTCTCACAGAATGGTATGTCAGAGTGGGACACAAGGGGTAATCACAGAGTAGTGTCGCGTGTTTAGTAATAAAACGAAAAATTTTGTGGTAGTCCTCAGGCTTCAGGTTTCTTTTCACTGGTCAAAAGCCAAGATGGTCTATAATGATGGTTTTTCTTTTTTAATTGTCTTTTTCTCTTCTTCTCTCTACTCACCTGTTACCCTTACAATCCGAGACCTACCAAACCAGCTATAGCAAGAAGGCTCACTGAACTGGAGGAAAGCTGTACCTGTTGAGGTCTGATATCACATAGGATGGAAACAAAAAGCAAGTAAGGCTCGTTAATAATGATTTGATATCTTTAAAATCCAAACTTTGAATAATTACACAAAGATTGAGAGCCCTCTGCAACCAGTTAATTACCCTATTAAAAAGAAAAGGATCAGCCCCTCTTCCTAGTTCTCATGTTCCATGATCTTGTGACATCTGCCACAGGCAGAATTCTACCCTGGTGCCTCAAAGAAACACACCCTTGCTTTATGCAGGAAAGACAGACTTTGAGCTGGCGCATGGGAATAAAAAGATTTTCTTCAACCTGATATTTCACTCACTCACTCCCACCTGAAATCCGGGGCATGTAAAACAAGAGCAATTTTTGGCCAGTATAAGCCTTATGATAAAACTCAGCAAAGCTGAAAAGTAATCAATTGGGTTCGTGGGTGTGTAATTGTTCAAAGGTGATTTAGGGCCCAAGATATTGATAATGGTTGCAATCAAACTCTCATTTCAGATGGAGTTTCAGCATACACCCAAGGCTAACGTCAAAGAATAAAATTAGCCTATTAAGAAAAAGTCAAAGCAGAGAACTTGGGGCTAAAATACACATGGCAGTATAGCTGAGGATGAGGGCGGGGAGAGAAAAGAGAACCATGAAATGTATAAATAGGGGAAAGGAATAAGCCCTTCCTCAGTTTGGAGACTGGGATCTGTTTTCTGGAAAAGCTGTAGATGAATGAGATTCTAAAGCTCAATAAGATCCCTATTGTTTGTATCTGAATAATATTATTAATAAGGGTTAATATTTGTTGACTCCTTGCCAAGTGGCAAACACAGTCTTGAGTGCCTAATTCTATTATCACAACAACCCTACGCGCTCAGCACACTTTTTTTACCTCCATTTTACAAGAAAAAAAAAGATGCTCACGCTGGTTAAGAAAAAAACTCTAGGTCATGCAACCAATAAGTGGTAAAACCAGCATTCAAACCCAGGCCTGTCCACTGTGTAAGCCCATTCACATAACCCCTCCACCCTGGTTCTCTTTGGAACCTAATTTGGGTAACAAAGATGTCCTGCAGGATGTCAATGTCTCCATTCCTGATACCCTAAATTCAGGTAAAGTCTCTTACTGATAACCCCATCCCCATCAACTCTGCATGTTTCTGCCTCTGATCTTCCACCAGAGCGAGGTACTATAGCTTCTCAAAAAGGCTGGGAAGCAGATTCATGTTCTACAGCCTCTCATTAGTTTCCTACTTTCTTAGTTTCATCAAGCAGATAATGATCAAATATATAACCACCCAGAACTTATCTATTAATAAGGATTAAAAATGCCGTAAATGCTATGCCAATTAAATGCTGATGAGGAAAATAAAAATATCAACTCAGCATAAAGGTAGTACAATGTAAGATAGGAAAAAAAAGCAACTTGAGGTGAGCTGTTAGCTCTGCCATGTAGAGCTGAATAACTTGGGGAAATCACCTAAATACTTTAAAACTGAGTCTTCTTATCTCAATAGAGGGCAATACTACTAGCCTGTGTACATTAGGATAGTCAAATTAGATTAAGCGCTCCTGTTTCCAAGGTATCATGAATACCAATGAATAAGACTGCTGTTCTTAAGTTTGGTCGTGCATTGATAATAAGCCCTGAAAATAGGTTGCCTCAGTACAAATCTCAGCTTTGTTACTTTATTGCTCTTGGACAGTGGACAAGTTTGTTAGCCTACCTCTACCTTGGTTTCTGAACTGTAAAATAGATACAATAGTAACAATACCACATAAGGTTTTCAAGAAGGTTAAATACAGTAATATTAATAGAGTGACTAGTACTAAATAATAATAACTTACTGAGTACATACTCTGTGTAGGGCATTATACTTGCTTTTTAAAGCATAATTTTCATATTTTAAGTTTAATCTTTATATTATGTAGATACCTAATAAATATTTTTATGATTTTTAACATTGTCATTGTTTACTCTCATGGAATAAATCATTTAAAAACCCACTGAAGCAAATTTAAGTAAAAAAAAAAAATTATTGTAAGGCTACAGAGGCATTTTCTAGAAGGAAAGGAACTACATCTGAGATACACAAAAACCACTATGTGAAAAGCCATCAGATCCTGAAATTTCTTTTTTTCTCTCTTCTCTCTTCCACTCCTTTCTGGCCCTATGGCTCCTCCTCTTTGTGTGTGTCTACTTCATCCATCTCTTTCTCTGTAAACTCATTATTCTTAGCTTGATCACTGGCACAGATCAACATAAAATGTTATCTCAGTCCAAAAGGTCTATATACTCTTATTAGTTCACCTCCCGCATCTCCCTTTCATATTCTAAGAGAGTAAGATTGTCTCATTGGCTTCTCTTTGAACAGGGATCTTCATCTGGTTTAATCAACTCTGATAAGAAGGGTGATATCACAGGGGACATGGGACTGTGTTCCAGGGCAGTGAAAGGTCAGACAGCAGCAAGGGTGACTCAGGCTCGGACCATTAGCGATGGGTTAAGGGAGGCACATAATCCAGTCAGTGCTAACTTCTGTGCTCCGGTGGGAACCTCCAAGGCATGTTCTCCAAGGAACCTCTCTCAGGCTGAACTGGCACCTAAAAGGGCATCTTAATTCTAGGGCTTCTGCTACCTTGTGGATCCTAAAAATAAAATAAACATAGTGGAAGAAAGATGGAAGGAAAATACATTCTGATATTAGCTGATCCTTGAACCAAACTAAGACGGATGCCAGAACTACCCTAAATTTTTCAACGTTGTGAACCCATAAATACTAAGAGCAGTTTAAATCATATATTCTCTAACCCCAGAGAGTCCAAATAGATAGAGCTGAATTCAGTCAAAAGAGTGGTTACTCTTCAATTGTGCAAAATTGATTAAAAGAAAGCATGATCCAATGGTGGTTTTCCTTTCAGCCAGTATTGAAATATAGACCTTATCACTGACCTTCCCCAGCTGGAGAAAACTCTGGAGCAAATGCATGTGATAAACGAAGACAGATTCTATGTCTGTGTCTGGTCTGAGGCCCACAGAAGATTGTAAGGAAATTATAAAATTATAACATACATAGCTGAAAAGGACATGTAAGTAGTAATTCATAAGGGCCTGATGTCTTAGGAGAGAATCTGCAAGTTGAACCTACTGTGAAGGGACTCATGTGTCGAAGCCAACAATAAATAAATAATACATACTAGGTTTTTCAGGTAAAACAACAGACCGAACTCAGGCAACAGCCTCTCCTGAAATCCATTAAAATAACAGTAAAAGGATATTTAAGAGACATAAACCTGCAAGGACCAATAAAATGGAAGAAGAGACAACAGCAATACAATTTCATCATTTTAGAAGCTAGAAAGCTGAGAGATGAGAAGAAACTGATTTAGCACACAGTACATATTTAGCCAGCAGTAGGAAAAGACAAAAGCAAGTTATTTTATACCGCAAGTTTAGCAGCACTGAGTGTCTTTGGAAATGGGAGTGAAAATGGGTTAAAAAAAAAAAAAAGGAATTTTTGGTTGAAAGTATGTTTAAATACCAGTTACACCCCAAGATTTTCTCTCATATCTCAACAGAAAGTAAGGTTTATTCCCTGAAAATACTAAATCATGGGGTGTCTGGGCTCAGAATCCTTAGACATGGCAAAGTCAGGACTACCATGGTGAAAATGGGGCATGAAAGAGTAAAAGCATCCATACTGAATTTTGAGACCTCAGCCTTTTTCCTGATTCTGTCCCTTCTATAATTCTGGAAGCCAGCCATATTCCCAATAGGCAGAAAACTGGAAAACACTTTTCTGAGGAATCTGCCCAGCCCAAAAGAAAAGAACTAAAAATATGGACATAGGAAGTTCCCCAAGGAAATACCTCAGTCAGACAGACCTATATTAAAACCAGGAGTTGACAAGTCTCATTTATATGTACAGAGCTTTCCACTCGGCTTCTGAATGTCCCACTCTTAAATATGAACAGACAGCTGATGACAACCATCTGTTAATGGCATGCCTCTAAAATAACTGACAGAGACCAAAACAGACAGGAAAGAGAATAAAAAAGAAAAAAAAAACACTTGAAGGAAGACTACGTACTGGGAGGGGAGGAGTAAACAAACTACTAAACACAAATCTAACATTTAAATCATGAGTTTATAACAGCAGATACTGCATTGATAAATCAAGAAACAAGTGGTATAAAACACAAGAATGTTTAAAGAATAAAAAGAAACTTTGGAAATAAAAATATTGTAGCAGAAACGAAAATGACTCAATTGAATAATTGGAAAATAAAAAAGGAAAGCAAAAAAACAATGAAATGGAAAATAGGAGGGAAAAGGTTTAAAAAACTAGAGGGCCCATCCAGTAAATTAAATTTCAGAGTAACAGATGTTCTAGAAAGAAAGAAAAGAGAAGAGAGAAAGAGAGAAAGATATATATTATATATATTTGTATGTGTGTGTATGTAGAGAGACAGAGAGAGAGAGAGAGAGAGAGAGACAGAAAGGAATCATCAGATAAATAAAGAAAATTTTCCAGAACTGTAGGAACTAAGTTTGCAGAATAAATGGGCTATATTGTGACCAACACAGTAAATGAAAATAGACCCATTCCAAGATGTATCATCATCAAGTTCAAGAACACTGAGAATAAAGAAAACATCTCAAAATCTTTCAGAGAGAAAAATAAAGAAAGCCTACAAAGGGTCTAGAATTAGAATAGCATTGGACTTCTCAACAGCAACACTGGAAGCTAAAAGAAAGAATGGAATAATGCATCAAACTCTAAGGAAAAAATAATTTCCAATTTAGAACTGGATATTTAGCTATAATATCAATTAAGTGTGGATATTATGAAGATATTTCTGGACCTGCAAGGTCTCAAAAATTTGCTTTCTGTGCTCCCTTCCTCAGGAAATTACTGGAGGCCACACTTAACCAAATGAAAATGTAAACTAAGAAAAAGGAATATATGGAATTAATGAAAGAGAGGGCAAAGGAATAACAGATTAGTGGTGAAAGAAGATCCCCAGCTAGGGAACAGATTAGTCTGAAGATTCTGGGAAAAATATTTGAAGAAATAAGACTACAACTAATTCTCCATGTATTTGAATATATTCAGAGGAAATTCACTGGGTGAAGTGTATAGGATGAGTTAACTACACAGTCATAGAAAATGACTGAATGAAACAACATAACCAAAAAAGACAATTACTAACTCCAAGGAAACAAAATGTTAGTTAGGAAAGGAAAATAAATCATGTATGCTATATGGCTCTGCTGTGAATATCATTTCCATATCCATAGCAGTATAAACACTGAATGGTGACAATAAGCACCATTCTGATAATGCCTATTGGGAGGATACAGAGATGAGAGGTGTGTGTGCACTTGTGGAGTGGCAGTGGTGAAATAGAGTTAAATCTTCATCATCCTTTGTGGTTAATTCATAGAGTATACCTAAAAGTGAAATATCAAGAAATTGCAATAAAAATATGTTATTTGAAGACGTGGAGGTATTAAAAGGATCAGCTGAAATGGTTGAAATTGGTTGCCTCTACAGAATAGGAAATGCAAGAAGGGTTTAAGCCAGTGGTCCCTAAACTTTTTGTCACCAGGGGCAGGTTTCATGGAAGACAATTATGCCATAGACAGTGGGGGCAGGGGTGGGGGTGGGGGTGGGCAGAGCTCAGGCAGTGATGTGAGCAGTGGGGAGAAGCTATACTGGCTGTAAATACAGATGAAGCTTCTTCACTTGCTCACCCCAACTCACCTCGTGCTGTGTGGCCCAGTTCTTAAGTTTCCCAATTTTTCCACAGAGGGGTGGTGAGGGGGTGAGGCATAGGTGGAGCTCAGGAAATGATGAGTAGCAGCTCCTATCCAGGCCACCGACCGGTACCTGGCTGCAGCCCGGGGGTTGGGGACCGCAGGTTTAAGGGATGGTTGTTTTTAATAACAAGAATAGTAAGACTACAGGTTTTTGTAGTAATCAAAAATAATGCTTTGTATTTCCATGGCGTCTGTTGTGACTTCTCCTTTTTCATTTTTGATTGAGTTTATTAGAGACCTTTCCCTTTGGATTCTAGTCAATCCAGCAAGATGGGTGTCAATTTTGTTTATCTTTTCAAAAAACCAGCTTTTGGTTTTGTTGATCTTCCATATAGTTCTCTTGTTCTCAATTTCATTTAGTTCTGCTTTGATCTTAGTTATTTCTTTTCTTCTATTTGGATTGGGATTGGTTTGCTCTTCCTTTTCCAAGTCCTTGATTCTATTTATTAGGTTGTCGATTTCGAAACTTTCTGTTTTTTGGATATGAGTATTTATTGCTATTAGTTTTCCTCTCAGGAATGCTTTTGCTGCATCCTACAGGTTTTGATAGCTTCTTTCTCCGTTATCATTTAGTTTGAAGAAGTTCTTGGTTTCCCTCTGTATTTCCTCCTTGACCCAATAGTTAGTCAACAATAGATTGTTTAATTTCCATGACTTTGTGACGTGGCGACTATTTCTGTTGGAATTGAACTCTAATTTTATACCACTATGGTCCGAGAAAGTACACGGTATAATTTCTATTTTTCTGAATTTGTTGATGTCTGATCTGTGGCCTAGTATGTGATCAATTTTGGAGAAAGTTCTGTGGGCTGATGAGAAGAATGTAAATTCGGCTTTATTTGGGTAGAATGTTCTGTAGAGATCTGCCAGACCCTTTTGTTCAAGAGCTCTGTTTAAGTCCATTATTTCTTTGCTTATTTTCTGTTTGGAAGATCTGTCCAGCTCATTCAGTGGAGTGTTGAAATCCCCTGTTACTATGGTGTTATTGTTTATCATGTTGTAGAACTGGAACTAGACAAGGCTGCCCTCTATCTCCACTTCTATTCAACATAGTGCTCGAAATCCTCGCCACAGCAATTAGGCAAGAGAGGG
>NW_012150508.1:1762596-1778006 GCF_000956105.1 Propithecus coquereli | reverse complement strand
GCACTATTAGGCATCTACCCAAAAGAGCACAAAACATTCTACGATAAAGACATCTGCACCCAAATGTTTATGGCAGCACAATTCACTATTGCAAGGATGTGGAAACAACCCAAGTGCCCGTCAATCCACGAGTGGATTATCAAAATTTGGTATATGTTTACAATAGAATATTATTCAATCATAAGAAACGACAGTGATCTAGCACCTCTTATACTTTCCTGGATTAAACTTAAGCCCATTATCCAAAGTGAGGCACCACAAGAGTGGCAGAATGGGCTCCACTTGTACTCGCCATCAAATTGGTACTAACTGATCAACACTAGGGTGATCACGTGGCAGAAATACTCTCCAGGGATTAGGGGGATGTGGGGGGTAAATCTGCCACTAAAGGACACGGGGAGCACCGTAGGGGGGGAAGGGCATGCCTTTAACCTACAGTTGGGTGAGGCAAAGACATAAAGTGTAACCATAATGTTTGTGCCCTCACAATACCCTGAAATAAAAAAGAAAAAAAAAAGAATAGTATGACTATTTGCCTCTTTACACTGTATGCATGTACAATTTTGACTTAAAAAAAAAAGGGCAGCAAACAAATATAACAACCAAGGGAGACAAAAGAAATCAGAGTTGGACCAAGAAGGGCACTTGTCTGGCCATGTACCAAAACAAGAAAGCATGAATCTAGAAGAGTGTTGTTTCAAGTGACAACGTCAAGATAACACCCGGGCAGACCGCTAGTCAAGACACTAGTCAAGATATCATAGTATAGATGGAGATAAATAGTTAAGACTTGTATTTATTCAATAAACATTTACTGTGCCTGCAGTATGTCTCCTTCTCTTCCCTCCTCCACTTCTTCCTCCTCATCCACATCATGGCAAAAAAAAAAAAAGATTAAGCAACTACTCTGTGCCAGATACTGCATCAAGAGCTTTACACAAATAATGCTATTTAATCCTCACAACAACCTCATAATTAGAAATATTTTATTACCTCCTTTTCACAGATGAGGAAACTGAGACACAGAGAAGTTAACCTGCCCAATGTCACCTATCTAGTAGGTAAAAAGCCAGCTTTCAATATCAAGCAATCAAGGAGTCTTATTCCAGAGCCTGGGCTCTCTAACACTGGTTCTACCATTCAGGACAAAGAGGATACTCAATAAATCATTATTGAATGGAAATCGGATGAGTACATATTATGAGCAGACACTGGGAATACAAAGATGAAAAAGTTCAGTCTCTGAAATCAGGGAGGTTGCAGTCTAATAGCTTAAAAGCAGAATTCTGAGGCCAAATCTGTTGGAAGTGAAATTGGCCTGACAGATTGCTTTTAATTGCTACAGCAGATTTCCCTCTTAGCCATGCTATGCCTGTACTCATAGTATTCACAGTTTGTCCCCTGCCAGAGAGGTCATTTATTCTCCCATCTTGCAAATAGAAAAATTGAGGCCTACTTGGATTTTATAACTTCCCCCAAGGTCAAGCAAAGACAAAACTAAGACCAGTATCAGGTCCCGTGACTCCCACTGAGGTGCTTATTTTTTTTGCTAAGAACCAGCATAATTAATGACTGCCAGAAATTCATATTTACCCAGTACCCACAGAGCTAGTGACACTATTATTAGCCACTAACCATGGAGGCTTACTGTAAAAGAGCAGGAGAAATGGATTTGAGCAGGTGACATTCCAAGGACATTTTAAAATAAACGATGAAAACCTTTAAAGTAATGGAGGCCATATTTATTCTGCTGTTCTCAATTGATTGCTGGGATTTATAAATATATATTTAATTTCCACCCATCTCTACCAAGAACCATAATGCAAACTTTAATCAGCATTTTCTCTAACGTTTGAAAGGCAATTATAAGCCAATATTAACATTCATCTTACATGGCTTCCTTAAAAGGCTCAATTGTTTAGCAGGGTTGTTAAATCATTAAGCAAGCACACTGTGAGATATCATAAACAGAGCTGGTCTGAATTCACTATTTGCTTATCTAAAATATGTTCCCAGAGTTGGATTAAAGAAATTACCTAATTATCATACAAGAGCCAGACAAAATTCTCTGACTGATCTGTCACCTTGGCAGGAAGATGATCTCACTGCATTGGTCGAGTCAGGCATCCAATACCTCAAATGAAACAAAATTATCTTTATCAAATACAACTTTTATTTAAATATGTAAGACACTTCTATTTAAATATGTTTAGTGCAGTGTTTAGAGCAGTAACAATATAAGTGGAGAGAGTCGAAGAAATAACCTTTTACTACAATAAATAGTTGGTAGTTAAATGATAGAGCTCTATAAACAAAATTCTGGAGGGCATCTACATTGTAGCCTAGGCTGAACTTTAAGAAAGAATTTCATGTTGCTTTCTCTTTGCCAATTATTATAAATGGTTGAGTTTTTATTTCAGTATCCTGTTGGCTTTCCAGAGAGGAGGCTATGTTTAAAAGCTAGGTTCCTGATTCTTCCCAGGCATCCAAGCTAAAAATTATTGGAGTCAGTTTTATCTTTAATCCATTCCCTCTATCCCTTTGACATTCCTGACTGATTCCACCTTTCAAATCCCTTCCTCTTAATTATCCATTACCATTTCCTTAGTCCAGGCCTTCATCACTTCTCATTTAGTATAACTTGATCATTTCCTAACTGGTCTTCCTCTAACCTTGTCTTACCTGGCTAATTCATATTTTATATTACAGCCACAAGTAAGGTCCCAATGTTTCCCTGAAGTCCAAATTCTTTAGACATTTATTCAAAGCTATCACCCATTTGCCCCTGCTTCCATCAAATTTACTTCCCACCAAGTCCCCTCCATGCAATAGAATGCAAATTATATTGTAAAGATTTGGGGCTATTTCCTACAAAATCTCCAAGGGCTAACACGATGTCTTGGTACTTAGTAGACGGTCAGTAAATATTTGTAGAATACAGAAATGAATGTGATCTATTCTCCCCTTACACCAAAGAAGCTATTGTACAATTACACTCAGGTTTAAAAGATCTGGACTTCAATTATACTGATCAGTATCAATTGCATTGACCAAAAAATAGTGAATTCAGACCAGCTCTGTTTATGATATCTCACAGTACACTTGTTTAATGATTGAACAGCCATGCTAAACAATTGAGCCTTTTAAAGAAGCCGTGTAAGATGAATGTTAATATTGGCTTATAATTCCCTTTTACATGTTATGGAAAATGCTGATTAAAGTTTTCATTATGGTTTCCTGGTAGAGATGGGTGGAAATGAAATATATATTCATAAATATTTTAATATCATTAACCACATTCTAGAAATCAATTTAGAGCAGCAGAATAAATATGGCCTCCATTACAACAAAGGTTTTCATCGTTTATTTAAAAATGTTCTTGGAATGTCATCTGCTCAAATCCATTTATCCTGCAATCTTTCAAAATTCTGTTCAAACTATGCCTCCTCTGAAAAGTATTGCTCATACTCCCAGTCAAAATTAGCCTCCCATTTGTTTGCACAGGCCTTTGCTTATCTCTTTAATACTATACTTTTTATTTTGGTAAAACACATAAAACATAAAATTTACCATTTTAACTATTGTTAAGTGTATAGTTCAGTAGCATTAAGTAAATTCATGGTGTTTTGCAACCATCACCTCCAGAACTTTTTCATCATCCCAAACTGAAACTCTGTGCCCATTAAACAATAATAACTTTCCATTTCTCCCTCCCACATCCCCTGTCAACCACCATTCTACTTTCTGTCTCTATGAATTGTACTATGCTATGTACTTCATATTGAATCATACAATATTTGTCCTTTGTGTCTGGCTTATTTCACTTAGCATAATGTTTTAAGGTTCATCCATGTCATAGCACATGTCAGAATTTCATTCCTTTTTAAAGCTAATATTCTATTGTGTGTGTGCACCACATTTTATTTATATGTTCATCGCTTAATGGATATTGAGGTAGTCTTCACCATTTGGTCATTGTAAATGATGCTGCTGTGGACATGAATATACAAATATCTATTTGAGTCCCTACTTTCTATTCATTTGGGTATATATCGAGAAGTAAAATTGCTAGATCACATAGTAATTTTATATTTAATATTTTGAAGAACTGCCACTCTTTTCCACAGCAACTGCACTATTTTACATTTCCATCAACAATACACAAATGTTACAAATTTTCAACATCCTTACTACCACTTGTTTTTTCCTGTATTTTGTTTGTTTGTTGATAATAGCCACCCTAATGAGTGTGAAGTAGATCTTTTTATTTTCATTTCCTTACAGATAAGTGACATTGAGCATCTTTTTGTGTGCTTATACCTTCTTTGGAGAAACAGAAATGTCTATTCAAGTCCTTTGTCAATTTTAAAATTTGGTTGTTTGTTTTCTGTTGTTGAGTTGTGAGTGTTCTTTATATATTCTGGATCTTAACCCCTTATCAGATATATAATTTTCAAATATTTTCTCCCATTTCATTTGTTAGCTTTTCACTCTGTTGATGGTGATCAGTATCACACATATTTGATGTGATGCACACATTTTTTTAATTTTGATGAAGTCTAATTTATCTATTTTTTATTTTGTTGCCTGAGTTTTGGGTATTATATCCAAGAAATCTCTGCCAAATCCAATGGAATAAAGATTTTACCCTATTTTTCTTCCAAGAGTTATATACTAGCTATAGCTTTTCAGGTCTTTGATCCATTTTTAGTTTAGTTTTGTATGTGGTATAAGGTAAGGATTCAACTTCACTCTTTTGCATGTAGATACCCAGTTTTCTGAGTATCATTTGTTGAGATATCCAGTTTTCTGAGTACCATTTGCCCACTGAATGATCTTGTTACCTTTGTTGAAAATCATTTGACTATATATGTGAAGATTTACTTCTGGGCTCTGTATTATATTCTGCTGATCTATGTATCTATGTTTGTACCAATACCACATTGCTTTGATTAATGTAGCTTAGTAATAAATTTTGAAATCAGCAAGTATAAATACTCCACCTTTGTTCTTTTTCAAGATTGTTTTGGCTATTCAAGGGTCTCTTGCGATTCCATATGAGTTTTAGGATGAACTTTTCTATTTCTTTAAAAAAAGCCAATTGAATTTTGATAGGAATTGCATGAATCTATAGATCTCTTTGGGTAGAACTGATAACTTAACAACATTAAGTCTTCCAATACATGAGCATGGAATGTCTTTCAATTTGTCTTCTTTAACTTATTTCAGCAATGTTTTGTAGTTTTCAGTGTACAAGTCTTTTGCCTCCTTGGTTAAATTTATTACTAAGTGTTTTTTTTTTAGTTTTATTGTAAATGATTTTTTTCTTAATTTCTTTTTCAGATTGTTCATTGTTAGTGCATAGAAATTAAACTATTTTTGTGTGTTGATTTTGAATCCCGTAACTTTGCTGAATTCATTTGTTTTAACAGTTTAATGTGGAATCTTTACAGTAATACTGCACTTATAATTTATTGTTTTATAGTTTATATGTCTTCCTATCCTTCCCAGATTGTAAGTTATTTGAGAGTACAAATCACCTTTCTTTATAGTGCCTAGCCTACAGTTTTGTGTATACGATAATCCAAATAATTTTGAATAAGTCAATATCTATTTTTAAAGAATATCTACAATCCTGAATTATGGGAGTACACTCAGAAGAGACATTCCTGGGGCTGACTAGGAGGAAGAGATGTCTCAGGTCCTTTTCTCTTACAAACTTTCTGGTATCCATATAACATATTACAGGGCAGACAATGGGGAGAAAGAAGGAAAGACTAATATTTATTGAACACCTCCTCTCTGCCAGATATAATCCTCATTTCATACTCACAACTATCTGATGAGGCAGATATTGCTCTACTCATTTCCCTAATGAGATAGCAGAGTTTTAGAGAAGTCAGCTGAGATTACATATCTAGAAAGTAGAGAAGCCAGAATTCAATGGGAGAATTATTAGGCAAGGAGAGTCTTTAGGAGTTGGAAGAACAGAAAGAAGTAGAGAAGATGGCAAATCAGGATTAGATATCTTTACCATGGAGTCTTAGAAGATAAAAAGTTAGCTCCCCTCACCCACCCCAACTCCCAAGACTCGAACCATGTGATTCTGAGTTGAGAACAGTAGAGAAATCTGAGATGTGTTAAGGGAGTCTTAAAGCACAAAATCAGTTCCTCTTACTATATTGTGCTGGTCCAAAGCATGAAATATTCATGAGCCGAGCCAAAGTTGTATCACCCTGTGCACTAAGGCAGGAGCTGGAAAACACTTCCTGGATGCCTATGTCAAACTAAGTGGGGAATAAAAGTTGCTCAAAACTTCTATAATATCAAGAATTCAAGTTGCTCTGCACCTATGGAACCCTAAAACTTATGAGTCAATACGTTCAAATCCCTGTCTGACTTTGAGGCCTGTTTTTACTTCATCATACAGACTTAAGACTTATTATTTCCTAAAAATGTATCCTTCCCATCAGGATATGCTATCCTCAAGACACCTCCAATGTGGCCAGAATCAACTGCACTGTATTATGTATTATTGAACCTTGCAAAACTATTTTAGCATTGTTCCAAAAGTATTTCTCTCTTCCTCTGTATGTACATTTTTCCCTATTTAACACCAACTTCAAAGAAAAAGAACTAGGTAAAAGCATTCATTTTATAGCACCCTGCTACTATTGGTGTTTAATAAATACTAAATGATATGCTTATAATTGCTAAAAATGGGCAACAGCTGCTACTATGGATCATATATCTTCTCTGTGAAAATATTTCATTATATTTGCTCAATTCTAAGATGACACTGCTGATTTTTTTTTTTCATTTGTAAAACGAATAATCACAGAAGAGAATTAACTGACAATAATGTATTTTGAGGAACTCTCTCTATTGCCTGGTCTTGTTTTTGTCTAGATTCAAGATCACATTTGCAATTTGTGTGTTTTTCTTTTTTACTCATTTTCAAGGTCATATTTTCCTTCAAACGTTTGCTTGGAATGAATAGGCTGTGCTTGTGTGTGTGTGTGTGTACATGCACAAGTACAGCCATGCCAATGTGGACATAGAGAATAAGTAGGAATTAAGTAGTTGATCTGTTTCCAAACATAATCTAAAAGAACTGCTGTTTGTGATCTTAAAGACATATATAAAACACATTTCAGTAAATATCATATGTCCCATCTGTTTGTCAATGACAAAAGTTCCTTACATCCAAAGTCAAACTACGAACAGCAAGACTTGGGGAAACAAAATTTTAACTTGCAACATTATATATGCTTGGTAAGTTTCATAAGTTTCCCCTTCTTTCAGACTACTTGTTTATCTTTGATATTTTTTAAACCCTGACATTTAAAAGACAACTTTGCACAAGAACTTTACTCATTTTTCTGCAAAGATGATTCCTTCTTGTCACTCAAATTGCCAAAAGAATTTACAAAGTAATTTTACATACAAAAAAAAGTTCTTGATATTCAAAACAGAAACTGGATTTTTCCTGTGTCTTGTCAGCCTTAGAGGTCCCAAAAGAACTCCAGAAGGACTGAGCTCTCTATTTTGCCTTCCACATCAGTTACAGGATCATTAGCTACATTTGAATTACAGAAGTATGGATGGCTGATGTAAGAATTAGTATGGATGTGGCGTGATTTTCCAAGCCCCAGTGGAAGAGGTGGCTGTGTCTTTAGAAAGCTCTCCTGAGACTCTGCCCTGGAAACCACGGAGCCCTAACAAGGGAGTCTGGCAGCAACTGATTTCTCAGGGCCTCCCTGCACTTACTTCAACAGAGTGGAGCTCTCCCTTCAAATAACAAAAGAGGATGGCACAGAGGTGCTGATGCGACCTGCGGGGTTCTACAGGGCTCTGTTTGAGACTTTCCTTCCTTTGGATTCTAGCTTCAGAGGGAGTAAGGCAGTTTCCTGGTGTTAGGAAAACTTTGTTTCATAGCACTAAAGTCTACAGGGGAGCAGGGTAGGGATGTGAAGACTGCAGCGACAGAGGAAGACCACCAATCTGCAGTGCACTCTGTCCATGGAGGGAGCAGTCAATAGAGCAGTGAGTCAGCTCTTAGCTGCCTCAACTTTTATGTCAGAAACCACAACTCACAGATTAAGTGGCAGTGAATCTCTTCTGGTTTGTTTTTCTGGTTCATTTTTCTTGATTGGCAACCATTGACCAAGGATGGTCACTCAAAATTGAAAACAGAATAGGAAGACAAATAGGACAGTTTAGCTGGTTTGCAGGGAATGCTGCTGAGGCTAAACTTAATGGACTTGATTCACAAGGTAGGCCAAAGAAGGACAGTAGAACAATATTTTAATACACTGGGACACCAACATTGTATATCACAGAATCTGGCAAAGACTAAAAGTGGTAGGGAGAGAGAGAAATAATTTAAAGGGCATCGAACATTGAAAAATTCACCTTCTTCTTTTGAAAATAGCCATCTTTTAATCTTAGAGGTAGCAGGTGATCTTGTTTACTCATAGTTGCACAGATCATAAACTAAAAATCAATTCACATTACCAAAAACTAAGAGAGAATGGGGCTAGCATAAATGTCAAAACAAAAAAGCCTCTTGTTGTTCACAGTACATGAACTTTATCTGAGCACTTAAAAGTGCCTCTGACATCATCAAAGCAAAATGCTCGCTTACTGTTTCCATATGTTATTCTGCTTTCCAAGCCTGTTTTGTTTTGCCTTTCTCTTTTCCTTTTTAACTTTCTTAAACCACGGGGCCTTTTGTTTTAAAAATGTTCAGTTCAGAAAAGACCCATAAATCAAGAGGTTTGAACCTGTGAGAGATACCATGTCCTCTTTGGGACAGGTTACTCACCTGTAACCTTCCGGGGCTCCGACCCCTCTAATTGGAAATATTCATGGCAGCAATGACATACAGCTGATGGTCTCACAGGGACACAGTCAGATAAAAAAGGATTCACCCTGAGGCTGAATCTGGACAAAGACCGGCATAACTTTGCTAGTTACAATTCTGCCATTAGTTAGAAAGATATTCTCCACTCTAAACCTCAAAATCCTCATTTTTAAGATGGGCAATAGTAGTCTACTTGATTTCCAAGTTTTATACATCTGTATCGAAGGTCCATAGAACTTCCAAACAAACAGTATTATTGCTGATAACGTAAATCAAATCATAAGATATCAATTTTTTTAAATAACATAAAATTCTAAGAAGACAAAGGGCAATATTACACTGGCACAAACCTTCTAATGCAGAATCCCTTCTGCCCAAAAGATTTGAAACATTGTTCTGATGCAAGAAATTCAATGTCGAGAATACATCTGCCTTTGCACTGTGTCAAATTTGAAAAGTTTCAATTCATTTGTATTGGATTCTCTGCTTCTGTGCCCCCTGGTACAGTTACAAGTGGGGTATTGATTGAGGCTTTCTGAAAATGAAAAGGGGGAAACAAGACTTTTGTTCTCCCACTCCAAGGCTGTCAGTCATGCCTTCACATCTGCCCTTCGTGCTTTCCTCTGCCTGTGGTTCAAGTACAGATAAGGCACTGGCAGCTGAGCAGGAAATTTTCTCTTTTTCTTGGCCCTATATTTCTGAAAAATAAAATGTTATTTGCAAAAAATGGGGGAAAATATACCTTGATAGACTTGTTCTGATTTAAGACTGAAAGCATGCCTAATAAATGAAGGGACATGGTGTGATTTAGTGTAATGCCAGCAGCAGAAACACAACTGTAAATTATTCTTTTCCAACCTGCTCTTGAGGCTCAAATTGCTGTTTTGCTGTCTGCATCCTTAATGATGGTTGATACATCCCCTGGGAAGGAAAGTACTGATCTCTTTTATCTTGATTTAGCAGCCGAGATGATTTTATATATACATATATATATATATATATATATATATATATATATATATATTCTCTTTTAGCAGTCACTAAAGTCAATGAAGGCAAGAAGAAAGGGGAATGAGAAAGAAAAAATTGGGTCCAATTTGCTATAAGTGGCAAATAATTTCCGTATAAAAACAACCCCCTCACCTCAGTTATTATTTAATCTGCTTTGGATTTAAACAATAAAGAATCCTGGTACTTACGATAGTTTTATTTTGGCTTTTCTTTGTTTGTTTTTTAAGATCAGAACAGGTCTATATTTTTTGTTGTAATCTGATTGGAAAATTATTTGACATGCCAAAATAACATCTTGAACGAAAAGGAAAGGATAATAAATGTAGCTGAGATGTTTGCAAATAACCCAGGGTGGCATCCTGAGACTTTGGATAGTATCTAATGCTTGACCCTTCATTTCACAGATGAGTCACCTGACCTATCAAGGTCACACATCTGGGTAAAGTAGCACAGTTGGGAGTCAAGAACATCTTCCCAGGAAAAGGCAGCTGTGAACCGAAGCACAGATGGAAACTGATCAGAGAGGGAGAGGGCTTTTTGTACTCTCCTCTTGTATAGAGATATAGAGACACTAAATATCATGGATCGTTCATCAGTGATGATACAGGACATTGATAATCACACTTGTAAGCAAGAAAAACTATCAGAAAGAGAAAATGTGTCTTATAACAGAATGAGTACTAAATGATGATCCATGAATCAAATCACATAATAAAATTTAATAGGGATAAATGTACAATCCCCCATGTAGGTTCAAACTTTTTTTTTACATCTAAACACTCTTCTACAGGGTGAAGTAGACACAGATCAACAGCAGCACATGTTCTAGGAGGTAATAAATGTTGCTGCATCAATAGATATAGAATATTCTGAGGTGGAGGAAGGGTAAGCATCCTACTTTCTCAGCTCAGCTCTAATCAGATCATTTTTGGAATGGTATGTTGTGTTCAGCTCCTCATGAGACAAGCTAAAGAGAAATTTTAACACCATCAAAGAAAAGTGACCAGGATGGTTGTAAACTTGAAATGACAAAATGAAATAAAATCTGGTGGTGGTGAGGTTGCAAACACATACCCTTAGACCACCTCAGCTAAGCACTTTCCTACTCTGAGCCCACTCTATTTTCAGGGGTAGCAAATAGGTTTCAACTTGTGGCATG
This sequence comes from Propithecus coquereli, assembly GCF_000956105.1. NCBI lineage: Eukaryota > Metazoa > Chordata > Mammalia > Primates > Indriidae > Propithecus > Propithecus coquereli. The sequence continues at coordinate 1,766,970 of NW_012150508.1, read as the reverse complement.
ACAAGTATAGTCGGTTGGTCATAATTTTAGAGTGATGTGACAAGAGCGCTGAGACTATATGCAAACTCGGCCAAGAGATCAATTACCATGACTGCCACAGCCATGAGGCAGGAGCGGTGGCTCTTAGCCTCAGTGTTGACCACACCTGCCTGGTCAGCCACATCCTTTGACCACAGAAATCCAATGCTGGGCCTTGGGCTCACCTCTACCTCATCCTCACAGTGGCCTTTCCCTAAGAACTCAGGTAAATCCTTCTGGACTGTAAGCAGGCCAAAATGAGACCATAGAGCCACCCTAACGAGCACAGTGAGACTGTAGGCGAATATTAAGCTTTGTTGCTCTCCTTCAGTGCCCTTCAAATGAATTAGAAGAAGCATGTCTGAGCTGGTGCCACATGTAAATTGTCTTTCTGCAGACAGTAGGGATTGAATTCTAGTAAGTCTTCCTGGTCCTGGGGATGTGCCCAGAGAAATCTAGCTTGAAAAGATAAGGAATGTAACCCTTTGAATATGATAGGTAAGAGAAGGTCAACCCTTTTGTGGTCTGTGGGGTGCCTGATCCCCCTTCTCTCAGGCCCTTTCTCCCCAGTTGTTGACTCTTAGGTACCCACAAAATCCCAGTGGACTGGTCTTGATGAGGCATTGGAGGGAAATGTCATGGAGTAGTGCAATGACTGCAGGGTCCCTCAGGGGTCTTTAAGAAAACTTAAGCTTTTGCTCTTTTTATCACAATTAGTCTTGATTGTCATGGTAGAATGAGTCAGAAAAGCAGGGTTTGTGTCCCATTTTGGCCAGATACAATCTCAGACAAATTATTTAATCCTATTAGAAACGGAAACACAGAGGGATTAATGTCACTATCACTCATATTATAGGGTTGGTTTAGGGATTAAATGATGAGTCCCTTTAAATTATTTTTGCTGCATTTTAAAGTAATAAATACAATTGAAAAAAAAAACTTTAAAAAACCCAAGGAAGATACATAAAGAGATAGAGGAGATAAATCACTTTTAATCATACTACCTAGAAATAACGACCATGACCATTTTAGTCTATAACATTTACTGATAGAAACAGAAGTGCGCACACGCACGTGCACACATACACACACACATACTATAACGAACAGTAAGACTTTATTTTGTCCCAGAGCCCAGAGGTAACCCAAAGAACCCAAAGTAGCTGAATTGCAACAAATACCAACAGTTTCTCATTTAGCCTTCCAAAATTCTACTATGTAAGTATGAGCATTATACATAAATTTATATATTTCATAAGTCATTTAAATGTATTCCAAAGCACTTTTTACTGTTAGCAAATGTACCATGTGACAGTGAGGTGATATTTCTACTGATGAGACCCACCTCTGATGAGAGGACAGAGAGATTGGAGGACATTATTAGACAACAGAATCTCTGTTATTCTTCCAGCAACAAGAGTGGTGTATGCCCAGTTGTACATCCATTTATACTAGAGGGACCTTGGCCCCATATCACCAGCTGCTCTTCTATTTAGCTTATCACATGGTGTGTCACGGGTTGTAGATTTTAGGAAAGTCAAGTCATCTTCTCCTTGGCCTCTCTCCTTTGGAATCACACACTTATTTGGCCTTCCTGATTCTTAGCACTCAGATGGTGATAGGAATACCCAAAATGAAACTAAATAAGGTCAGTTAAACCTGACAGTGATGGTCCTAAGAGACTCATTCTCTATCCTGTCCTACCGGAGAAAATAAATGATAAACTACCAAACTACAACAGATTATGAAAGGGAAGAGAGAGCCACTTTCATGTTTTAGATAAAACCCTTTTCTTGCTCTTCTCTTGAACTTTGGGTTCAGTCATGTGTCACTGAGAATGCTTTTTTATTCCTTTACTCACTTGTAACTTGCTCATTTTTTTAATGCCATGGCATTTGGGTTGCAGGTATGGGGAGGAAATGATGTCTTCAGCTCCACCTAGAGGTTAATTAGGGTGGTAATATCATTGTTTCCCTTTCTAACCCTGAGGCAGTTAACTATTGCTGCAAGCTACTTCAGTCCACAGATAACTTCCTTGAGAGTAGAATCACATTGTCTGGCTGTCAAATAGAGTCAATTAATCAGTGAACTTATAATTACCCACAAGGAGTTACCTAATTAGGAATAAGAAATTAAGTTCAATGCTGTTCCTTGGTACCAACAGTGACACTACTCCAAGAATAATAAAGTCTTAAAAATCAAAGACAGGACTGACCATTTAAGTCAGGTAAGCACTTACCCAACCAAGGGAGTTATCTACACACATTTGCCATCAATTTGTAAAAACCTGTATTAAATGGCAAATTATAAAATCAGTGAAGTTGGGCAGAATTGCTTCTTACGTGGGCATTAGGCACTGAAGTCACTATATTAGACAACAAATTCACATAAGCAAAACTATTCTTGAAAATCTCATAAATTGTTCATACATTTAGAAAATATTTTTATATAATCCTATAAATGGCTTTCATCAGATTTTTCTAACTCTCTGTCAATATCTGGGTTTTTGTTTGCTTGCTTTTTGTGATCCTCAAAAATCGTCAACAACTGGTCATAATTAAAGTGGTTTTCATGTCTTTGAATGATCAAAAGCATTTTTCCATAGAATTAACTCTTTTACACCTGTTTGCCCACAACATGTGCATACTACATTGAAGTATAGAATCACCAATCCTATTTAACTTGACTTTAAATCAATAAAGATTTTTAAATTTAATTGCATGAATTTTAGTTGCAATGATAGACTGAAGAAAAAAAAGATATTAGGGGTTTAGCCTAGAGACAATTATGCAGTCATCCTCTCAGTCAGCATTCTAGAGGCAAATGATAGGAAAGCAACACTTTTTTGAATAACAACATAAATACCTACATTTTATTCAGTGGCTGCTTTTAGCCAAGCACTACATCAAGCCCTAACAATAGCCTTTCAAGATTAGGTATTAATATCTCCATGTTTTTAGATGAGCTTAGAGAAATTAGCTAGTTTTGCTCAAGGTTTTGAAACAAATAAATTGTAGACCATAATTTGAGCCCAGAAGGCTAAAGTTCATACTCTTTCCATTTGTCTAAAGAAAATTCATCCTTTGAAATGGGATTTGAATTTTCCATATCTGATAAATAACTTGCGTTTTCAACAGTGGTGGCACTAGTCACAGAAAGTAAATCGCCATATGATTTATTGTAGTACATGACCCCATTTATAAAGAAATATTTCTCCTCTTTGCTGGCACTTTCTGGACAGTTAAACTCATTCTGAAAACACTAAATCTTCAGGCTCTCCTTGCCCAGTATCATCATTCTTCAGGGTGGGAAGCATTCCTTGTGATGATCTAAGTAGCAGTTCTAAAAGTGTGGTCACCAGCCAAACAGCATCAGTATCGTCAGGGAACTTACTAGGAATGCAAATTCTAAGTCCAGCTGCAGACCTGCCAAATCAGAAACTCTGAGAATGGGGCCTAGTGATGTGTGATTTAACAGATGTGATTCTCTTCCACAGTCAAATTTGAAAACCACTGCTCCACAAGAAGAACCTACCCAAGTGTGTGCCACTCCCACAAGACTCTCAGATCCTGAGACATCCTTCTGTACAATCCACGCAGGAAGCAATTATCAAGCTTCTGAATTCAAATGATGACAAAGTGCCAAGCCTAAATTTGTTTGCCTATTTGTTCTTTTCCTTAAACAGCAGAATTTTAATTCCATCAGAAGGCCCATGTGGAACAAAGGAACCCTGCTTTACCCTAGGAAAGACTGAAGGAATGGATCCAGAGTCATGGGTATCTGTAAACACAGACACAGAAGCACTCATACACACACATTAACACCCAAATATACAAGCATGAAGGGAACTCTGTCTAGGTTCAGGGCAGACTTAAAAGTTCCAAAGATCCTTCTATAGGCTTGAGAGCCCAGGGGCAGTGCTCAATTTAAGAAATATGGTGACATGGCACTGGCATAAAAGCAGATACATAGACCAATGGAACAGAATTGACAGCCCAGAAATAAATCCAAAGATATATGGTCAACTAAGTTTTGGCAAGCATACCAAGAGACATAATGTGCCAAGGATAGTCTCTTCAATAAATGGTACAAGGAAAACTGGATTTCCATAGGCAAAAGATTGAAATTGGACCCTTATCTTACACCAGATACAAAATCAACTCAAAATCAATCACAGCCCTAATTGTAAAACCTGAAACTATAAAGCTGCTAGAGGAAAATGGGGAGAAAGCTGTTTGACACTAGCCTTGGCAATGATGTTTTGGGTATCACACTAAAAGCTCAGGCTAATAAAGTAAAAATAAATAAATGGAACTACATCAAACTAAAAAGCTTCCGTGAAGCAAAGGAAACAAT
>NW_012150508.1:1744306-1761596 GCF_000956105.1 Propithecus coquereli | reverse complement strand
ACTCAGCCTTAAAAAAGAGGGTATACTCTCATTTTCCATGACATGAATGAAACTGGAGGACATTATACTAAGTGAAATAAGCCATACACAGAAAGAAAAATGTTACATAATCCCCTGTATATGTGGAATCTCAAAATAAAAGTCAAGTAGACAGAGATAGAGAATAAAACATTGGTTACCAGGTGTCTTAGCTGATTTTCTGTTGCTTATAACAGAATACCTGAAACTGGGTAATTTATAAAGAAAAAGAATTTATGTCTTATAGTTAGGGAGGCTAAGTTCAAGATCAAGGGACCACATTTGGTAAAAGCCACCTTGCTGTTGGGGACTCTCTACAGAATCCCAAGGTGGCATATGTCATCACATGGTGAGGGGGCTGAGCATGCTAGCTCAGGTCTCTCTTCTTTTTCTTATAAAGCCACCAGTTCCATCCCATGATAAGTCATTGATTTGTTAACCCCTCAATCCATTAATCCATGAATGAATTAATCCATTCATGAGGTCAAAGCCCTCATAACCCAATCACCTCTTAAAGGCCCCAACTCAATACTGCCACATAGGGAGTAAGTTTCAACATGAGTCAGAGGGAACAAACAGGAGTGAAGGGGTCCAGGGGGATGCAGGTCAAGGATACAAAGTAGCAGATATGTAAGATGAACAAATCTAGAGATCTAATGTACAACATGAGGACTATAGTTAATAACAGTGTATTGTATTCAGGATTTTTGCTAAATGAGTAGATTATAGTTGCTCTTGCCACAAAAAAGGAAAAATGAGTAACCATGATTGGTATGTTAATTTGCTTCACTATTGTAACCATTTTGCTATCTATATGTATCTCATGACATTATGATGTATACTTTAGATATACGCAATAAAATTTATTTTAGAAAAAGTAATATGGTGAAACTGCTTCAGCAGAATGGAAGGGGCTTTGGACTTCATGCCATCAGCTTGCTGGGTGGTCTCAGTCTCTTTTACTCTCAGTATCCTTAACCATAAAATGGGAGAGTGAACATTTATTGTTCACTTCTCACATGCTGAGCATTGTGTTAATATTAAAAGTTTTACAAACATTCTCACGTTTACTACTCACAAGCACACTCTGAGTTAGGTATTACAACCCCGATTTTACAAGTTTGAAGTTCAAAGACGGTGAGCGAATTGCCTGAGATCACACAACAGTTTAGTGGTGGAGCAGGATTTAATCATCATCTGTGACTCCAAATCCTGTGCTCTGAACCACAGGGCTTCCCCTAAAATTTCTTTTACTTTCATCATTTTCTCATCTGAGGACTCAAATACACCTTCCCCCTTCTACCTGAAATTTTGATCTGTTCAGCTAATATGAATTATTTTGAATTGCATATATAACTGAGTAGGTCACACATTGAGATGAAAAATTTCCAGAGATTTTTAAAGGCATAGAAGAGAAGGATGTCCTTTATATGGATATTTTGGCTAAATTTAAATATATGTAATACTTATTTTTACACCCTTTATAGATTTAAGATCACTTTGCTAGGTTAGACACAAAAAATGCATAACTTTGTTTTTTCATAAAATTACCATGTTTGGCATATCCAGAGATGACATGGCTTGAAGAAAGAAGAAAATAATAAAATAGGAAAAATTTATTCTATTTTGCTGCTCTCTTAGACAGCCCAAAAACTTTTTTCAAAGGTTTTAATAATAAAACTAAGGAAGACTATATGTCTTCCTTATTTTGTGTCCCTACTATCTGTGAGGATCCATAAATGATTGTTAAATAACCTAATGAGGGAAGAAATGAATATAGAAATCAGGTAATCTCCTCCTATCCCTTTGTAACATTTTAAAGATGGATTTGTTCAACAAGACTATTTTCCCATTACTTGGATAAAGCTATTAATTTCAGTATAGGAATTTTAACTGGGAAATATTAGGGCAAAAGAGATAATTTTGGAGCGTAGTTTTCAGGACACACATTGCTATATTATAGCTACAAAATACAGCAAAGAATGTGGGTTGTGGGTGCCCTGGGACAGGAGGAGGGAGGTTCAGAGGACAGCAAGATTAGCAGAGTCTAACTCAACCTCAGGCCAGGCTGCCTGCCACCCTGTTATGTTCTAAGCAATAAAAAGGTTGTCCCCACATTGAGGTATGTAACCAAAAAGGAGTCTAAATCCATATAATAAAGAAAGTCAGGTTCTAAACACCCTGAGTTACGGACTATATATCCATTCATGTATTCCCAGCACTTAACATGGTCCCAGACACAGAGCTGGCACTGAGTAATTGCTTGTGCTTAATCATCACTATCATACCTACCATTTACTAAGCATTCCACTATGTGCTAAATGATTTAAATGCATTGTCTCCACTTTATAAACTTTCAAGTCACACCACTTATCCACATAATTACTTCCAAAAGATTTTCTTGAAGACAGAAAAGTTTCATTAAAATAAGCTGTATTGTGCAGTGTGTTTATATTTGGAAAAAGAACATCTAGCATCAGACTGGTAACATAAATAATATATATTCATAATTATACACTATGAACCCTGGAAACTCCAGGTTTACCCCTAAAAAAAATCAACAAATATTTGGCACCAGTGGCAGCATCAGTGGTCACCATTTTGCCAGTTATTTAGAGGTTAAACAAGCTGGCACAAATGGTATTTGCACCCCCTATGGGTTTGGGATTCACAAATGAATGAAATGCTTTGTGGAAGAATTTGACACTGTGTACATCTGAGCAGCTTGCAGCCAGGATCTCACCCAGTCCAAGAAGTGAGGCTTTGCTTCAACAGCAAAGGTGAACATAGAAGTAGCCAAGTCATGCTGGTGAAAACTGGCAGAGAGCCACTGTTATCACGCCAACTGGACAACTGAGGAAACACTGAGTTTTACAGATGGGAAATGACTTGCTTAAAGGCAAATGGTTAATATGTAAGGCAGACAAGACTGCGCCTGAAATCAAGCAACAACACCCTGATCCACAACTCCTAGAAAGGCAAACCCAGGCTCCAAGGTCCAGGAAAGAGACTGTTAACAAAGGGCTACCAAATGAGCTTTATATTTGTTTCCAAGATGCAGAGTTCAGGGACAATTGGGGCCCTCCCAATTTGTCCCAATTGTGGCTAGAATCAAAACACTATGGACATGAAGGGAAAAGCTCAGAGTCATCAAGTGATGCCTACTTGTGTGCTTTCATTCCCCTCTTCCTTTGCTGCTCAATAACCCCCCACCACCTCATCTCACTAGCACTGCCCCTACACGCACGTGGATATCAACTCTTGAAGTTAAAAACAGGGCATATTAACGGCACAAAAGTCTCAATGTGCAGAGAGAGCCAGCTAGTCCAGTACCCATTCTCAGTCTATTCAGACTTAAACAATAGGCTTTCTTGACGTTCCTTCCCAGCAGGATAGTTCTTGACCCTTTCAGTAAAAAAGTAGTCAGCAGAAAAAACAATCTCAGCAATGGTAATGGCTATTATGATTAGTTTTACTAATTATCAGCTGCCAGACAGGATGTTGGGGGAATAAAGTCCTTTGGTACATCTACTAGGGTCAATATAGACAAATAGCAATCTTCTTCTTTGAGGCCTCCAGGGTGACAATCATTATGAGTTTGCAGCCTAATTATTCCCTCAACCAATATTTGTATTCATTATGCAAAAACATTGTTCTCACTCTACCTTTGGTGACCTCAAATAATAAGTGAACAAAAGAGTTGAAAATCAATTATCCAGACACTCCTCCACCAAATGGGACCCAACACTGGATTATTTGCTGGGTATCTTGTCTCTGCTTAATCTACAAAGCTGATTGGGTAGGCTTTAGGCTGCATGTCAGTCACAGGAACAAAGAGGGGAAAGAGCTGGAGTAGGAGGCAGCATAGTATAAGAAGCTTGTTCTAAGCTCTGGCTATAGAGTAGAGACAGAGGGGGAGAGAGGCATTGTGCCCTGAGGAAGAAGGAAGGGGAGGCAGGCATGGAGGGAGGCAGAGAAGTAGCAAAAAATTGATTTTGGAGGCCTCTGATTTATTTGCTTCCAGATTGGGCCAGGGTATTTGGTATTTTTTTAAGTGAGTTTAGGACCTCTAATATAACACCAGGATTAAGAACCACTGAAAGGGAATAACAAAAGTAGAGTATTAGAACCCAGGAAAGTGTGAAGGTGTGACTTGGGGTTCACCATTTATCAAGAGTTTAACCTCTCTAAGTATCCTGTTATATAATGTATAAATAATGTATTTATTTTATATGTGTATATATAATCATAGTAAAAGGTGAGAAGTGATAAGCACCGTAAAAAAAATTAAACTGAATCTTAGAGGACCCTCAGTGTGAGGAAGAAATTGCACTGCTACCTGGAGGCAGAGAGAGACCAGGGGAAGGCTTTTAGGGGGATATGGCAATTTCAGCTGTGAATAAGAATATTCATATGAATATTAAACCCAATTGAAATGATTGTGAATTTCAAAGGCCACAAATATAAATATAAAAATCCAATTTCTTATATATTTTTAACCACTGAACTTAGTTTCTATCTCAAATATCTATTTTTCTCCCTAGTAATAGAAATTTTATCTAGTGATTTCCAGGTGTTTTCAGTCTATTCTGGGTAAATTCAGTCAACTTAGGTTGGAGATTGGGCAGTTCAGGATTTTCAGCCCTATAAGGGCTGGGGAGGGAGAGGGTCTTACGGAGCAGCAGGCAGTGGTAGAGTGAAGAAGCATGTCCACTGCCACCTCCAATCTTCATGGTCTTCTGCAATCCTAGCTGCATCTAGTGCTGATGCCCACAAGTCCTGCAGTGACCCCCAGTCATCAGGTCTCTGCTGGAGGTCACGCTGGTTCTTCCCCACCTCGGCTTCTTAAGGGTGCCAGCCCTCTTTTGGCTATTTTCTTGCCCCTGCCCCATGGGAATGTTTGGGTGTTCCCGCTTTCCACTCTTGGGCATGGGCATGAGAAAGGTATAGGGTGCTGTCCTGGTCCCTCTAATTCCTAAACACAGCACTTTGCCCTTTCCATAAATGGCTTCACCCAATATCTCAAAGTAGGAAAATTTTAGATCTTTGTTCATTTTCCTGGACTGCTTCCAAAGACTGAGAGCAGTTCCTTTCTGCCTACAAATTCTTTCCCAAAACTCACTGAGGTTTCTATCAATCCCCTCCCCACAACTGGAGATTCCTGAAGTGGGGACAGAGCAGGGACTCACTTGAGCTTAAGCTGTGGTCCTATTTCTTCTGAGTGAGCCTCTCCCAAGTTCAGCCCTTATCTACCTTCAAGGATGAGGTAGTTTACTTCTTACCAATTATCTCCAAATCTACTATTTAGGGCATCAGCTTTGGCTCCTGATATTTGACAAATAAAATGAAACAAACAACAAAAATAAAAAGTAGTTTCTGGCACACGCACACACACACACACACACACACGCACACGCTTTACTCTAAAATATTTATTGTCTCTGCCCTAGGTTTTAAAAGTCAGTTTTTAAATTCAAAGACAATCATTTTATTTCTTTTTTCTCCCTACATTAAGCATTAATGCTAGCACACGAGCAAGAGTGGGAGGAAAAAGTATGACAAGGTATTTCTTCATTTTAAAAAAAAGAAGGGTAAGGGTGCTAATATTATATTTAAATATTATCTATTATGCAACAAAAATCAAGTAGTAAAAAGAAAAGAAACAAAAATGATCTGATATTTAGAAGTTTCCTCTGGTCTGTACCCTTGGTTCAATGTGAATATCAACTCTCAGAACAAAACGTGACGCTGAGATGGGAAAGCTGCTCTTTTATGTAAAGTCTAAACAAAGCTACATTTATAGATGCCCCCTCTGCTACTCATTGCAACATCACTGATATGCAGAATATTGAGTGGGGTTGAGTTATGGCAAAGAGCTCTCTAAGTCCTGGCATCCCCAGTGACTCTTCCTGAAGACATTTCTATCTCTCTTATTTAAATACTTGTCTTTCATGATTAAATAATCATCTCATTGGTAGCCATGGGGTGCCTTTCCCCAGAGATGTTGTAAAATAGCTGCACGCATTGGCTAGGAGGCTAGGATAATTTTGTTCAGGGGGAGAAAAGAACAGCACATGCTTGAGCTGTGACAGAACAAGTGTTTGCTAATTTTCTGTTTGGGGATTTTCAGTTTTCCGCTTGAGTTGCTGCTGCTGAAATGAGAATTTTCACATTTTGAATTTACAATAATTTATGCAAGAGACATTCAGTAATGACTCCAGCTAAAGCCAACTGTAAAATTAGCCAAACATCGTTGGGTCCAAAAATGAATGCTCAAAACAATTGCTAATTGAGTTGTTTGGAACTTCAGTTTTGTTTTTCAGGGACAGAAGCCCTCAGTAAGATAGATCCAGAGGAAATTGAAGGCATTTGTCATGGATACAGTCTAGTATAAGAGTTCCCATGCTGTCTTCCTTCAAAACCAGTATTAAATGTCAAGGAGGAGGACTTGGGAGATGTACTATACAAACGGGAAGAAGCAAAAACCTGCCAGGAATAGAAATGGACCCACACTTTCCCATGCCATGCCTCCTCAACTCAAACCATCCCCTCCTGGGAGATGTCCATTTATCTGTTCAAAACTAGAAAGACAGAGATGAAATCCACAAAGGGAATCCCAAATCACTTGCTGAAGTCAAGACTTTTCAGTTCTTTTCTACTGTTTACTTAAATATAATGGTTTACAGGAGAGTCGAAGCAAGATGGCTGAATAGAACCATCCAGCAGTTTTGCCCCACAGGAACACCAAATTGAATAACTATCCATGCAAATAAGCACCTTCATAAGAACCAAAAAATCAAGTAAGTGATCACAGTACCTGGTTGTAACATAATATCAAGGAAAGAGGCACTGAAGAGGGTAGGAAAGACAGTCTTGTGTTGCCTGTACCACCTCTACCCTTTCCCCAGTCGGTGCCAGGTGGAGGGAGAGTCTGTGTGCTGGGGGGAGGAAAGGCAAAGTGAGTGTGGGACTTTGCATTGGAACTCTGTGCTGCCCTGTCACAGGAGAACACGACACAGGGCAGGATTCTGCCCATGCCCATGGAGGGAACATTTACATCAGCCCCAGTGGGAAGAATCTGAGTTCCAGCTGGCTCCACAACTAGCTAACTAAAGTGGCCTGGGCCCAGAATAAACTTGAGAGGAAGTCAGACGGCAAGGACTGTAGTCCTTGGGCAAGTCCTGGTACTGTGCTGGGCTCAGAGGCAATGGACTTGAGGTGGACTTGACACAGTGAGACACTAGTTATGGTGGCCAGATGAGTGCTTACATCACCTTTCCCCCAACTCCAAGCATCCCAGGGAGGAGGAAAACTCCTACTGATCAGGGGAAAGTGAAGGAAGAGAGCTTAAGACTTTACCTGGTAATATAGGGAATTTTCCCTGATTTTACTCAAGCCTACCAAGGCGTTCACTCTGGGACTCTGCAAGAGTCACAACATTACTGGGCTCAGAGCACCCCCTAGTGAGAATACAGCTCCAGTGACCACAGGCTTGGATCACAACACTCAATTCCCTTTGAACACCTGGCAATTCTTCTCAAGGACATGTACAAACAAGCCCAGATTGCAAAGATTGGAATAAATACATAAGTCTTCAATGCCCAGACACTGACTGATATTCACAAGCATCAAGAAAATAACAGAGAGAAGGAAATTAGAATTCTATCAGAGAAATTTAAAAGAGAGATTGAAATAATAAAAAAAATCAAGCAGAAACTCTGGAGCTAAAAAATTCAACTGACAAGCTAAAAGATGCATCTGAGTCTCTCAACAGCAGAATTCATAAAGCAGATGAAAGAATTAGTGAATTTGAAGACAGGCTATGTGAGAATACACAGTCAGAGGAGAAATATGCAAAAAGAACAAAAGAGAATGAACCACAGCTGTAAAATCTAGAAAATATCTTCATAAGGGCAAATGTAAGAGTTATTGGCTTTAAAGAGGAGGTAGAGAGAGATAGATTTTGGTAGAAAGTTTATTCAAAGAAATACCAGAGAACTTTCCAAACCTAGAAAAAGATATCAATTTCCAAGTACAAGAAGGTCATGGAACACCAAGCAGACCCAACACAAATAAGACTGCCTCAAGGCATGTAATAATCAAACTCTCAAAGGTCAAGGATAAAGAAAGGATCCTAAAGCAGCAAGAGAAAAAAAAAAGCAAGTAACATATAAATGAGCTCAAAAATGTCTGGCAACAGACTTCTCAGCAGGAGCCTTATAGGCCAGGAGAGAATAGGATGTCATAGTCAAAGTGTTGAAGAAAGAAACATCCATCCTAGAATATTATATCTAGCAAAAAATATCCCTCAAACATGAAGGAAAAATAAAGCCTTTCAGATAAACAAAAGCTGAGGGATTTCATTAACATCAGACCTGTTCTATAAGAAAATCTAAAAGAAGTTTTTCAATATGAAAGAAAAGATGTTAACAAATAAGAAATCATCTGAAGGTATAAAAATCACTAGTAATAGTAAGTACAAGGACAAATACAGAATATTCTAACATTGTAATTGTAGTATGTGAACCACTCATATCCTGAGTAGGAAGACTTAAAGAAAAACCTATCAAAAATAATAACTACAGCAACTTTTTAAGGGATAGATAGTACAAAGGTTAAAAATAAAAACAATGGAAAATCAAAAAGCAGGGGAGATGGAGTTAAAGTGTAGAGTTTTTTAGTGTTCTTTTTGCTTGTTTGTATTCTTTATTTATAGTCAGAGTAAGTTGCCATCAGTTTAAAATAATTGGTATGTATGTATTTATTTATTTATTTAGAGACAGATTCTTGCTCTGTTGCCTGAGCTAGAGTGCCATGGCATCAGTCTAGCTCACAGCAACCTCAAACTCCTGGGCTCAAGCGATCCTCCTGCCTCAGCCTCCTGAGTAGCTGGGACTACAGGCATGTACTACCACACCCAGCTAATTACTCTATTTTTAGTAGAGATGGGGGTCTCATTCTTGTTCAAGCTGGTCTCAAACTCCTAAGCTCAAGTGATCTTCCCACCTCAGCCTCCCAGAGTGCTACGATTACAGGCAAGAGCCACTGTGCCCGGCCATAATTGGTCTTAAAATGTTATTTGCAGGGTTTAGAGGAAAGATGGTGGACTAAGAGCAGCTCACACATGCCACTCTCAAGGATAGGATCAAAAGTTGCAGATGGATGCCCACCTACAGATGGGCCTTCTTTGAGAGAACAATGTGAATCATCAGAGAGGCAAAGGAGGACAATAAGAGTGAAGGAGAAGCCGGGCGCGGTGGCTCATGCCTGTAATCCTAGCACTCTGGGAGGCCGAGGCGGGTGGGTCATTTGAGCTCAGGAGTTCGAGACCAGCCTGAGCAAGAGTGAGACCCTGTATCTACTAAAAAATAGAAAGAAATTACTTGGACAGCTAAAAATATATAGAAAAAATTAGCCGGGCATGGTGGCGCATGCCTGTAGTCCCAGCTACTCGGGAGGCTGAGGCAGAAGGATCGCTTAAGCCCAGGAGTTTGAGGTTGCTGTGAGCTAGGCTGACGCCACGGCACTCTAGCCCGGACAACAGAGTGAGACTCTGTCTCATAAAAAAAAAAAAAAAAAAAAAAAAGAGTGAAGGAGAAGGTGTCAGGATGATCCATTCAGCAAGATCAGAAAGTACCTGGGGGAGGCATTCACATTTGGGGAAGGACAGGAGGAGAGAATCCTGGAACTGCACGCTCTCCCTGCAGACACTGGGGCCCAAGCTGTGAAGGGAAACTCAACACCACCACAGACTTCTGGACTGATCACAGACCTGCCTGGAGTCTGTGCAGAAACATTGCACTGTAGAGGAGGGACAGCAGGATCCTTGTGGCTTCTGTTCCTGGGTTTCTGCAGCTAATGCCATTCTGAGCTCTCAGGTCCAGAGTGCCTAGTCTATACAGGGCCAGATTTAGCTGCAGCTGCCTCCACAGTGCCCCAGCCAGGTTAGGGAGGCAACAGGGAGGGCAGATACTCTTGCATGTCCCATTACTGAGATCCTAGTACCCCTTCCCCCCATGGGGTATTTGAGCAGAGCAGGCACCACAGACACTACCTGAGAAGTACCACAGTGACTACCTTGGTGAGAGCTGGGTAAGGGGAGAGCCTTGGCTTTCTGGCGGCCCAACCCCACATCTCCACCTCTGAGGTTCCCACACTGCCACCAGGCCATGCAGCCCTGTCCCTGAGGCTCCTGCACTGCCAACAGGACCTGCAACCCTGGCCCTTAGTCTACTGTGTTGCCACCAGGTCCGGCTCTGTGGCTCTACCACTGAGGCTTCCACTCAACACCTGGCAGGAACCACCCCCATCGTCCAATGCCCTGTAACCCTGATACCCACAACTGACTAGATAGCCTTTCCCAGAGGCCACTGTCACCACCCTGGAGAGACCTGAGCAGAGCAATCTCCTGGAACACCAGCCTTCATGGAGTGGGACTCACCCAGCCCTCCACCAGATCCTGGGGAACAACACATACTCTGCATGGAGATCATCCAGCACCAGCTCAAAATGTGACAATCACAGGGGAATGGCACAACACATAACAGCGGCATTACAGGCTCTCAGTGCATCTGTCCCTCTCCTACTGAGCCAATTTTCCAGAATAGGTCACAAAAGCACCATGTAGGGACTGCTCCTTCATCTCACTAAGTAGGAGATTTCCTAGCAAAGAACTGGTGTGTCATAAACCTATCTCACCTGAGCTAAGAGAAGGGGTCTCAGATGAGAAGAAACCATCAAAAGAACACTCACAACATGACAAAAAAAAAAAAACAAAAAAAAACAGGCCCAGTTCAACAGCCCCGAAGGATCACAATAGATGTACAGTAATAGAACTCAATCAAAAGAACATTGTTGAAACATCAGAAATGGAATTCAGAATACGGATGGCAAATAAAATGAATGGGATTAAAAATAAACTTGAAAACCAACATAAAGAAGCCAAAAAAAATATTTCAGGACATCAATGAAAAGAAAGGAAATGTAGCTAAAGAGCTAGATAACATAAGGAAGAATATAACAGAACTTAAAGAAATTAAAGAGTCATTTAGGGAACTTTAAAAATACAGCAGAAAGCTTCAACAACAGGCAAGAATACGCAGAAGAAAGAATTTGAGAGTTTGAAAACAAGGCTTTCTAACTAACACAGCCATTCAAAGATGCAGAGAAAAAGAATAAAGTAGAATGAACTACCACTCGGAGAACTACAGGACTATGTTAAACAAGCCAATACATGAATCATACGTATCTCCAAGGGAGAAAAAGAAAAAGCAAAAAAATGTGGAAAGCCTATTCAAGGGAATTATTGAGGAAAACTTTCCTAATATTGCCAGAGATTCAGATATCCAGATACAAGACAGTCACTGAACATCAGCAAGATTCATAGCAAACAGGACATTTCCTAGACACATAGTCATTAAACTGGCCAATCTGGGGGTTCTTATACCGTACAGACTCTGTGAAAAAAGACCCTGTGGTCTTCATCTCATAGTGGCCATGGCAAGCATGCTTATTTGCCTATGCCTGCAGTTCCTTGATAACGGGTAATACCTGGGCTCTTCTTTCAAACTTGGACATAGACGTCACTGTCAAAGCCAGGAAGCTAAGAACTATGATGCCACCCTCTGTAGCTGTGCCACAGAGCTCCCTAGATGAACACAGCTGTTCGCCAGCTATTCACCTCCTGATCCTCTGGAAGAACCTATCAATTTTTAACCTTTCCCTGGTTTCAAAAGAAGCTCCCCAAACCAACTCTAGTCTGTGTCTCTCTCTTCCATATCTGCTGTTTCTGTTAACTCTTGACTTCTCTGATTTAACAACAACAACAAAAAAGAGGTTCTCTGAACCCACTGCAGAATCAGCTCTGGCCATATTTTGATGGTTAATGAGGGAAAACCACCTAGATATCTGTCTGCAGGTTGCACTGTCCTCTAGCATCTAATGCTAAGGGAAGTTTGAAAAGACTTGAGACTATCTGGTATAACTTCTTCCTCAGAGCATGAACTGTTTTATAATACTCCCGATAAAAAAAAAAAAAAAATCCTCAGTTTTCTCTACAAGGGAAATTTCAAACAAGGCTTAATGAATCAGTCAGTATTATGGGATCCTCCTTTCTGTACTCACAGTGTAGAAAACTCTGCTATAATTCTTCAACATGAGAACCTCACTGCGTGCATTTGCCATGTTCCTAGAAAATAACACGCCTACCTATCGGCTGTTTAGCACTTGTTAACCAATTTAAAAAAGGAAAAGAAAAGAAAAAACAGGGCATAAGGCAAAGGAATGTCAAGTGAAAAGACAATTTCAGCACAAAAATATTCTGAGTAAAATTGCTAAGTGATTTTTTTCTCTAGCAAAATCGAACCTTAAAACGCATTCTCAGTAACTCCCTAAGAAGATGATGGAAATAGATGCTCTCCCTGGCTGTTGCTCTCTCTTACGTCTGCTTTCTCATGCTCAATCTTTCTTCTAGTACTTAAAGAATCATTTCCAAAAATGTCTCTCTGCTTTAGTATATTTTAGCAGAAGCACCGGTCACTTTTTTCCCTTTGGGGGTACATTGGAGTGCACACAATATCACCCGTATAGATTATCTTATAAATGTGTATAGCTCTAGCAAAAAGTGAAGAAGAAAGCATTTACTAAGTGATATTAAGCTCCAACATGGAAAGATTCTTTAACTAGAGGTCACAGGCCATAAAACTGGATCGGGGCTTGGTGAAGTAGATTCTGAGTTATAGTTTAATTTTTTTATTATTGAGATATGGTCATAAATTATTTTAGAATTATGCCATGGAAACCATTAAAAGTTATTTAATAAGTTAGAGATGATTATATTTAAATGTAACTGTTTTAAATTAAGCAATATTGTAAATATGCTATGGGAATTATTAATATTTAAAGGAGTTTCTTAGAAATATTTTTATAGTACAAAGAATCCATCTTTGATATAAATAAGTCCTCCCTATTTTAGTATATCGTATGTTTTGCTGCTTCATATATCAGAATCTCATGACATGGTTCTCACTGGTGCAACTGAGTGCAGTGTGGGAATCAGGTTATCTAAAACTTGTAACCGGCAGAGAACTCTGGAACAGGTCTGTGTGTCTGAGAGCTTAGATAGAGATCAGAGGGGCCATGAATGTAGATGCCTTCTAATGGCATCTACTAATGGAATTTAGAAGTCACCTTGTTAGAGATGCAATTATTACTACAGGTTGACTGTCTCTTATCCAAAATGCTTGGAACCAGAAGTGTTTCAAATTTCAGATTTTTTCAGATTTTGGAATATTTGCATTATACTTACCAGTTGAACATCCCAAATCCAAATATCCAAAATCCAAAATGCTCCAATGAGTATTCGTTAGAGTGTTATGTCAGCTCTAAAAAAGTTCTGGATTTTGGAGCACTTCAGATTTTAGATTTTAGATTTGGGATTCTCAACTATTACAAAAACAAAGATCAACCTCCCCCATTCTTGGTGCCTTCAGAGTTTCCTCCCTTTGTAAAGGTTTTCCTGGTAAAAGTCTCTAGATGAATACAACTATTGCCCTGGTGCAATAAATTTATTTAAATACAATTTAAATTAAATACATTTAATTTAAGTCAATACATATTTGTTTCCCGTACTACAGGCAAGGTATTCCACAGTGGAATTAGGACTCTGCAGTACATTAGACAGACATAGTAGCTGTCATCACAGTGGGGGAAAGAGAAAACAAAAAGCAAATTTGGAATAAGTTACAAAGATTTTTTGGGGGGACACATAAAGGTCTTAGAGTCATTGAGGGAACAAAAATGAATAAGACACAGTACATACCCTCAGTGTTCACAGTCCAGGGAGTGAGGCAGATAAGTAAACAGGTAATTACCGTATAGCACTGTGTTGTAATAAGTGCTTAACTGCCTCATTGAAGCCTACAACTTCAATTAATTAAGCTAGCGGGCCAAGGACTCCTACTGTTGTAGAATGGAAATGACAATATATGATCTACAACTTCCTCAGTGCTGACATCCCACCAACTCCTGAACAGCCTAAAAAGCATTTCCTCTTCCGTAAATGACCTGTCTCATATAGCATGTGGGTAGAAAAGCTTCTGTTGAGAGCAGTCAGTAAGCTGCTCAGGTTTTTTCTTGGTTTGTTTTGTGTTCTTTTTTTTTTTTCCAGTAGAGTCATTATTATGCCATTCCAAAGACAGAAAATAATAGATCCATTTCTTCTAATGGAGAGACAGTGTACAGTTTAAAGATGGTTTATTAGCTTCCAGCTTATGATACACAAGAACTATTTGGGTATATAACTCACCTCGCCGGTCCAGAGCCAGCCCCATAAACCTTAGCAGCACTTTTCCCCACCTTTTGACTAAATAGAAAGTTACTGTACAGTTACAGCCCTGTTATATATGATGTTAATAAATGTGCCACACTGACTGTCCGCTCTTTTAAGTAACTCTGCTAACCTGGACACATTATCCGAGATTTATATTGCTGCATAAAGTCTCAGGGGAATGCAGGGAAATGGCTTTATAGATAGAATTAGACTGGCTATCTCTCTACATTTCAGACATGGCAGGAGGAGAGCTGTTCTGAGGCACTTGTAAAGGACGGGAGAGGGCAAAAATAACAAAAAAGAATGATTTTGAGGAAAATGTCTGCAGTTTTGCCAATGTGGCTGATTCTGGATTAGGCTTTGGTTGTAAAATTCCTTCCTTGTCTTGATGAAGAAAATTTAGTGTATTAAACCCCTTTCCAAGTCCCCATACCTATTTTGAAACTCCAGATAGTAAACTGAAACCCGGTACTAAGTTGTTTAATAAATATTTGTTAAATGAGTAAGTAACAACTAAACTGTAAAGTCCTGGAAATCTTTGCTCACTAGTCTATCTCTTTCAACCAGAGGAGTGCCCAGTACATAAAAATATGCAATAATTATTTATTTTATGAATGGATGATATAAATAGCAATATCCATTACTATTCATTGGTACTGTCTAGATGCTAATCTAGCCCTGTGGCTGATCCTGAAAGATGACAAAGTCAATACTTTATTGTCATTTCACAAGGAAAGAGTTCAAGGTAAAAATAAGGTAGTTGATCTGGATGGATGCAAGTAATGAATAATTAAAATACAGAGAAACAGATACCCTGAGATTCAACAATGTGAATAAACAAGACGGTTGCTGGCATATTTGACTGTGAGATAGCTAGATGGAGTTGGCCTTACTTGAGCTTTAGGAGAAAAGTCAAGGACTCCAACTTCCAACCTGGAGCCACATCATGTAAATACAAGTTAGTGATGTTAGACCATCTTTGAACTGTGTTCTCCCAACTGGAAGCCACTATGGCTTTTTATCTTCCAAAAGAATAGCCTAAGTTTTATTATGCACCCCTGATACTTCTGCTTTCATGACATCATAATCTCCTCATCACCAACCAGTTTCCATATATCCCCAATATGATTTGGTTTTAATTATAATGCAATGGGTGAAAAAAGACCCATATGTACAGGATATTGACAAAAAAAAAAACAAACTAGTCAAATATGGCTATCCAGGTTATCAATGCCTTTTACAGCATGAAATGCATGACCAATGCTAACTCAAATTTAAAGCTTTTCATCGTATTCCCCTATATTTTTATTACTGTGGCCCACAAAATTAGTGTTTATAGTTTGCAAACATTTGTGACAAAGTCTATTTCTGCCACTCTCCTCAGCCTCAACAAATACCTGTGTCCATTTCTAATGCCCTGATAGCCTTTTATTCCCACTTGACATGTTCCTCTTATTTCTATTCTTATTTTCAGGATACTTTCCCTGAAGTAGACCAAGTAGGAAAAGACTCAGCTCAAGTGTCTGACTTCATTGCAACCTTCAATATCTTCTGTTATGATACACTCTAGCATCTTGCATCAGCCAGCATTTGCTGTATAACAAACCATCTCAAAATCTAGTGGCATAAAGCAAAAATTATTTAATTTCTTATGATTCTGTGTGTTGGCAATTTGGGCTGGGCTAAGCTGGGACCACTCATCTCTGCTCTGTCTAATGTCAGCTGGGCTCACTCAGGCATCTAAGAAGCTCAGCTAAAAAAGCTGAGACGGCGAGACTGATTTTTGACAAAGCAAATGAAAACATACACTGAGGAAAGAATGCTCTATTCATAAACAGTGCTGGGAAAACTGGAGAGCCACATGCAGAAGAATGAAATTATCTCTCACCATATACAAAAATAAGCTCAAGATAGATTACAGACTTAAATGTAAAACCTGAAACCATAAAAATTCTAGAAGAAAACACACGAAAAACTCTTCTAGACATTGGCCTACTCAAAGAATTTATGAGCAAGACCCCAAAACTAAACACAGTAACAATGAAAATATTAAATGAATAAATGGGACTTAATTAAACTAAAAAGTTTCTGCACATGAAAGTAATTAATCAACAAAGTAAATAGATAACCTGCAGGATGAGAGAAAATATTTACAAACTATACATCTGACAAAGGACTAATATCCAGAATCAACAAAGAACTCAAACAAATCAGCAAGAAGAAAACAACCCCATCGAAAAGTGGGCAAAAGACATGAACAGATTTTTTCCAAATAAGGTATACAAATGGACAATAAAGATATGAAAAAATGTTCAACATCACTAAATATCAGGGAAATACAAATGTAAACCACATTGAGATTAACCCTGTCAGAATGGCCATTATTATTAAGCCAAAAAATAACAGATATTGGTACAGATGCAGTGAAAAGGGAATGCGTATACACTGTTGGTAGGAATATAAACTAGTGCAACTGCTATGGAAAGCAGTACGAGGATTCCTTAGAGAACTAAAAGTGGACCTACCATTCAATCCACCACCCCCACTACTGTTTATGTATCCAAAGCAAAATGAGTCATTATACCAAAAAGACACCTGCACCCAACACCTGCAGCATAATTCACAATTGCACAGATATGGAACCAACCTAAGTACCCATCAATTGATAAATGGACAAAGAAAATGTGGTATATATAATGTGGTATACACAATGGTATGTGTGTATGTATGTGTGTATATACATACATGTGCCTATGTGTATATTTACATACACACACACGCGCACACACACACACACACACACACCTACCTTTGAGTGCCACTCAGCCATAAAAAGGAATGAAATAATGTCTTTTTCAGTCCTTGAATGGAACTGGAGACCACTATCCTATGTAAAGTATCTCAGGAATGGTAAAAAAAAAAAAAAATACCACATGTTCTTAC
>NW_012150508.1:1738476-1739951 GCF_000956105.1 Propithecus coquereli | reverse complement strand
GGCTCTCTCTGGACAAGAAGAAATAGAGAATTTAACTTAAATATCATAGCTGGAAGGACTTAGTTAAACATGACTCAGTCAGTCACATGTTGCCATTCAAGGCAAATCTGTACTGTTTAGATTACCCTAGTCTTTCACACAGGCATGAAAATCAATTATTCATCCATGATTTCTAATGTTATCTCCTAGAAAACTCAGGATGTGACTTTCAATCATCATCATTATCATTGGCAACATGACCATGGGCCACCAGCTCTGATATTCTTCCATTGGATAGATTTAATGAAACAGTAGAGCATATTGATGTTTCTTTCAACCATCAATTTTTCTAGCAATTGAATTTTACCCTTTTTCTATCTTCCTACTTCTTCCAATTGTTAAGGTCATTTTCAATTTCAATCCTGTTTCCAAGGCATTAGCCAACACATCCAACTTGCTGTCAATGGGATATTTAATAAGCATGTTCATTCCACTATCCAAGGCATTAATGAAATTTCTTAAGCACCACAATAGAACTTCTCTCAATGTGTCTTCTCTCGCTATTTTCAAGTCACAATGGCCCATTAACAAATACTCTCAATTTAAGCCAGCTGTGTACTTAACAGTAAAATGAGCTAAATCCTATTTTTGTAGTTTCTTGATGAATATGACAAGTAGGATTGAATTTTAAGAGCTTCTAGAGGCATAATGAAGGGTTGAGACACATCCATTTGCCCTTATCTGACAACGAATAGCAACTCCATCAGACAGTATACCTAATCTTTGAGATTTGTTCTATTATTTCCAAAGTCCTTGAATCTTCAGGTGTTTCCTAAGTCACCAATCCTAATACGTTAAAAGCAATATGAGTTTGGAGACAAACACACCCGGGGCTAAATCCTACCTCTGATATTATGTGGGGCATTTGAGGGAAAAAAAGAAAAGAAAAGCTTTTCTTTTTTGTTTTCCCCTGAGCCTCAGTGTCCTCATCTATACAACAGACAAAATCCATCTCAGCTTTTAACATTGTTTCAAGGACTAGCAAAGTGCCTTTACCATAGTATAAATTCAATAACAAGCTGGTCTTCTTCCTTTTTTGTATCATTTGAAAGATTGGGTCTACATTTTAAAATTTCACTTCAGTCAGGTGGTAACTTCAGGTGCCTGCATAATAAATGTGTGTGAAGTGAGATGTATAACTATCCATTCCACTGGATTTCATGCATGTAGCCCCTTTTTGATTTCTTACACCCTGAAGTGGGGTGTGAGGGCAGTGCAGGACAGTGGTTCAGGCATGTCTTGGAGTCAACCAGAGTCAACCTGTCCATGCCACTTGTTAATTATGGGCCCCAGAAAATTTTCTCAAGTGCGTTAAGCCTGCTTTTCCTTTTTAAAGATTTAAGTACCATTTATTTATTTTGGTTGTTGCTGTGATTGCCTTTGGGGTCTTCTTCATAAATTCTTTGCCTAGGCCAATGTCTAGAAGAGTATTTCCA
>NW_012150508.1:1736081-1738426 GCF_000956105.1 Propithecus coquereli | reverse complement strand
CTATCTCTCTGCATTCACACCAACATTTATTGTTTTGGGACTCTTTGATAAAAGCCATTCTCACTGGAGTTAAGTGATATCTCATTGTGGTTTTGATTTGGATTTCCCTGATGATTAGAGATGTTGAGCATTTTTTCATATGTTTCTTAGCCATTAGCCTGTCTTCTTTTGAAAAGTTTCTGTTCATGTCCTTTGGTCACTTTTTAATGGGGTTGTTTGATTTTTTCTTGCTGATTTTCCTGAGTTCTATATAGATTCTAGTTATCAGCCCTTTATTGGATATGTAACATGTGAATATTTTCTCCCATTCTACAGAATGTCTGTTTGCTCTTGTGATAGTTTCTTTGGCTGTGCAGAAGCTTTTTAATTTGATCAGGTCCCATTTATTTATTTTTGTTGTTGCTGTGATTGCCTTTGGGGTCTTCTTCATAAATTCTTTCCCTAGGCTGATGTCTACAAGAGTTTTTCTAACATTTTCTTCTAGAATTCTTATAGTTTCATGCCTTAGGTTTAAGTCTATTATTATCATGAGTTGACTTTTGTGAGCAGTGAGAGATGCAGATCCTGATTCTTTAATGAGTACAGAGTTTCAGTTTTACAAGATGAAAAAAGTTTGTTTTAGAGATGGATAGTGGTGATGGTAGCACATTATGAATGTCGCTGAACTGTACAGTTAAAAATGGTGAAAATTGTGAATTTTACGTTATGTGTGTTTTACTACAATAAAAATGGAAGAAAAAGATCTAAAGTAATTTTTAATTTTCACTTAAATCATTAACATAATTGTTAACTTCAGAAAAAACCTTAGTAACCTGCATAAGTGTGAACTCTGACTCGAGCATTACAAAAGTGATCCATGTAACCAAAAACATTTGTACCTCCATAATACTTTGAAACAAAAAAAGTCACCAGAGCCAGAATTTAAACTTAGATTTGCACGACTCTAAAATTTACACTGCTCTCCCAACAAGATGACAAAAACTGCCATTTTTGAGTGCATACCTGTGTCATAATGCCTCGTCTTTATGACAGCACCACAAGGGGGTGTGATTGGTCCCATTTTACAGACAAAGAACTGAAATAAGTGTTATGGAATAATTTGACAAATTCTATTTGTCTAGTGAATGGCAGAGATAAGACGAAACGTCAGGTATACCAGACTTCAAAGCTTAAGCCCCTGGAAGAAAGTACATTTGCAATGAAGAAATCTGAAAGACACCACCTTGCCAAATGTCAAAATTAATATCACCAATAATAAGGCAAATGGACCTTGTTATCTTCTGATGTCAGACACAGGGGAGATAATATCACCCATGGAGTACTCCAGGCAAAACTGTTTAACCACAATTCACTCATAAGAAAACAATCAGACACATTCAAATTGAAAAACATTTTGTCAACAACCAGCATTGGCTGTTCAAAAACTCATAATTATTATGAAAGATAATAAAATATTGGGAAACTGCTCTTTATTGAAGGAAATTAAAGAGCCTTGAATAGTAAATACCATGTGTGACCCTTGATTGGATCTTGGATCAGCGAGAAAATACATAAGACAATATTGAGAAAATTGAAGAAATTTTAATATAGATTTTGTATTAGAAATAGTTTAATATCACTGGTGAATTTCCTGAGTGTGATCACTGTATTATGATTATGTAAGACAATGTCTTTGTCCTTAGGAAATTGTTGCTGAAGCCTTCACGGACAAAATGTCAAGATGTTGGTAACTTACTCTCAAATGGTTCAGCACACACACAAGTAATTAATTGTATAGTGTATGTGTGTACTGTATGTGGAGAGACAGAGACACAGAATGGAAAAGGAAGGAAGGGAGGGACAAAAGACAGATGATAACAATTGGTGACTCTAGTTTAAGGGCTTGTGGTATGTACTAATCTAAATTTCCTGTGCCCACAGCTGCTCTTGCTACATTACTACTTATGTGTTTAAACACAGAAAATTCTAGTCCACTCTACTTGCTCTCCTCATAGGACCGCCTCTGCTCTCAAACACAAACACAGGTTTTGTGTATTTCTGAAACTGAGGGGATGTACCTTTGGATATCAGGTGTCCAGTCAGCCGTCAAAGGACTTCAGTTCATGTCTTACAGGAAACTTGGACACTTTGAGGAGGTTAAAGTTTCCATTTGACTTGTCATGCCGTACTGTTTCAAAGTCTTTAAGTACAACAGTCCCTCTTTCCACGAGCAATTTCCCAAAGGCTTCCATGTTTGGAACATACACAGACAGGCTGCAATAAGTGCCCATCAGTCTTCAAACCTGAAATGCCCCCCAAAATGAGTTACAGTGAAAAACACGTACTACCTGAAATGAAAAATAGCA
>NW_012150508.1:1734847-1736031 GCF_000956105.1 Propithecus coquereli | reverse complement strand
CACACACACACACACACACACCTACCTTTGAGTGCCACTCAGCCATAAAAAGGAATGAAATAATGTCTTTTTCAGTCCTTGAATGGAACTGGAGACCACTATCCTATGTAAAGTATCTCAGGAATGGTAAAAAAAAAAAAAAATACTACATGTTCTTACTTATAAATGGAAGCCAAACCATGGGTATATATGGTCATAAAGTGGTGTAATGGACATTCAAACTAAAAAGGGGAGGAAGGGGGGAGGCGGAGGGATAAAAATACCTATCAGATTCAATGCACACTATTCTGGTGATGGGCATACTACAAGCTCTTGACTTTGGCATTATGCAATTCATCCATGTAACAAAAACACTTGTACCCCTCAAACCTATTGGGGAAGAAACACCTAAATAACTGTACACTCCTGTTCACAGCAGCATTATTCATACCTAAAAGAGACATCCCCAGTATCCATCAACAGATAAATGGATAGCAAAATATGGTATATACATAGAATGGAATATTATTCAGCTTTAAAAAGGAACAAAATTCTAGCATATGTTACAACATGGGTGAATCTTAAGGACATTATGCTAAGTAAAATAAGCCAGTCACAAAAAGACAAATATTGTATGATTCCAGTATATGAAGTCTTTGGAGTAGTCAAAATCATAGAGACAGAAAGAATGGTGGTTACCAGGTGCTGGAGGAAGGAAGAATGGGGAGTTATTCCCTTTTTTTATTATTTCAGAATATTACGGGGTACAAATGTTTAGGTTACATATATTGCCTTTTCCCCACCCGAGTCAGAGCTATAAGCATGTGCATCCCCCAAATGGTGTGCACCGCACCCATTAGTTGTGAATATACCCACCCCCTCCTCTACCCTCCCACCTGCCCAAAACCCAGTGAATGTTACTAATATATGTGCACATAAGTGTTAATCAATTTAAAACCAATTTGATGGTGAGTACATGTGGAGCTTGTTTTTCCATTCTTGTGATACTTTGCTTAGTAGAATGGACTCCAGCTCTATCCAGGATAATACAAGAGGTGCTAAATCACCATTGTTTTTTGTGGCTAATACTCCATGGTATACATATACGACATTTTGTTAATCCACTCATGTATTGATGGGCACTTGGTTGTTTCCACATCTTTGCAATGGTGAATTGTGCTGCTATAAACATTCTAGTGCAGATG
>NW_012150508.1:1721407-1723572 GCF_000956105.1 Propithecus coquereli | reverse complement strand
TCTCAAGTTCTTTCCATCTTGGTCTTATGGCCTCACTCAGCATTAGTTTCTTTAAAATTCTTTTGCTAGGCAAATTTCAAGTTTAAACAAAATCTCAGAGGGAATGTTTAACCTACTAAAGAAAATAAGTGTTTTAATCATTTAACAAACTATTTAAAAACAACTTTTATAAGCTTTATAAAGGTTTATAGCTTTGTTAGTGCTGATTCTTCAGAAAGTCTACCTGGAAATACTATACTTGATATTAATTTTTTAATTATATATTGAAGTTGCAAAATAGCATTTCTCAGAATGCAGCACATAATTCACACTTTTCATTAAATCTCATTTGTCTTTTCCCAGTTGGTTTGTATTAAAGTCATTACATTAGGAGAATCTACCTTAGTGGTTCTCGTTCTGGGAATGGTGAGGGAGGAAGCACCCCACTCCCACCCCAAACTTCTTCCAACTCCTAACCAAGGTGTGAATCAGGAACTCAAGTAGGCCTTTTTAAATTATACATAGACAGCACTACCTCAAAAAACTGTGAGCCCTCCAACTACCTCCTCATAGAGAATCATACACATCCTTACATGGATGTAGTGGCATCAAAGCAAGGAGGAGCAGAATATAGGGTAAGAGCAATTCTATCAAATTTGAGTATTAAACAGCACTTTTGACTTCTAAGGCCCTTTTCTATTTGATAATTTCCATACAGTAATTCTCTAATGGAAATAGTGCCTGTTCTCTTCTACGGGAATTGGCACATGATCCTGGATGGGCCAATCATTGTCGTGGTCCAGTGGGCAGGCATGGGACCTGGCCAATCAAAGTGCTTCCCTGGGATTTTTCAAAGTGAAGCTAGGATGGAAGTACCTTTTCCAATTTGGTCATTAAATTGTATGTATATGAGAACAAATCTTCCAGAGAACATGCTCTCTGCTTCAGGGATAAGCCAGGCTAAGAAAATAAAGCTGGTCCAAAGAGAAAAATGGAGATTAAGCAAGAAAAGAGAGAATCCTGATGGTATTTATGTTTTTTATTACAGACAAGCCTAAGAATTCCCCTTTTGTCTTAAACTAGTTTTGAGTTGGATTTTGCTATTTC
The DNA here is from genome assembly GCF_000956105.1 of Propithecus coquereli. Classification (NCBI taxonomy): domain Eukaryota; kingdom Metazoa; phylum Chordata; class Mammalia; order Primates; family Indriidae; genus Propithecus; species Propithecus coquereli. Next base: position 1,722,486 of record NW_012150508.1, on the reverse strand, counting down.
CAAACAAGAGAGTCTTGCTAATAATGCCAATTCCATTTTAAATTTTAAATCCTGGGATGATAAAAACCAGATTGGAAAGACATTATATATGGAATATACTACCTGGATAGTGGTGGTGGTAGTGATAATGATGAAGATGATAATAATAGTCAACCTCTATTTAATGCTTCCTATGTTCCAGCCACTGCCTTAGCACAATTATAGTACTCATGACACAGGTACTATAATATTATCTCCACTTTATACTTGCAGAAACTTAGACACATAGGTGTGAGGTCACTTGCCCAAGATTATGTAGCTAAAAAGTCACACTTCCAGGATTTGAACCTAAGTACTCTGGCTCCACAGCCCAGACTCTAAATCACCACAACAGTCTTCATCATGACAGGTCATTTAACTTATATCCTCTAAATTAAAGTACAGAAACAAAAATTGCTCTCAACTTTGAGAATGCTTGATGTTCTCAACATTCCAACTGCTTTGACATTTCAGATCTTAGTAAAGGAAGCCCCACTTCACTACCAGGATTTACATGTGAATTTCTTGGAAAATACCCTAGGGAAATGGCTCCATCTGTAAGTGAATAGAATATGATAAATGATGACAGCCTAATGGGAAGTATCTTACAGAGGACGAAAACCCTGCACTATTTCTGCTTGACTTGTGGTTTGACCTACAGCCAATCACACCACCTTTGACCTCTCTGGGCTGTTTATTTCTGACATAACAAATGGTAATTTTCAATGTTCCCTCATGATAGGAAGAGGGCATTTTTATGGTGAGGCATAATATTCCTCATGTTTCTTCGATGATACTAACTAGACAAATTTAAAACAAGTTTGTAATCTTGCTACAATAATATTAGCTCAAATCTATTAAGTGCTTTCCACATGCCAGCCCTCTGAAAAATGTATGCATTAGCTTGTTTAAGCTTCACAGCAACCTTAAATTGCATATACTACTATTATTTGCATCTAACATAGGAGGAACAAGGTTTGAATGGGCATTTACATAGTGTGATGGTTTATTTTATGTGATAATTTGGCTAGGCTGCAGTGCCCAGATGTTTGGTCAAACAC
>NW_012150508.1:1717649-1719217 GCF_000956105.1 Propithecus coquereli | reverse complement strand
TTCAAATTACTGTCAATATGTTATCTAATTTTCATATAGTTACAATCTTAGCATAGACATGACATTACAATAAGTTTTTTGCTGCTAATGTTACATAAGCCTTTCTAGGGAGTATAGGCGTTTTTTGTTACATGGATGAAGTATATAGTGGTGGAGCAAGGGCTTTTAGTGTACCCATCACCCGAATAGTGTACATTGTACCCAATAGGTAATTTTTGATGAGCCCTCTCCTAACCTCCCCACTTCCATTCCATGGTGTATATATATCACATTTTCTTTATAGATTTTAAGTATTTTCACTACACAAAAATGATAAATATGTCAGGTAATGCATATGTTAGTTAACTTAATTTAGCCATTCCACAGTGTATACATGTTTCAAAACAACATTTTGAACATGATAAATATATATAATTTTTGTCAATTAAAAATTATGCTGACATACACATTTTAAATGAATTATAACTTTTTTTAATGTCTTCGGATCTTGGCCCTCAACTCCATGTGATTCATCATCATTTGATGTTAAATTGTACTGTCTGAAGCTCTTCAGCTTGCCATACCCTCTTCCCTATACAGACAGTTAGTAATACTGCCCTAGCATTTCAGGGCTACTTTAAAACTCAGTTGTGGGCACATGCCTTTTGTGGTGAGAGAAGGAGCAGGTATAATAGAAAATAGAGTAGCAAAGAAGAAAGAGTAGCCTTTGAAATCAGACAGATCTGTGTTCAAATCCTGACTACCACAGACGCACTTTTTAAGCTTGAGTAAACTGTTGTCTCTGAGCCTTACTTTTCCTACCTGTCAAATAGGAATAGGTGTGCCCATCTTGAAGTATTGTTTTGAAGGTCAAGGAAGCATACAAAATAAAAGCACAATGAAGGCATTCAAGAAGTCATAGCTCTTATCATTAGCAGCACCTCCACCTTAGAATTTAAAGCCTAATGTCTCTTTCCTAAGCTCACGTATAATCAGACTGTTGTTACTTCACCATACTTCATTGACATTTCTGTGATATGGGGTGAAGGCTAAAAGTCCCCAATTATTCCATCTTATATCTGACTTGGCAGCATGTCACATAGAGTACTTTTAAAAAAAAAACCCTGAGCTCCCTTTAGAGACCACAATAAAATAGGGTTAAGGGTGGAACCAGAAAATCAATTTAGTTTCCATCTAGGAAGACTTTTTGCTATAATGTTTGTTGAACAACATAATGGTTTTGTGGAGCTGATGACAGAAGGCAACAGAAAAATAGCCCAGTGTTGATGCAAGCTTGTCTGTCCCAGCTAAGCTGGCATTGCAAGGATGTTAGTTTCCTTAGCACTAGGTGCAACACTTGCAGAAAAGGTACCAATGGGCAAAACTCAGGTATGTCCTAAGCATCTATGTGCCAAGCTCTGGGTTATGTATCCTGCCTGCTCTGTATACTTTAATTCTGTAAATAAAGTTTGTGTTCTTTTTTTTCATGATAAAATTAATTCTTGTTCTTATAAAATGACTGGAAAAATCAAAGAGTATATGAAAGAAAAAAATGTAATTTGTAGTCTCAGAAATCAAAGATAACTTTT
>NW_012150508.1:1712578-1713314 GCF_000956105.1 Propithecus coquereli | reverse complement strand
TCCTGTAGACTTTTTCATAGACTCAGTTCTCAACTTATTTTTTGGTTTTTTTAATAGATCCCTGAGTTTAAATAACCACTATGTCAGATATTACTTGTTGATTCTCCATAATATTCTCTCCCCTATAGAGGCTGAAGGCTTGGAAACCACATTGCTCAGAATCCCTTGCAAGCACAGTTTCAGTAAGATTCAGCCAATAAGAGACTCTCCTGTGAGAACCAAAAAGGAAAAGAGAAGGTGGAGGCAGGACTCTGGCAGTAGATACAGGCAGTACCAGGAGCTGGCATGTGAGACACGGGTTTTGCTGGAGGCTTCCAATGCCCCTCCTGAGCATCACCCACTTACCCGCAATTTTTGCACTTTAGGACTCCTGAAAGCCAGGAATGGCCTTGCTGCCCTTTGCTCCCTAGCCTTTTTAATGGTAGCATAACTTTCTAATCCTCTTTATTAAATAGTTTCCTATTCAAAATATCTAGTGTGGCTTCTGTCATCCTGACTGAATTCTGAATGGCACACCTTCTTAAGTGGTGGTTTTCAAACTTTAGTGTACATAAAAATAACTTGGAGAGCTATTTAAACATTGACTCGGCAATTTTGGAATAAGCCCAGAAAACTGTGTTTTTATAAGCATTCCAGGTGACTCTGACGCAGGGACCTGGGTCCACACTGAGAAACGCTGCTTTGATATATAGGTGAGGATCCCTGAGCCCCATGGACTGAGCCAGTCATACTGAAG
>NW_012150508.1:1709851-1712528 GCF_000956105.1 Propithecus coquereli | reverse complement strand
AAATGTTATTAGTACACAGCCATGCTCATTCATTTACATATTGTCTATGGTTGCTTTCCCACCACAGCAGCAGAGTGAGTAACTGACACAGGAGACTATATGGTCTGCAAAGCCTGAAATGCTTAGTGTCGAGCCCTTTACAGAAAAATCTTTCCAATCTCTGTCCTGGGCAAATGTCACTAAACATACTGACTGCCAAGGTGCACCAGGACTCCTACCTCCACCCCATTCTCTATACGCCTAAATCTTAACCACCTTTCAAGGCCCAATACAATCACCAATGTGTCAGCGAAACTTCCCTTTATATTCCCTACTGAAACTCAACTCTTCCTCTTCTAAACTTCCACAGATCTTGATCCCTATTTTTCTCAACACCTTATCCCTTTTCTACCATTTTTAAGATATATGCATTTCTATAAAGTATCATTTCTCACCTATGAGACTGCCTTTATTCCCTATACTACTGAGCTCAGTGTCTAGCACTTGAACACATAACTCAGTATCTATTTTCTGAACAAAAGTATTAAGATACAGTCCCCACCCTCCAAGACTGTACAGCCTAGTTAGGAAAAATAGCACCAACCTTAATAAAACAAGTAAGTGTCGTTTCCATACAAGAATTGTTAAGAGAAGGAAGCCGTGGGTTTGAGTGGTACAATCAGGAAAGGCTTCTTAAAAGAGTAGGGAATGATTTAGGCCTTAAAGAGCGATTTTGACATGTGTAGAGAAAGAATAGGTGGAAGACAATGACAAAGACAGGGGGGTGGAAAGTGCACGGCTTTGTCTAACACAGTGAAGAATGATCTCAACAGAATGGTGAGCTCACGCAGGAGAGGGAAACAGTACAGAGAGACTGCGTACAGCCAGAAAAATGAAGGACCTTGAAAACCAACAATACAATTACTAAAAAGGAACCTGGGCTGGGTTCCCAAAACAGCAATGACCAACCAGCCTATGTCTTAGTCGACAGCTTGTTTAGAATTCTATGGTAGAACGTCATCAGTTCATTTCTGCACTAGCCTGCATCTTAATGAGCATCATTTGTAAAATATTTGAATGAGGCTGGTCCCCAGCTCCAAAATGCATGGGAAGGTGAATACAAACACACTCGCCCTGTAGTTTCCCAAAGGACTTTGTACATAATCTTCTTCACAGCACAAATCATGCGCTGTTGTAATTGTCTCTGTTTACATGTTCATATACCCTGCTAGACATGAACTTCTATCTTAGTCATGGATTGGTTGATTGTAAGAGAAAAAAGCCCACTTGAGCTAGCTTAAGTAAAGAGAGACTTATTTTAAGGTTGAAGAAGTATCCTGTAGACCACAAGTGGGGGGAGTACAGCCAGTCCTCACTGGACTGGGGAAGTCTTCAGTCTTTCTTCCTGAAGCCTTCTGGGTTTTCATATCTGCCAAGCGCTGTACCTCTCCTCCTCCCTTCCCTCTGAAGCTCAGCTTCCTTCCCAAGACAAACCGTATTTCCGAATTCTAGAATTCACATTTTCCTAGAGTCAGTATCTCTGTATCTTGTAAGTTGTATAACTTCCAGTGACATATGATGCAAGTGAGAAAAATGATTTGGGACTATGAGTTTACTCAAGTAGAAAAGCACAGCACTGACCTTGAGAATAGTGTCTCTACATGGGAAGAAAATTTGGGGCACCATGGTGGGACTTCTTTTTTAAGAACTGCTCCAAAACCAATGCTTTCAATGGCACAAAGGATGATACAGGAGGGGGAAAAAAGTGATTCCAAAGAGCTGGACCTTGAACAAGAAGTTTTAAGAACATCTTTTAACAGTTCATTGTACTTACATTATCCTATTTATGAGAAATAGGAAAATATAAAAACATGATATATGAGAAAAAAAACTATGATGAAAATAGTCTAAAAGAACTCTTTCAATAAGCATAAAATAAAAATTCTAAATGACAAAAAGGCATTATGCCATAGAGAAAGTAGCAGATTTTATCTTTCTGAGTGATAGACTTACAACTGATGATGTCTTTTATTTAATGAAGTACCATTATTTTCTGCTTCCTTATGATTTCAGGTTATAGAGAGCTTTGGGTTGCCAGGTCTTCAAGGTACAACTCTAAATGACATTGAAGTGCATGCTCAATTCTGTCTGATTGTGTCAATCTCTATGTTTTGTTTTCAGAGTCCCAGGAGAGAGATCCTACTTGTCCCAACATCAGTCAGATGTCTACTGCACCTGAATAATCTAGAGGGAAAGTAAACAGGGTTCTAGTATGGTGTATGGGGCATTTGGTATGCAGAGTTAAGATCACGACTCTTTTTGATATCCATCTCCATAGAGCAATTCAACACTGAACTGAATTAGTATTTGTTGAAAGAATTTTATTGCAATAAGCTCTACAACTTGAATGTCGAGTTGGCATTTAAAAGTAAAAGAGTAAAAACAACTAGTAAGTGGGGGTGGCTTTCGAAGAGTAGAGAAGTCTGCTTTCAGCTTAAAATATATTATTTTCACAACTAAAGAGAAGGTGTTTTATAAAACCATGTCTACCACAATTACAGAACATATTCAACATTTGGGGGAAAATTTTCCTTAGCATTTCCTGTGTTATATATGCCTATACAGTAGCTATATGGGGTCTTAGCAAATGGGAATATATCAAAATCACCTGTAGAGCTTGTTACAAAGAGTTGCAGAG
>NW_012150508.1:1703069-1708486 GCF_000956105.1 Propithecus coquereli | reverse complement strand
GCTATTTAAACATTGACTCGGCAGTTTTTGAATAAGCCCAGAAAACTGTGTTTTTATAAGCATTCCAGGTGAATCTGACGCAGGGACCTGGGTCCACACTGAGAAACGCTGCTTTGATATATAGGTGAGGATCCCTGAGCCCCATGGACTGAGCCAGTCATACTGAAGTCTATTCTGATGCCCAGTTCAGTCACTCCAGGTAAGCAGCACCCTTTGCTACTAGTGGCCCAAACTAAGTTTATTCCTGTATGGACGTGTGCTCATCACATTCTTCAAATTGCTCACTCACTAGAAACATTCTATCTCTGGGAAATTACTTACCTATGAGGTGCAACAGAGTTCAAAGAAGAGGGAAGGGTTGGACTTGGGATCAAATCCTGGCTCTGTCATTTACTGATACATGACATTAACCAGATCACTTAACCTGTCTGAGCTTCGATTTACTTACCTGTAAATGTCTACCTCACAGAGCTGATCAATCACACACATAATAGTATTAATGTCTACCTTTCCCACTTCCACCCTGAAGTCCATAAAGGCAGGAACTATATCTGATATATTCGTTGTTTTATCATCACTCAACCTTTGTTCAACAAATAATTACTGAGCACCTGATATGTGTCAGGCTGTACAGTGGTTCTAAACAAGGACACAAGTGCTTAACTTAACGTTTAGAAGAGTCACCACTTACAAAATTTTGTTCAGCTGCCACAGCAGCAGCTAAGGCAAGTGTCTTGCTTGTAAATGGCAGGTATGTGAGCAAGTCATAAAGGGCAAAAACAGTAGGTTAAAAGTAATACTTCATACAATAATAGCGGCAGCCTATCATAGCACAGAAATAGAAGTGTGATGAGAAAGAAGTAGTTAAATCCTTAGATTTGAGCTGGTCCACCTGGTCTTTTACTGCTCAGTAGCAGCTTCACAGGGAACATGGCCCTTGGAACAAGACTGGCAGAAAATGATCCCACTGCCACTCAATGGCAGGGAGCTTTTTTAATTTAGAGTTTTTATTTCTCATTTTCTATCTTGTGAAATGCTTCCCAGATCAGATCAGATTTTCAGTACCTGTGGGGAAGAACCCTGGACATCCGTTAGCTTCCCCACATGAAATGCAGCAGCTGTTCACACCCTTTGTGGTTCTGAGTGAATGGCTGTTGGACGTGGTAACAGGCTATCATTCCTGGGCATCTGATCTGACCTGAGCCCCACTGATGCAGGAGGACAGAAGACACCCCACATTGATTGAAAGAAACCCTTGTTTTCTCCACAGCTCCCTGCATGTGTGAGCAGACACCAAAGGAGAGGGCAGAGAGCTTCTATTATACCTTCACACACTTAAAGTGACCAGGCCAGACCCTGGGAAATATCTGAGCATAATTCACCTCCAACAACCCAGGGCTCCCTTCACCCACTGTCATGCAATCAATTGCAATATGCTTTCCCAGCACACAAAACACCCAGAGTGATTGTATTCCTTACCCACAGTGTTCTACCTTTACTGTTCAGTTCTTTATCAATATTTTGACTTTTACAAATAGCTAATATGCATTGAATGACTACTAAACTTCAGGCAACTGTTAAGCACCTGTTAAGCACCTTGCATGCATTATCCTATTAATTCTTCACCAGAACATTATGAGGTAGATAGCAGACCTTTCCTGCTTTACAGAGGAGGAAACTGAGACCTAACATCACACAGTAAGAAAGTTGCAGCCTTTGCTCTGACTTCAGAATGCATACTCTTCACCACTCTACTGTACTGTCTGCTCACATTTATCCGTGACAAAGAATGTGTTACATGCAGTTAGAGCAACTGTTGGCAAACTTTTTCTGTGAAAGTCCAGATAGTAAATATTTTAGACTTTGCTCACTATAGAGTCTCTGCCATGACTACTCAGTTCTGCTACTGTACGGTGAAAGCAGGCAATAGTAAACAAGTGGGCATGGCTGTGTTCCAATAAAACTTTATTCACAGAAAGAGGACGTGAGATGGATTTAGCCTGTGGACTATCATTTCCAGCCTTTGCATTACGGGAATGTCAAGCCAAAAAGAATAAGGCTCTCAGGCTCAGCAAAAAGGTGAACTTGCTTCTGTTGTTTCTGAGCGTAAGCCCCAGTGGGAGCAGTTTCTTCATCTCTTGTGCAAACACTGCCTCCCCCACCCCTCAGCCCCTGCTCTCCCGAGTAGGATGTGACTAAAGTGAGCCTCCTGAAGTCCCCGTGTGTATGTCACTGAGAAGAGAGACTACATCTCACACTGTCCAGCCTTCCTGTTGTAACACAGTGCCCACACACTGCCATCCACTACCTACTTTGTAGAATGACCTCTGCGCCTTTTACCATGTGAACCCAAGTCAGGCTCTTCTCCTCCCTGTATCCCTCCTCCTTGTATCACTTGGATGAGGGTTAGTGACACTAGAAATATAAAACAAGATGGAAAGAGCAAATGGAAAATTAAAACATGCTCTGCTGGTAAGAGTACTAAGAGTTAGCAGATGTGTGTATATACCGTTTACCATTTATGCATAATGACCACAAAGCACAATAACAATTATGAGTATTGATTGGGAGATAAAAACTTTGTCGTAGGTTGTATTCGATTACAACAATAAGCTGTGTTCATATGCTCAGCTTTCACAGTTCGTTGCACATGAAGCATGACTGTGTCTGCTCACAATTAAATATCATGATACAGAACATCAGTCCCCATCCCTAGTTTTCTCTTGCACATTTTAGATAATCCATATAATGTCTACATTAATAAAAGAGCAAATCTTGCTGTAAGGCAGCACATTGCACTGTGAACGGAACACAGGGCTTAGAGTTCGAATATTAATTACAAACTATTTATCAATGTGTCAGGCACGGTAGTAAACAGATTGCATAAATTATCTTATATTAACCCCAGCAACCTCATGATGTCAGTACTATTATTATCTCCATGTTACTAATAAAGAAACTGAGGCTTGTCTTCAGAATAAGTTTTTTTTTCCCATTGCTTCCATAATAATGTAGGGTTTTGCTGTCACCTCCCCAACAAGAAAAAAATCAATGCATCTTCAAGAACTGACAAACAATTTTTTAAAATTCCATGCCTCTTGTCATAGATCAGGGCCCTATGTAAACCACATAGGGGCTCCTCTGAGACCATCACATCACCACTTGATTCTGATGTCAACCTCACATGAGAAAGCTGAATGATCAGAGTGGGTCAGCATGCCAGACGCTGATGTTCCCTTCCAAGGCCTTAGGAACAAGAAAGAAAGAAATTAGAGGCAAAGGATTAGATGTACACATGGCAACATGGGTAGATCTTAAAAGAACCTAGTTGATTAAAAAAAAAACCTAAGAAGATTAAAATATTTACATCATACTGTTTGCATAATTTAAAAGCACATAAAGCAGCAGTGCACATTTGGAAGACACACACAACAAAGAAGTCAGAATTAAGCAAGAATGATTGCTACAGTGTAAGCAGGGCAATGAGAGTAGGGAATACAAATAAAAGTGAAGAAATAAATAAATAAAATAGCAGGGGTCATGCAAGGAGTAACGAGGGTCATGAACCATGAACTTAAAAGTGCCATTACTCAACGCATTGAAATTGAGATCTGAGAGAAAAACAGGAAAAAAAAAAATTCATCCAAAGGATGGCCAAACAATGAAAATGATGATGATAAAGAAATTCATGCAGGGAGGATGGAGGCTGACCTAATCTGAATCAGCTGGATCCTCAAAACAATACAACCCCGGCTTATAGAAAATAAAGAATGCCTGTAATGTAGCCTTGACAAAACAAGGGCACAGCCATTGGCAATGCAAAATTACTCTTACTGAGCAATGGTCCTGGCCCAGCAATATTTTCTCAGGGATAAACTGATGGCTCAGTAATAGATTGAAGAGACACAGCCATTAATATAGCCAGTGTACTAATCCATTTCTTAAATTAACATTGTATAAAATTAAATGTCACACAAACAAGATATACTTGTTCATTAAATATAGTTGAAGAGAGGGAAAGGGTAGTGATTTCTGAAGCTAATGGGTATCCTTAATCAGGCCACACATATTGTGGCATTCGGTAATACACATTGGGGAAAAATTGTGTCATGTCCCAGCCAGATATGAGAAAAAAAAAAAAGGGTTAGATCATGGCATAAAGAGGAGTCTTTGCTTCCTCTCAATTTCAAAATATCACGTTTGATCATCTCTAGATGAGTCACAAGCTGTCCTAAAAGCCAAAGACTACTTAAAGTAAAAGAGATAAGAGAGAAAGAGGGGCACATAAGAGAGAAAAAGAGAGAGAGAGGGATAAATTGCTCTCACACAGCTCAGCTGATGGGACGTTTGAGGGAATTCAGCTGTTTTCAAATGTATGCCTGACAGCCTACTCTCAAAGTAAAGCACCCTGCTATTGCTGTCATTGTCTCACTATCTGCAACCTCACCACCAGGAACATCCATGTGACAATGACAGCTTCATAGGAACTTATCAAATATACAAGAGGTATACCAACATCCAATGGACTACCTGCATGAAAATTCTGAACAGGTGTTAGTATTGACAATTATAAGAATCACAGGGGGGTTCAAGAAACTGAAACCCCAGTAGCTGTAATATCTATTAGTCCAATAACCAGTGCAAGGCTCAATTCCTGGTCACCATCATCTCATCTATCCGTAGGACCAAGGTAAAGAGGAGTGTGTCAGCATGGTGTGGCACAGGGGTAAAAAAACACCATTTCTAAGGGAAGACAAGTCTGGAGCTAAAGTCTAACTTTGCCACTTTACCTGTGTGTGCTCTTGGGTAAATTACTTATCTTCTCTAGGCCTTAATTTCCTCATATGAAAAATAGGAGAAATAATAGTACCCCTTATCAGAATTAAATTATATAGTACATATAAACATTTAGCACAGATTGCTGGACACAGTTAAATACTCAATAAATACTAGTTATTACTAAAATTAACCTGCCAGTAGACCCTAAAAGATTTATCAAAACAGCATCCATTGATCATTCACTATACCCCAAGCACAGTGCTAGACACTGGAGGTGCAGAGCTGGGCATGTCACAGATCCTACCTTCAAGTTTCTTAGTTGTTTGAATTATTGCTACTAAGACCAACCATTAACTTTATTAAAGTCTAAATTCTTAATAACAAATCAATGTACTTAAAAAGAAGGACTTTTGTTTTCTGTGCCAGACTCCACAGTATCAATTTGCTAGTGAGTAAGGCATATGCATAAAAATCAGAGAAGAGAACAATTAAAAATAAAGAGAGGGGGCACATAATTGTTTTAAGAAAGCAGGAATTTGTAACTCTAAAGATGTTGTCACTTACTGTATGCTTGCTATATGTTATGCACCATCCTAAGCGCTTGCACTGAATCTTCTCTTTCATTCATAACAACGTGA
>NW_012150508.1:1685042-1700414 GCF_000956105.1 Propithecus coquereli | reverse complement strand
CTTTATATATACAAAGTGATGTGTTATGATTTATAAAATAACTTATCAGAGAGTCTAGGACAATACCCAGTTCACAGAACATGCCATTTGGTGCTAGTTTCATTTTTTTTTCTGTTATTTTTAATTGACAAATAATTTCATATATTCGTGGAGTGCAAAGTGACATTTTTATTTATGTATACATTGTGTAATAATTAAATTAAGCTAATTAACATATCCATCAACTCACCTCCTTATCATTTTTTTGTAGTGAGAACATTTAAAAATCTATTCTTTTAGCAATTTTGAAATATACAGTACAGTATTAACTATGGTCACCATGCTATGTAACAGATCACTAAAACTTGTTCCTCCTAACTGGAACTTTGTACCCCTTTGACCAACATCTCCTCTTTCCCCATCTCTCCCTACCTCCAGCCTCTGATAACCATCATTCTCCCCTCTACTTCTGTGAGTTTGGCTTTTTTTAGTTTCCACATATAAGTGAGATCACACAGTATTTGTCTTTCTGTGCCTGGTTTATTTCACTAAGCATTATGTCCTTCAGGTTTATCCATATTGTTGAAGTAGGTTTGATACAAGCTTCTATCTAATTTAGCAAACAATGGTAATCCTGCAATAAATACTGTGTTCCTGTTCCCCAGTATTAATGTAAGTCTTGCCCAGAGAGTCCCCTACTACAGATTCAGATGAAAGTCAAATGCTTTTGGTGAATTTAAATAGGCTGAGTCAATAAGAAAGAAAGACTCACCAGCATAGCACAGTGAGTCCAAGTTCAGAAGCTGGTCTCAGCCCAGGTTTGGATGGTCTGGATGACCTTGTAAAAGTTATTTAAACGCTATAAGCCAGTGGTTCCAACCCTTTTCGCACCAGGGATCGGTTTCATGGAAGATGGACCTACGTGGGGGTGGGGAGAAGGGATGGCGAGCAATGGGGAGTGGCTGTAAATACAGCTGTAAATACAGATGAAGCTTGCTCGCCCACCCACCACTTATCCATGCAGCCCAATTCCTAACAGGCCATGGACTGGTACCAGTCCATGGCCCTGGGGGTTGGGGACCACAGCTATAAGCCCTAGTTTCCTAGAATGTAAAATGGAGATAATTATGCCACTTCAGGGTGCTGTTGTGAAGATAATGCACATAATTTGTTTACTTACTGAGCCTGGTATATAATAATCACTCAATATCATATCAGTGGAGACTAGTTGTATCTGGCTACCATAATAATCAACCCCAAAATCATAGTGGCTGTATACCAATTGACTTATTTCTTTCTCATATTGTATGCCTGTATCAGGTAGGCAGGGGAGCTTTGCTCACCATTCTCAGTCAAGTACTCAGACTGATGGAGCAAACACCAACTCAAATGTTGCCAATCATCATACCAATGGGAAAGAGCTTCCTGGAGGTTTTCACACCAGCTGTTAAATACCAGGCCTGGAGGTGACATATGATGATACAGCTCACCACCCAATGACCAGGACTAATCACATGTCCTCACTCAACTACAAGGGGGACCAGCAAGTGTTAAGTTCCTTTGTATCCGGAGGAAGAGAAACGGGAATGTGCCAAGCAGCACTACTGCCCACTACAAACACGTTAGCTGTTATGATCCACAGCTTACACACGGCAGGCACTTCATGAACATTTAATGATTGTTTTAAAATGGCCAGCAGAGCAGGAGGACCAAACTTATGCATTTATAGTGAGTAGAATCAAAGAGACCGACTACAAAGAGAAAACTACAAAAGCAGAAGCAACATCAGCAATGAGCCAGCCCACGGCGGGGGTGGGAGTGGGGGTTGGGGGGGGAGGGTGCTTTCTCAATTTGCAGTATGGCAATTAATATAGCTATGGAAAAAGCCATTGAATCTAGGTTTTGTTACCTTTATCCTAGGTCAAATTATTTAAACCTCTCTGAACCATAGTTTCTGCATTTCTATAAAATGAGGTGTCATAGCTTATAAAATAATGTATGTCAAATAGTCTATGACAATAACCAGCTTACAGAACACATTTCTAAATGCTAGTTTCATTTCATTTTCAGTTGACCTAGGCCTTATGTAAATTTCCACCAAATGTAGCAAACTCCCCCACAAAATCTGCACAAAACTCCAACAGTGTCTTCTCTGATTTTGAAGACACTATTTCCTTGATAATAGCATATTTAGATGACTTTGAAAAAACAAAAAAGAATGATATCTGCAACTCACAGTAAATCTTCAACTAAATTATTCATGCTATTTGTTTATAAATGGCACAACCAGTCAACCATGAAGCTTAAATTGGGAAATCAATTTTCCTGCAAAAATATTTCAGGTTATATGGAGTTGTCTTGAAGAATCTGATGGCTGCAATGATGAATTGTTTGTATGATATCACTGACATAAAGAGAGCATTACAGAAGGACTAAGACAGAAACAATCCTGAATTACAAAGACAGGAAGGTATGAAGAAATTGGCTTGCTCCTCTTGGGAAGGGTCCCCAAATTTCTTTCACTCCCCCACAATTATCCCCCACCCCAGAGGTAATATGCTTAGGCTAGTGCAGAATTGCTACAGAAATGTGATCAAAGATATAAATTAAAATTAATTCAAGCCTCAGATTCTTACTGATCTAATGGTTTTAGCATTTTTATAAATTTATCTGTCATAAATTCATCTAAAAGGAAGTCATTATTCAAAAATCAGTTGAAAAGAAATGAACCAAATTGTTGCAGTTTTTTAAAAATTGTTATTATTTTGGCAGATACTAATGGTTGTTTGTTCAACTTCTATTCTCATCTCTTTCTTTGTAACAGAATAAGAAATTGTATTCTGGCCTTTTCCCAGATCCTGTGGCCACGAGCTTCAAGAGCAGCTGACTCCACCCTTTGTTGTGAATGCTGGATCGTCTTTGGTCAAAGTCAAACCTGCTTAACTGTAAGAAGTGTAGTAACAGGCATATGACACAGTTCTGGTGAAGACATGAGAAATCTATTAAAGGGTGATCTCTTTCTTGAAAAAATGAAAGGAAGGGTTGGTCCCTCTTCTTCCTACAGATGTTGTCATGTATGGATCTAACACCTGGAACTGCTGCAGCCACCTTACTTCCAGCATGAGAATGAAGACATTGCTAAGCATAGCGAAGGAGAGAGATGAAAGGAGCCTAATTCCTTGAGGACATCCTTCAACCACTGAATCAACCAACTCTGTAATCGATCCTACCTCTGGATATCTGGTGTGAGATTAATGTATTTCCTAGTTGCTTATGCCAATTTGAATTGTGTTTCTGATTATTGCAGGACAGAGCATCCTAATACAAAGACCTTAAAGAGAAACAAGAGCATGGTGGACACTACTGATGTCTATTTTCTTTTCCTCTCCTACTAACATTACTCCATATTTTGTTTAAGGTAGCTCAATTATAAATGCACAGTCATTTCTAGACAATGACAATTTCTAGTCCATTCCTGGGCCTTATGAGAAAGTTATTGTTTCATTAAAAAAAAAAAATTAACTTGGGGGGGGCAAGGGCAACACACGTAACCTAAACATCTGTACCCCCATAATATGCTGAAATTAAAAAAAAAAAAATTAGAAAGGAAAGATGTCTGTCAGTACCCTTTGTCCTTTGCTGTTTCTCCTTCTTTCTGCCTGATATGTGGACCAAAAGGCCATGAATAGAGCACCAACGTGCTCGGGGTGGCAGGGCAATAAACCAGAAGGAACTTGAAAACTTGAACTCTTTTTTTTTTCTAGAGACAGTGTCTCTCTCTGTCTCCCAGGCTAGAGTACAGTGATGTGATCATAGCTCACTGTAGCCTCCAATTCCTGAGTTCAACTGATCCTCCTGCCTCCACCTCCCAAGTAGCTGGGATTACAGGCATGTGCCACTATACCAGGCTGATTTTTTTCTTTTTAAGTTTTAATAGAGACAGTGTCTTGCTATTTGTTGCCCAGGCTGGTCTTGAACTCCTAGCCTCAAGCTATCCTGCCTCGGTCTCCCAGGATACAGGCATGAGCCACCCCTATCCAGCTAACACTTGAATTCTTGATGCCTACCTTGACCAGCTGTGCTCTTCCTGAAAGACTTCCTTCCAGACTTTCTTGGCAAATGAGAAAAAGAAATTCCTATTTTGATAAGCCCCTATAGCTGAGTTTCATTTATGCAGCCAATGCAGCCCTAATAAAAAAATATATAAGCCAATTATTTGTCAGCAAATAAAAAAAATGAACAAATGAGATTGGGAGGAGTACAATGTGTGGATTTAAGTGCGGGCTCTGGAAGCAGACCCCCTGGGTTTGAAAGCTGAGTCTGCCTTTTTGAGCAGTAGGAGTTTAGATAAGCTACTTAATTTCTCTAAGTCTCGGTTTCCTAATTGGTAAAATTGGGATAATAAAAATAAATCTACTCCAAAGATTTATTATGAGAGTTTAATGAGACAATACACACAGGGAAAAAAATGAGCCTGGAACTCAACGCATTACTTCATTCAAGAAATATTGAACACACCACCATGTACCACATCCTATTCTAGGTACTAGGACTATAACAGCAGACAAAATAAACAAACATCCCCATCCTCGTGGAGCACGTATTATACTGAGAGGAAATAGATAATGAACAACATAAGAAAGAAAATTACAGAGTGTGCCAGATGGACATAAAAGCTATTAAAATGAATAAGTCATGAGGAAGAGAAAGAGAGTAGTTGGGGGTGGCATGTTGTAATTTTAAATACAGAGGGTGAGGAAAGCCTCACTGAGGAGGTGATACCCTTGTAAGGAGATAAAGGAGTGAGTCATAGGAAACCCATGCACGTGAAATGGGATCCAAGCATTTTAGGCAAAGGGAAAGCCCAGTGTGAAGACCTGAAGCAAGAGCATCCCTGGCGGGTCCTAGTAACAGCAAGGAAAACAATACGGCTAGAGCAGAGCAAGTAACGGTATTTCAACAATTCCTTCATAACCATTTATTCACTCTCAGAAGCTAGTTTAGAAGTTTCAGATTTCAAATCCTATCTGTGCCACCAGAATAGGAAAAGAATATGAAAATGAAGAAAATGCTAACATGAAAATTCACCCATCTTCCATTTCTTTCCACAGCTTCTGTAAGATATCTGTGTAATGTCAAATGATTGGCTATGATGTCTTAGCTCAGGATACCATAACGAAATACCATAGACTGGGTGGCATAAACAACAGAAATTTATTTCTCAAAGTTCTGGTGGCTGGGAAGTCTAAGATCAAGCTGCCAGCTGATTAAGTTTCTGGTGAGGGCTTTCTGCCTGGCATGCAGGTGGCCATCTTCTCTCTGTGTCTTCACATGGTCTTTCCTTGGTGCCCACACATGGAGTGAGCTCTCTCTCTCTCTCTTTCATACTCTCTCTTTCCACATAAGGCCACCAATCCTATTGGATTAGGACTCCACTCTTACAACTTCATTTAACTTTAATTACCTCCTAAAAGCTCTATCTTCAAATACAATCACATTGCAGGCTGGGGCTTCAGCATGTGAATTGCAGGGCACACAATTCAATCCATAGCAGGCTGTCCTAAATTTTGTCTTGAATTGACTCCTCAATCCATCCAATTGACCAAAGTAAACAGTTGTTTAGAGACACATACATGCAACCCTGAAACTTTTGTCCCAAAATTTATTGCTGAGTGTATCCTCCAAATACTTGACTTCCACTAGAAAGTAGGAGGATTTTTGTAGGGGAAAATCTGGCAGTGCTAAAGGACTACAGTGCCAATAGCCAGCATTGGAGAATTGGTCATGAGCCCACACTTGTGGCTATTGGGAAAGGGGTCATCTCCTCCCAAAACATATGACTCCTTGGATAGGCCTCATGGGAGAAGTGCTCATTGTTGTTGGCTTAAAGAAGCTTCTTTAATGTCTTATTCCACGTACGTAATAGGAGCTCTAACTGGTAGGATGTGATTCATACAGATAAGCTACCATTTTATTTTTTAATTTTTTTTTTATTTCAGCATATTACAGAGGAACAAATGTTTAGGTTACATATATTGCCTTTGCCCCACCTGAGTCAGAGCTGCAAGCATGTCCATCCCCTAGAAGGTGTACACCGCGCCCATTAGGTGTGAATATACCCATCCCTTCCTGCCCCCTGCCAACTACCCGACATCAGATGAATGTTATTACTGTATGTGCACATAAATGTTGATCAGTTAATACCAATTTGATGGTGAGTACATGTGGTGCTTGTTTTTCCATTCTTGGGATACTTCACTTAGTAGAATGGGTTCTAGCTCTATCCAGGATAATACAAGAGGTCCTAGATCACCATTGTTTTTTGTGGCTCAGTAGAACTACCATTTTAATACAACGTACATTGACAAGATATTTTGAGAGAGACTATGGCATAGTGGTTAAGAACATGGAACCAACTGTCTGAGTTGAAATCTCAGATCCATTGCTAACCAGAAAACAAATCATCTCACCTGTCTGGGTCTTAAATTCCAGTTATTAGAGTAATAATGGCACATCTAGATCATGGAGGTGTTGTGAAAATTAAATGGTGTTAGTAAATACAAACGATTTAAAGTAGTGCCTGGTATATGTTAATAGTCACAGCTAAGTTAATTTTAGCTGGCAGTAATACTTTATACTAGTACTGTCCAATTATTTTTCAAGTAGAGAATCATTCATACGTGTCAGTCTGCTACTATAAAGCCAAATATGTTAGGGGTTACTTCTGTCACACCATGTGGCAGGCAGAATAATGGCCCCCAAAGATGTCCTTGCCCTAATTCTTAGCACTTGTGAATATGTTATCTTACACGGCATAAGTGACTTTGAGATGGGATTATTCTAGGTCATCTGAGTGGTTCCAACTGATTCACATGAGTCCTTAAATATAGAGGACCCTTCCTGGCTGTGATCAGAGAAAGATGGAGCAACCAAAGATGGGTCTGGTCAATGAGATATGACTCAATCCACCATCGCTGATTTTGAAGACAGAGGAAGGAAGCTAAGAGCCAAAGAATGTGAGCAGCCTATAGAAGCTGAAAAAGGCAGGGAAACAGATTTCCCTAGGGCCTCATGCAGCCCTGGCAGCACTTTGATTTTAGTCCAGTAAAGGCCTGTATAAGACTTCTGACTATAGTAAGGTAATAAAGTTGTAATGGTTTAAGCTACTAAGTTTGTCGTAATTTGCTATGCACTGACAGAAAACTAATACACAGTATAAATTAATTCATTTTAATATAGGCTTTAGTTATACATAGATAATGGAGAAAGAATACTGCAATCAAACCACAACTCACTGTCAAATACAGATAAGTGAAAATCCTCTGGAACTTGAACTGGATAAAACAATCAAAATCCATTACGAGTTCGTCCAATTATGAAACATATCTCAGAACTCTTTATTTTAATCCAACTGGTTAAACTGACAGAAAATTTGTTGGCTCATGTAATACATAGTTCCAGGAAAGTGTGGCCTTCAAAATTGTTGGCTGAATATTTTTTTTTTTGAGGGGAGTGGAGAAATTGGTTATTGATTTATTTATTTATTTTTAATTTTTTTTTAATTCAGGATAGTACAGGGGTACAAACATTTTGGTTACATGAAATGCATTTGCCTTGCTCAAGCCAGGGCCACAAGCATGTCCTTCCCCCATACAGTGCACCCCATCTCCATTAGCTATGGGTTTACCCACCCTATCCGCTCTACCCCCAACCCCCCCATACCCCCACCTGACCGGCACCCAGTGAGTACTACTACCATGTGAGCATCTTAGTGTTGATCAATTAGTACCAGTTTGATGGCAAGTACATGTGGTGCATGTTTTTCCATCCTTGTGATACCTCACTTCGAAGGATGGGCTCAATCTCCATCCAGGATAATATAAGAGGTGCTAGATCACCACTATTTTTTGTAGTTAATTGAGTAGTATTCCATGGTAAACATATACCACATTTTATTAAAAATCCACTCATGTATTGATGGGCAATTGGGTTGTTTCCACATCTTTGAAATTGTGAATTGTGCTGCTATAAACATTAGAGTGCAGATGTCTTTATTATAGAATGTCTTTTTTTCCTTTGGATAGATGCCTGGTAGTGGGATTGCTGGATCAAATGGTATTTCTATTTTTAGCTCTTTGAGGTATCTCCAAATTATTTTCCACAGGGGTTGTACTAATTTGCAGTCCCACCAGCAGTATAAGAGTGTTCCCATCCCTCCACATCCATGGCAGCATTTGTTATTTTAGGACTTTTTGATAGAGGCCATTCTCACTGGAGTTAGGTGACATCTCATTGTAGTTTTGATTTTCATTTCCCTAATGATTAGAGATGTTGAGCACTTTTTTATATGTTTGCTGGCCATTATTCTGTCTTCTTTTGAAAAGTTTCTATTCATGTCCTTTGCCCATTTATTGATGGGGCCAAATATCTTAATAATTTATCAACTTCATCAGCGGCCCTATCTTTCTGCCTCTTTGCTCTGCCTTTTGCAGTGAGTCCAGGTCCAAGGCTGGCTTCCCTTGTCATAGCAAAATGGCTGTGGCGATTGACGGTTTTGTATCCTCACACCACAATATTCAGAAAGAGAGAACTCTGGCTTCTGGAAGGTCCCTCAAACCTGCCCTCACATCTTATTGGCTCATTCTGTGTTACGAATCCACTCCTAAATCAATCTCTTTGGGCAAAGGAATGTTATGTACTATATTGGCATAGACTGAATTAGGGGAACCAGTTACTATATAAAGGGATATGAGATTAACTTTTATTTTTTTTTATTTCAGCATATTACAAGGGTACAAATGTTTAGGTTACATATATTGCCTTTGCCCACCCGAGTCAGATTAAAACAATTGAGTCAATCCTTCCTAAATTATATCAATGATGCACAGCAAGGGTAGGTGGAAGGGCTGTTGAAGAGACAGTAGCTCAGAATTCTATCTAGCCCTGAAGTTACTAGCAGGACTTTCTAGACAGGAGGCCTAATGTGG
This sequence comes from Propithecus coquereli, assembly GCF_000956105.1. Classification (NCBI taxonomy): domain Eukaryota; kingdom Metazoa; phylum Chordata; class Mammalia; order Primates; family Indriidae; genus Propithecus; species Propithecus coquereli. Next base: position 1,691,448 of record NW_012150508.1, on the reverse strand, counting down.
GAGAAAAGGAGTAAAATAGAGTCAGAAGAAAATAAATAGTACAAGAGAAGTGAATAGAAAGTAAGAGAAGATGCATAAGATGGGAAATTGAAGGAACAATAATAAATGTTTTCAATGATCTTAACGACACCTTCCTAGCATTCCTGAAACTTAAGTAATGAACAGATCACATTTAAAAGAAAGAATACAACTTAGATAATTGCAGGACAATACAGAAACTGATTAAAGCCATGGGCTAGACCCAAAAAACCTGGGTTCAAATCCCAGCTCTATTGCCTACTGGTCATCTGTCCTTGGGCAAGTAATTGACCCTCTATGTCTTCATTTTGTCATTGGAGAATAATAATGATACCAACCTCGTAGAATAATTTTTGAGGACTAAATGAGTTAAAATGTGGAAAACCATTGGAACATCACCTGGCTGAGTGTAAGAACTATTTGATATCAACTAAATAAAACAATATTATTTGAATATGTACAACATACTAGATAAAATGTTACACTTATATATAAGTATTTAAAATTAAAATAAATTTAAACATTAAATTTAAACTACAAAACGAGGAAATTCAAATTATTAATATCAATTTAATGTGATACTGTGTTTTTTAGTACATGAAACCAGTGCTCATAAAAGCAGTGCTGACTGATCCAGAGCTGGTTCTTTTGACTCTAGAAGTTTTTTTTTTTTTTAACTTGTTTTTTTTAACATGATATATCATGTAATTATTTACACTTCCTACCTTTTTTTTTTTTTTTTCATTCTAACCACTGCATAGACCACATAACATCACTTAGCCTTCCTTTGGAGCAAATGCATCACATGTATGATGCCTACTTCTGTCTTTTGTCATCATAACTTGAAAATTTAAAAAGGTAGTTCTTGATGTCAGCATAAATGCAAATGGGGATTCTGAAAGGGTTATAAAGATAATCTAGAATATTCATATATGCTCTTCTTGGATTAGCAAATAAGATAGAAAGTTAAATAATTCTTGAAAAAGAAGCCATGGACATCTGAGAATGTATCTTCACCCCTTCGTTTGAGAAATATTGCTCTATCCTAGACTCTACCTATTCCACTCCTTTCTTGCTCCACAGGCAATTTTCTCTGCCCTAGACCTTCCACAATTTACTTATCCCCAGAAAAGTTTAATGATGTGACCTGTCGAGGCTAAGGACATTCACCAAACCCCACCTGGGCCCAGGCTCTCTCTCTTATGATTCTGTGTGTGTGTGTGTGTGTGTGTGTGTGTGTGTGTGTATGCACACATGTGTATGTGATTACCTTATTTTCATTCACAATGTTTTAAATCAACATTTAAATAGTTAATTGCACTGAAGCCTGCCCCCTACTCTTACCTAGCACACCACCACCCCCTAAGACGACTTTGGGTAGATGGCCCACCCCAATTCTGCTCTGGGTAGAGAGACAAAAATCTTCCTTAATTGTTATCTTTTTTTAAGGGGCTTTCTCCAGGATTGGCTGTCTCATTCACTGAACAGGTGAATAAGAGACAAGCAGAAGCCCACCTCTAGCTGACACAAGGAACTCTCTTCATGATCCAATATCAGGAGACTACATGGAGGGTACAGCAAAAGCTTCAAAGACTTGCCATAAAGAATGTGCATTTATCCAGCTTTGACTTTTGCTCGTCACCTCCCCAGGGCATGGCTAAGGCAGGACAGGATTCAGATGTCCAAGACCCTTGACCCTTGGGTAATTAGCATGTATATATATTCTTTTAGAAACCCCAGGAACAGAGGGAATATAGCTTTTGTAAAGCTGCCCTTGAGCTCTTCTTTTAGCTGCCCCTTGAGGGCTTCTTTTCCAAATGGACCACATCTATATCACGTGCAAAGAATCCTGGGCTCTTCTGTGGTGCCTGCCCTACATAGGGGTCACTGAGTGACCCTACAGTTGCTATAGTTCAAACACAAAATCAGGTCTTGCAGCCAGAGTGGAGCCAGTGGGGCATCTGACAGGGAACAGAAACACAGAATAGATGAACAGCTATGGAGGGGTCACCCATACCATATTTCCCTCCTATGTGTTTGTGCCCTCTCTCCACTAATAATAATAATTAACATGAATTATTAACAACTACCTACTCTGCAGGCAGTATTGTTCTCAATCCATTATATTTAATTTCCACCAAAAACCTACAAGGATATTTTTAATTTTTATTACAAGGTGTTAGTATCTCCATTGCAGAGGGGGTGTGGGGTGGGAGAGAATTAGGCAGAGAGGGGTTACATTATGGACCCAAGATCACACATGTAGTAAGTGGAGAAGCCAGGCTGAGAACCAGGCTGTCTGTTTCCCATTACTCCACACTGCTTCTGCTACTGCTACTACCTGAGGAAACATCTAAGGATGTTTGCTCCCTTGTGTTTCACACTTTGTTCATCACAAGGTAAAAAGTCTGTCAGGGGGAGAATAGGAAGAGGGAGGAAAACTCACCCTGACAGAAGCAAACTACAATGGTCTGGTGTTGAAATCTAATCACCAATGTGATGATATTAGGAGATGAGGCCTTTGGGAGGAGATGAGGTCATGGGGACAGAGCCCTCATGAATGAGATTAGTGCTTTTATAAAAGAGGCCCCTCCCACCATGTAAGGACACAGCATGAAGGAGCTGTCTACAAGCCAGGAAGGGGGCCCTCACCAGACACTAAATTTGCCATGATCTTGGGCTTCCCAGACTCGAGAACTATGAGAAACAAATTTTGGTTGTTTATAAGCCACCCAGTCTATGGTATAATATTTTGTTATAGCAGTCACAACAGACAAAAATGGTAGGAAAAAAAGCAAATGGAGAGAGGAATGCAGGGAGAGAAAGGGGTATGTACTTGTGGTCATTTTTCTGAAGCAAAGCAGTGTTTTTAGAGAAAAGAAATGATCCCTCTGTTGTAGATTTGGATTCTTGTCATGCTAATAAACAGGCCATGGAAGCAGCTGGCTGCATCCTTATCACTGCCATGGGAGTTATTTACGCTAATCCTTTCCCTTGTAGCCTGGCTGGACAAGGATGAAAACCCCCAGCATCAGGTATTAGAAGAGACAGAGGAAGCACACAAACCAATTTACAGGGTTTCACTCGACCAGTTTTCTTCATTTGAGTCCTATTAGGTCTGATAATGTATCCTCACTATTAATCAGCCAGGGAGAGCAAGGTAACATCCTTGTGTGTGAATGTGGGCAGGCGCACAACATGTCGGCCTTCGGTGCTGCTGAGAGTACCAGCTTTTGTTGTCAAAATCACAAGGGGGTTTCAGTCTAGGCCCAGTTGCTCATCACACAAAGATCCAATTATTAAGACAATGAGGATTGCCAAGGAGAAAAGGAATTTTTAATATGATAGATGTCTTGTTGGGAGAATGGGAGAAGCTACCTCAAATGTGTCTCTCTCTAAGGGAGATCATGGGCTTTTTACGGAGGGGCACATGCCTTGGCGCAGGTGGAGGGGTATGGTGAGTCCTGGTGTCAAGAAGTCAGCTCTGGAGACTTCAGAATCTCAACTCCTTTGTCTTGTAGAAAATCCATCGTTTCAGGCCGGGTGTGGTAGACAGCACTTTGGGGAGCCAAGGAAGGAGTATCACTTGAGGTCAGGAGTTCAAGTCCCTCATTTCTTGGAAATATTCTAAGGATCAAGTAGTTAGTTAAGGGAGAGGATTATAAAAAACATATAGGGATTCATGGAGCCAGTTACAGCAAGAAACCCAGAAAAGGCAAGAGAATATCTAAATGATCATTCCAGGTCTCATGAATCATGAGTGACCAAGTCAGTGAATACCCTAAGGAAAATACCATGGAAGTACAATATAGCAGTTCTCTATGGCTCTGCCACTTTCTTGCTGTTCTTTAGGCAAGGCATGTAACGTCTCTGAACCTCAGTTCCCCCAACTTTAAAGTAGAGGAGATTACACACTCTGCATAAGAGATGTTGTGAAAATCAATGAGGTATGGATATAAGGTCTTAGATCTGTGCCTGTCACAGAGAAAACACTTAACAACAATTAACTATTGACATCAATGGTATTTTCCTAACTCCTGCTTCCTAAATGGCCATGTTCAATTTTTAAGAGGCACCTTTGAAGGAACAGCAATTTAGAAGCGTCTGAATCACTTCCTGTGACCTTTCACCTCAAATTCAGTGCTAAAGTTCTCTTCTCCTGACTCCGTTTTTTTCACTGAAATTTCCCTCTCCCAAGATGGGAGTGACCCAGCCCACGAATGAAAAACTGGGACAGTAATGTGTCTTTCCATGAATTCAAGATCATTTTCTTCTCTCCCCATAGTTGTGTCCTTCTTAAACGTCATCTCTCAGCCCTCTGTCTCCTGATTCTCTGGCAGGGTCCCGCCAGTTCAGGATAATGGAAAAGCAAAATCTAGTTATATCAGAACAGAGTCATTCATTCACTTCCCACCCTCGGGAGCTCATATTCTTGCTTGAGACTTCCCATTTACCACCTCAGGAATGAACCAGGAGCCTTTGAAATGGAAAAATTTTCTGGCTCTGAAACAGGGTGGTTCTATTAGTCATGCCAGGGTCTCAAGGGGAAGAGCCAGAAAAAGCAGGAGATTCAGAGAGATAATGTGCATGCAGCAGTGGTAGAGTCAGAGAGGTTTCACCAAAGAAAAAATATTGCTAACAAACATGCCAAGCCCACTGACTTCATAAAATACAGAGAGGCCCAGCAAATGTTTATATAGTGATTAAGAGCTTTGGCTTGAGCCAATCTGACCTGGGATGGCATGGGCACATTCTAGCTATCTGACCTGGGACAAGATATTTAACTTTTTTGAGACTTAGTTTCTTCATTTGTATTAGAATAAGGATAATATAGGCTTTTGTAAGGATTAACAATTATTTGTGTAGAAGTATTTAACACACTACTTGACACATAGTAGGAGCTCAGTTAGAGATATTATTTGGCAAAAGCACTAGGTTTTGCAGCACCCATATTCTCTCCAACTTTCTTTTTTGCATTTTTCATAAATCTAAATCTTCAGTGGTTATGTAATAACTAGAAAATATAAATATGAAAACTACACTGGCAAAAAGTAACTAAGGATTAAGCTTATCCATAATAGTCTTAAGGAAAACCAGTATGAAGAATACATGGTATATAGGAAGATGTATTTAGTTCACTGAAATATGAAGGAGTGTGAAGAATCCAGGAGTTCTCCATCACAGGATATTTCCAAATATAAACTGAAGGACCACTCATTCAGTTGGAAGTGTTCAGCAGATAGACTGATCCAATTCAGGAAAGAAAGGTCTTAGCTCTTTTAACCGGACATACCATTTTGGAGTCATCTACAGAAGGATCTATCCAAGGATATCAGTAACACAAGAAAACTACACAGAGTTAGACAAGAAGGCAGAGGATCAAATGCTACAAATGTCAACATTTAAGGGATATATAAAAAAAAAAAAAGTGAAGGAGACAAGAATGTTTCAATGAAAAGGATTAAGGATTATTCAGTACTCATTGGCTTTGACCTTTAGATAATTCATTCATTTACTTATTCAATCAATATGTATATTGTGCTTACTATGAGCCAGGCATTGTGATAGGTGAGAGCACAGTGAAAAGCAAGACAACCCAGGCTCTACCTGCATGGGGTTACCATCTAGGAAATAATTCAGATATAAACAATTAACTAAAAATGTTTATTAAGAAACCTTTCAAAGAATCCATAGAGATAAAAAATAGAAACCAGATTTAAAGGTATACAAGCAAATGAATACAGTGGCAGTAAACTCCTTCAACGAGCTTAGCTATAAGAAAAGAAGAGAAGCCAGAAAATAGAGGCGATACAGGACCAATATTCCAGAAAGATTTCAATCATTATATAGTGGTGGGAAACTTCCAAACTTAATACTCAATTATTTTCTCATCGATTCCTGGGCTTCTCCAAATCCAAACAATAGCACAAGTCATGTCTACACTGACTATGGTGGAAGCAGCTGCCTGAGCAGATTGACTGTCCTTTTCTGTCTTCAGAGGCTATCAGCCCAGGCTGTCTCCCCACAGGCCCTGCACAGCATATGTTCTTTTCTACATTGTGAGGATATCTGCATTAGCCTAAGTACATACAGCAGGCCCTTTAATTAATGTTCAATACGCTTCCCACATTAGCAAATGTCACTATGTCGCCTCTGGAACTCTAAAGCATCTGGTAGACTTGTGTCTCCCTCAAGATCCTGCTTGTTTCTCTCTTAGTCAAAAGGCATAAGTTACATACCCTTAACTTTCCCAAAAGATATGGTAAGCCCTATCTCCAAATATTCTTTTGGCCTTCAACCTCTCACTTTGTTGACTGGGTTGACTCTAAGGCATTAAACCACCAAATTCATGGTTTTCAACTTCATTGTCTTTGCGAATTTCAAATAC
>NW_012150508.1:1681159-1684397 GCF_000956105.1 Propithecus coquereli | reverse complement strand
TCTGTCTATACAACCCCCAATGCATCTAGAGGGATCCCTTCAACTAGTCACAGGTAGGTGACCATACATCTTAATATTTCCAAGACAATGCCAGTTGACACCTGTTGTTCAAGTATTCCAACGTTGAGCATCCCCTTTTAATCTCAAATGTCTTCTAATCTGAACAATAAATTACCTGGTCACCTAAGACAAAAAGTATCACAAATCTTCCAATGAGCTAAATGCCTGAAATTTTTGGTCAAATTTTTACCCAGCTTTAAAACCATGTAATATTGTTGTGAAGGAGCAATTCTCCAAAACACGGGTTAATGGAAGCCAGCAACTCTGAGAAAGAAATGCAAAAATTTTAAGTACAATAGTGCACTCAGGAACAAACAAATATAAAGAAGCCAACTGCCTTTTGATGCTGAGACTGAGAAGCATTATAAATAAAAGCTGAGAGGAGTATTCCAAGCTTTAGGTCCACATTGCCAAAGTAAATCAAGGCTGTAAAGAGTTTATGAGATTCTAAAAAACACATTAGAGTCTAGTGAAGAAAATTCTAGTATTTTTTAAATTACTACTATTGATTTTAATTTTTTAGAAGTCTTAAGATTACCAAAGGCATCAGATTAAATATCATAAGTGAGTTGAAACAAATGTGTCTGGCTTTAACCATTTGGCAGATTCTGATCAGCGGAACCACACTCTAACACAGTCGTATACCCCTCATTGAACAGATATTCCATTAAACTACATAAAAACCCGTGGGAAGTGCTGAATCCTGGCATTTGGTAAATCTTAAGGCAGGTTTAAATTGTCATTTTGCACATTTGATTTATGGCTATCTACTTTTATTATGTCCTGCTAACACCCTTTCTGTTTTGCCTCAGTCTTTGCTTACGTGTGCAGCTCTGAACCTTGAAAGAGCAATAATTTGCTCTTAAATTCTTCTTTCCAAACATTCACAAAACTATGCATAGTCCTTTCTCTACCTTCTCTCAGACCCTACCCAGTGGTTTCTGGATACTGCCCTAATCCAGAAGCCCTGCTATTTCTCAGTACCCTTTGTTAATAGCCTTCCAAATGACTTTTTGAGATTCTGTTTTTAGCCAAATCAATTTTATTCAAATTTACATAAAATTACAAAATTTCATGAGTGGCTATATCAAATGCTTAATGAATGTCGAAATATACATTCTGGACTCACAATTAATTTTGTGCCCTTCTTTATTTACTAGTGAACTCACTTTTTTTCAGGCCTTTTCCTTTACTATTATATCATATATGTGAAACTTTTCCTCTTCTAACTTTTTGCTCTGTTCTGCTGGTAACAGATCACAGCACTTGATACAACCACAGGTCTTTGCTCTGCTTTTCTGCTTAAAGGATTCAAATGAAAGTGAACAGAATGGTGTCGATAACATCCAGAGAGCAACTGAAGGAAATAGCGATAATTGGCCTGCCCAAAAGATGCTTAAGTAAAAACATAGTATCTGCCTACATGCATCTGAAGTATTGTCAAACTACAGCATTGAGAAGCAAAATCAGAATCAAGAGATAAGAATTACAGAGGCAGAATGAACCTCAACAGAATTTATTCATTAGTTCAGTGAACAGTTATTGAGAGCCTTCTATATAAAGCACTATTGCAAAGAAGAACTAGTTAAGGTCCCTATTCTCAAGTCCTTTACAACCTATTATGGTTACATAATACATGAGAATAAATAGAACTGTGCAAACATGGAATGGACTGAGTCATGGAGCAGAGAACATTTGGTCAGCAGGGAGATACAGGTAAGAGCTGACTAACCACCTGTCAGGTACATCGTAAGAAAGATTCCTATATTGGATGTACATTTATTTATTTATCCCCTGTTTTATTTCAGAAAGAATTTCAAGTTTGGATTTTTCTTGCTCCTAATCCATACATTCCATTAGTAGCAGAGTTATTATTTTTGGATCTTCCTTTATCAGTAAGCCAGCATCTTACTGCCAGCACCTGCCACTGAGGACTTGGGCAAAGAGGTAGAAGTAGAATATACATATAGGAGAAGTCCTTGCCAGACAGAAAGAAGGAGAAAAACAATCCCCATTGGTCTTATGGAATATGGGAAGACATACAGAGGGAAAATGAAGAGGTCAGATACACAGGTCCTCATTTTCCCCTCATTAGAATGGAGCCATAGGAAAAGAAATGAAAGTATCATGGTGTTTATGGAAGATCCTCAACACTGAAGGGATAATAGCAGGATTCTCCAGTTCAGCTTGGGGGAGGCTATAAGCCCCTAGAAGAATCCCCAGCCATGCCCACCATGTTGCAAGATGTAGTGTATCAGAGGCAGATATATTATGCTGGGTACAGGAGTTTGAGGCAGCACCATTGGATTTCCCAGCCTATGTATAACATACAAGTGATACAGAAATGGCCAGGTGTCCAATTGAGGGAATATACAGGTGACAGGTGCTGAACAGGCAGGCAAAATATCAAAGGCCTGGGCTGGAACAAAGATTCCATAGTAAACAGAATCATTGTAAATGGAGGCAAATGGCCCCAACCATGAACTCCATTGGCATATACCTGTGTAATATCCCAAAAGGCCAGACAACATCAGTGGGAGACCAGTACAACCACTACACAGCCAAAATCAGCAGGAATCCATGGGACACCTAATAGGTATCAGACTACCTTTTCCTCCAATACCACAGAGTAACATAAACCTCCTTTCAACTTTCAGACACCAACTTGGAGAGAAATAAGGAAAGGTAGAGGAAATCTGAAAGAGTGGCCATGTGGCCAACATAATGAGAAATCCAAAAGGGACTGGTTAAACTGAACAAGACTGAAATACCATGACGAGTTGGCAAATTTCTGATTTTGCCCCCAGCTATCTAGTAATTATAAAGCCCTCCAAATCCCTACACATGTATAAACACAGGCAACTTGCTACCCAGTAAGACTGGGTTCATAAGAAAGATTTAATTCATTTTAGAAAATCAACAAAATTAAATTTTTTTTGTATATCTGAGCAGTAATGTGGGTAGATTCTTGACTTCACTATAAATTTATTGGCATATATCCAGACATGTAAAACTGAATAGTCAATAATTCATCAAAATTTGGTATATGTTTACAATGGAATATTACTCAATCATAAGAAACAAACAGTGATCTAGCACCTCTTATACTTTCCTGGATTAAACTTAAGCCCATTATCCAAAGTGGGGCACCACAAGAGCAGAAGAACGGGATCCATTT
>NW_012150508.1:1678504-1680979 GCF_000956105.1 Propithecus coquereli | reverse complement strand
GGGACCAAGGGCAACATACGTAACCTAAACATCTGTACCCCCATAATATGCTGAAATAAAAGAAAAAAAAATAATTCGTCTAGAAAAGTTTTTTAGAAGAAAAAGAGAGTCAGGCTCTCTTTCAGCAGGTACATTGAGAGGCCCCGGCAGAAGTTCACGTTGTTTATTTCTATTCTCTATGATGATTACTTTCACAAACAGGATTATTAACCTGTCTTAATTCTGTATTTTAATCTCCTTCATGTTCTTGAGTTTTAATAAGTTTTATCCATGCTCTATATTGTTATTAATTTGTATTCTGAAGAAGTTGATTACTCTTACAATGCTGTACTCATTGAACCCAAGAATCTGTTTTACGTGAAATGTGAATTTCAGCAGCACAATCACTGAATGAAAACATGTCTCCTCTCTCCACATAATATCTTCTTTCCTGTCTTGACGATTTGGACCTCTTTACACACCTCAAAGCGGCTTCTCTTCATTTTCACCCACTGCAGACCCCTGTTCCCTGTATATGGGCTTGATGCTTTTGGTGTTATAGTTATTATTTCATAATAACATATGGAATTATCACCAACAAAGGAATGTTACTCAACATCTCTAGTAGCTACATGGATTTGTCCAGTCACGTACCTTAAAGCAAACCACCAAATCTCAATATCTAAAATAGATTACAAGCATATTAAAGACTATTACCAAAATCTGTCCCGGGTAGCTGTCATTTCATTTCCCAAAGAGGAAAAGAAAAAGAAAAAAAATAGCTAGCCTCTCTCAATTTATCAGTTCCCATTCTGGGTGATGAAGATGGGGGAGAAATGTTGGCAGAGATGTTAGAAGGCAAGGCTTAATCCATAAGGGCTGGAGGGAAGGATAAGGTTTAAATGTGGCTAAACAAGACCTAAATCAAGAACTCTGGAGCTCAGGGAGGAATGAAAATCAAGCACCGAAATTATAGTTCCTTCTATATTTGCCACACTGTGATTTCCAGTTCCTCTGAATTCTCTGTTTTCTCCAAATATCGAAGTTCACAGGGAAAAGTGACAACAGGCTACAAAAGAATCTACTAAGTCCCTCTTTATCTTTAGCAGAGTAGGGAACTGGTTACAGATGTTAGTTTGATTTCCAAGAGGAGATCATGGTGTTTTTACTACAAAGGGTTAAACTGCTAAGTAAGGCAGGAGATTTCACTGCGACTTTGAGTCCAGCCAGCATACACACAATCAATCCTGGCTACGTTCCTTTTCTTACACCGGTTACTGAAAAGCTATTAAGTCTCTGAAAAGCTGTATCAAAAGCAAACAAAACCCTGAAAGATGGCAAGATTGAAAGGAGACTCTGAAAGCAGCCAGTCGATGCCAGGAGCCCAAAGTCTTTGTCTGCACAGTTGCCTCTTTTCTTCATCTCTCAGATCATAAGTTGTTCAAGGGCTGTGAAAGGTGTCAGAAAGACAGCCTACTTCTCAAGTTAGGCAAAGTCTGGGAGGTGAATGCATGAGATTTCTATCGGATTGCTTACCCTCACCCAAAACCCTTTAGGAGAGTTTTAAAAAACACATTTGAAGACCTAATACACAATCACTCACAGCAATCTAAAGCAATATCTAAAATATGTCGTCTCTCTGGCTGAAAAATGAAAAATGTAATTTCAGGAAAAAAATTCTTATTTTTTTTCCTTCTATTTTTTCTACTCTGTCATGAAAGGACTGCACCAAAGACCTTATCTTTGACTCTTGAACCTTTGCCTAAGGAAGACTTGATAAACGTAATACTTGCTTTTCCACTGCCAAGGAAAAGAAAAGAGGTAGGGATAATTTTAAATTGCAGAAAATACTACAGTTATCATTGTTTGGCTTGGGAATATATAATTTTATCATTAAAATTACAGCTAAGCAGGACTTACTTCCTGATATGATAACTCTGGTCCCTAGGATTCATGAGGAACAAAATAAAAGATGAAACTCTTTGTGAAAATATTAAGAGATTTTGCTGACTTCATGGTATCTTCCATCATGAGGAGTTAAGCAATATTCTGGGCCAAGAGTGACTTAGAGAGAAAAAGGCTTTCAAAAATATTTATGAATGGAAAAACTTGCAAAGTTCCTCACCACCAATTTTACTCTCCTCTCAATTCAAGTGCACGATTATACCTATATCCATAATGGAAGGAGGTGGGGATTATAGTCTGAGAAAAATCTTATTGAAAGAGAAAGTAATCTTGACTCTTCATATCAGGAAGTTTTTATTATCCTCTAATTTCCCTATAGGTTATAACAAGGTCCTTTGGTGTCTCAAGAATCTTCAAAAATCTTCAACCTGCAAACCAAACAGGAGGAAGAATGAATTCTGCTCAACAGTAGTATTTTAAATCACTTAGTTGATATTTTTAAAAAGTAAAAATCTTATATCATTCAAAGTAATGAAAGCTAAAGAAGATATTGAGGAAAAGGTGTCAGATTTGAAAGTTTCTGACTTCTCA
>NW_012150508.1:1667892-1677109 GCF_000956105.1 Propithecus coquereli | reverse complement strand
ATGATAAAGAGAAAATCTTAAAAACACCAAGAGAAAAAAGACACATTAGGACCAAAGACAAGAATGACAGACTTCTCATCAGAAACAATGCAATCCAGAAGACAGTGGAGCAATATCTTAAATATACGGAGGGAAAAATTTTCCACTAGCAAAAATATCTTTCAATATTAAAGACAAATAAAGATTTTTTTTCCAAACATACAAAAGCTGAAAGAATTTATCACCAACAGACCATCACCATAAGAAATATTTGAGGAAGTTCTTTTTACAGAAAGAAAATGATCCTAAATGGAAACATGGACCTACACAAAGTAACGAAGAACACCAGAAACAGTAAATATGTGGGCAAAATATAGGACTTAACTTTCTTATTTTTAAAAATTGATTGAAATATGGATGGGTAATTTGATTGTGTCAGTTAACTAATACATTATAATGTGTTAGATCTGGAGCCAAGAAAGAGACACACGAAGCCTCATGCATAGCAAAACGCTGTTATTTTGAGCATCTGAGTGCAGACGGGTGGAGGCTGAAAAAGGCATCCAAGAGAGAAAAGGGGAGAGCCTTGGGTTTTTTAGATGATTTTTCTGGGGGGAGTAAACAAATTCTTTTCAAACAACTGGGAGGGATAAGGAAAGTAAGTTCCCCTTTTGCATTTCATTCCTTTATCTCCCTAGGGGTCTGGCAAAGGCTACCTTCCTAACATATCCTTAGGAAGGGGAGAGGGGTGAGGTTTGGATGAAAGTTTGGGGAGGGTGAATTCTTTAAGCCTAATCTAATGATTGTATCAATTACCTGCTGCTGAGTAATAAATCACATCAAAACTTACTGGCTTAAAGCAACTATTTTTTATTGCCTTTGGGTGTGGGTCATTGAGCTAGTTCTACTATTATAAGCCATTCTTGGCTGATCTTGAGGGGCTCATTCACGTATCTTCAGTTAGCTGGTAAAACAGTTTCGGTCTAGCTAATCTAGGATTGCCTCAGCTCAAATGGCATAGCTTTGCTCCATGAGGCCTCTCATCTTCCAGCAGGCTAACCTGAGTTTGTTCTCATGACATAGCTGAGGTCTACAACTAGGTAATCTCAATCATGCAAAAAGGCAAGAGAAGGGCAAATTCACTTTAAAGCCTCTGCTTGTGTTACATTTGCTAACATCTTATGGTCTAAAAAAAGTCACCTGGCCAACCTCAGAGTCAAAGTAGGAAAGGACTACAAAATCTTTTAAATTGTAGGGCAAAAATATGAATATAGGAAAGCCGTTAATTAATTAGGGACATTAATGTAATCAATTTACTATGCACATCTACTTTAGTGACAGTGGATTCGTGTACCTACCGAAATAATTCATGCACATGTATACAAACTACATAATATACATAAAGGTAACCTCGGAATTTACTCTGCTTAGATATTCTTTAAGCCTCTTCATGATCATGAGTGATAATCTCAATAGTATGAGTAGCAGAGGGTTAAGGAAACAGGGTGAAAAATAAAGGATCGGTGTACAGAGAAAGAAAAAGGAATGCATTACAGGAAGCTATGTTTGCGGCAGATTGGACCTGGGATAGTCTGGAGTATCAAGATATGCACAAAACAAGGCAGACATGGGAGACAGTGACCACAGGGGAAGAGAGAGGAAGTAAAAGAGATGCAAGACATCATAATCAAGAATCTAATCATGAAGCCAAAATTTCCTTTCACTAGCAAGCTTATTTTATTCTTTCTAAGGTTCTCAACCTGAAAAAAAAAATAGGTAGAATTAATAAGCTAATAAAACGGGGAAAAGTCTAGATTGACATTTGTGAAATGAGTAGAACTATTCAAGCAAGAATCAAATTTTTATACTGATCCATGATTCCCAAAATAGAGTCTGACCCTTCTGCTAGTCACCAGTTTTCAGAAGAAGTGAATTGAAAAGGGAAAGAAAAGCCTCTAATCCACAACTGGAATGTAATGGAATGTTTCTATGAAGCAGTAATGAGTCTGGTTCTTTCTACAACTCACTTAGCTACAGAGCCCTAATTGCTTGGCACTTCTGCCCAAGTAATACAACAATGGATTCTGTTGTCAACCTTTAATAGAAAATATATTTAATTGTATTAAATACAATAATACTGTAGTTATGCTTGAGTGGTAAAGACAATGGTATTCATTATTATGTTTAACAGAAAATGTATTTAATTTTCTAGTGAATTGATCTCATACAAATTGAAATTGGCAACTTAAAATATTTTTTTAAAAACAAATTATGTTTGGGATGCTATGTTCTTTATGTTAAGTGACATAGTCTTCATGAAGAAAATGCTATTCATATTCTTCTAAATCAAATTTATTTGTTCTGGTATTAAACATAGGAATTCCAAGAGAAAAGGGAGAGAGGCAGAAAGAGTATGGAACAAGAAAAGAAGGAAGGAAGGAAAGAAGAAAGAAAAGGAGGAAGGAAGGAGGGTTGTAGCACAGATACATAGTATAATCTCCTTTGGGAGGGTGTGTAAATAATTTTTTGATTAAATTTGGAAAATAGGACTGCAAGTATTCAAACAAAAACTGGGTGGCCAAGCCTATTCTAGTATCTAGTACTAATATTCTAGTATCTAGTAACATTAATATTTTATTCTAGTATCCTGAGTCCAAGTGAAAACCCAAAGCACAAATAAGTCACTGGAGAACCTAGTGATATATCTGACCAGAATAATCAATTATTAATTATGAATTTATTTTCATACATAACCCACATCCATATACAGAGACTACTTTTCAAAAAAATAATGGTTGACCAGGCATGGTAGCTCACGCCTGTAATCCTAGCACTCTGGGAGGCAGAGGCAGGAGGATTGCTTGAGCTCAGGAGTTCAAGACCAGAGCAAGAGCAAGATCCCGTCTCTATCAAAAATAGAAAAATTAGCCAGACGTCATGCCACGCACCTATAGTCCCAGCTACTCAGGAAGCTGAGGCAGGAGGATCACTTGAGCCTAGGAGTTTGAGGTTGCAGTGAGCTAAAGTGATGCCACTGCACTCTACCCAGGATGACAGAGCAAGACTCTGTATCCAAAAATTAAAAAAAAAAAATTAAAAATTAAAAATAATGATGTTTAAATGATATGTCTTTATTTTGAAAACCACATTTTTAAACACAGGTAATACGGTTTACTGAAGAAGTTGACAAACTACCACTTGCCATGGGCCAAATCCAACCTACTACCTGTTTCTGTAAATAAAGTTTTATTGGAACACAACTATACATTTATGTATGTATGTATTATCTATGACTGCTTTCAAATATGTATTATCTATGATTGCTTTCACACTACAATGACCTGAGTTGAGCTGCTGTAACAGAAACTATACGGTCCATAAAGCCTAAAATATTTACTATTTATCTCTTTACAGGGAAAGTTTGTCAACCCCTGGTTGAGAGGGAGAAGTGTAACTTTGAAATTAAATAAACCCATATCCTAATTTTATTCTTGCTAATTGTGTCTCTGAGCTGTAGCTTATTCATCTCTTTTAAAGGAGGGGAAAGTAGGAATAATAATATATACTTTGTAAGAAGTTGAGGGGATGATGGGGACAGTACCTGGCACAGGAGAAAAGCAAGAAAAAATAGCAAACAAATTTATAAATAAGGAGAAAACAAAAGGAACAGCTAAGAGAAAAATGTTTGCCTCTGGGTAATGTGAATTGGAAGTTTAACAGAAAACATTTTGCATTATTTACCCATAAAACTATTGGACTTTAAACTTTCTGATTTAAAATTACTTCATTTAAAAGAATATTTCTAGCTAAAATTGTAAAGTATGGTATTTGTGTAGGAACCAATTAATCCAGGATTAGAACAACACATGCAGGGAGACGTGATATTTAATAATAAAGTGTCCCTGTAATCTCTGAAGACACAGTGAAGATTTTAGAAGACAAAAGAAAGAATGTAGTCTCACTACATAAAATTTTTTAGAAAGAACAAAATCGTCACTCCCTATTTTATGCTATATAAAGAAGTAGATCTCAAATGGATTAAGGTTCTAAATATGAAAGAAAAACTGCAAAGGTGAAAGGAAAAAAGAATTTGTGACTTAAGGCTTAAGAAAGATCTCTTAAGCAAAACACACCAAAACTGATAGATTTGACTAGAAAATAAAGTCATTTATAGGATTTTTCAAACAAAACAAATCAAAATGATAGATTTTTATCTTAGTAATAACAAAAGACTGACAAAAATTAATAACTAGGATACACAAGCAGCTGCTGAAAATCAACAAGGTTCATTCATGATAAGGGGGATATTTGAGACATTCCACTCTAAGTGTGCTGTTATCTATAGGTATTTTGGTAGATGCCTTTTATGAGGTTGAGGAATTTTCCTCTAATTCCTAAAACTAATTCCTAGTTTTTATCATGAATGGATATTAAATTTGGTCAAAGGCTTTCTCTGCATCTATTGAAATGATGATATGTCTCCTTATCCTGTTAATGTAATGAATTACATTGATTGATTTTTAAATGTTAAACCAATCTTGAATTGCTTGTATAAATCCCACTTGGGCATTATATATTATCCTTTGTATATATGTTGCTAGATTTGATTTGGTCACATATTGCAAAGGTTTTTTGCATCTATTTTTACAAAGTATATTGATCTATAACATTATTTTGTTATAATATTATAGTCTGATTTGGGTATCGGTGTTACACTACCCTCATAAAACAAGTTTGTGAAAAATTGATATTATTTCTTCTTTAAATATTCATAAAACTATTGAGGATGAAAATTTATGGAAATATTTTGAATTATAAATTCAATAACTTTAATAAATAAGGCTATCCCAATTTTCTATTTCTTTCTGTGTCAATTTTAGTAATTTCAAGTTTTAAGAAATTTGTCTACTTCATCTCGATTGCTGAATATATTGGCACAAAGTTGTTCATGATATTCTTCTATTATTTATTATACATGTGCTTTTTAGTGACTTCCCTTTTATTATTCATGATATGTGTAGTGTAATTAACTTTAATTTTTTTGTCAGTCTAGCTACAGGTTCATCAATTTTATTCATAATATCTTTTCAAAGAACCAACTTTTGTTTTCATTGAATTTCTTGATTGTTTTCTATTTTATTGATAGTTTTTGCTTTTTTCCAGCTTTATTCGGGTATAATAAAATGTGTATATATTTAAAGTATACAAGGTGATGTTTTGATATACATAAGCATTATAAAATGACTACTACTATCAAACTAATCAACATATCTACCACCTCGTATAGTTACCTTTTGTGTGTGTATATGTGTATATATGATCAGAACATTTGAGGTCTCCTCCCTTAGCAAATTTCAAGTACAGCACACAATAATACACTATTATTAACTATTGTCACCATGGTATACATTAAATCTCCAGAATGTATTTATGCTGCATAACTGAAACTCTGTACTCTTTAACTAACATGATATTTACTCTTATATCTATTGTTTACCTCCTTATAATTTTTTGTGTTTAATTTGATTTTAAGTTTTATTAGAGAGACTATTTTTATCATTATTTTCTAATATAAGCATTTAGAGCTATGAATCCCCACCCTCAAAAACTGCTTTACATCAATCCACAAATTTTGATATGTTGCATTTTAATTTTCATTCAATTAAAAACATTTTCCAATTTTCCTTGTGATTGCCTCTTTGATCCATAAATTACTTAAAAGTGAGTTTTTTATTTTCAAGTATTTGGAGATTTTCCAGATATCTTTTTCATATTAATTTTGATGTTCATTCAGTTGTGGTTAGATAGCACACTCAATGATTTTAATCACTTTAAATTTATTTAAACTCACTTTATCACTCAGCGTATGATCTTTCTTGGTGAATATTCCATGTGGATTTGAAAATAATGTGTATTCTGCAGTTCAGGTATAGCGTTCTATAGACATCAATTATGTTGTCTGGGTTTCTAGTACTGATCATGTCCTCTATATCCTTATTGCACCACTTACTGAAAGAGGAATTTTGAAATCTGGAGCTGTAATTCTGAAATCGTTTATTTTTCCTTTCATTTTCATCAGTTTTATTTCACGTATTTTGAAATACTGTGATTAAATCCATACACATTTTGAATTGTTTTGTCTTAACAGATTAACCATTTTATCACTATGAAATATTCTTCTTTATCTCTGACAATAATTCTTACCCTGAGGAATATTTTGTATAATATGAATATAGCTTTCTTATTTTTACTATTTTCACAGAACTTTTTTCACCCTTTTAATTTTAACCTCTCATATAATTTTTTTTATCCTTTTAATTTTAACCTATCTGTATCTTTACATTTAATGTGAACCTCTAGTATACAGCATCTAGTTGCTTTTTGATTTTTTTAATCCAATTTGAGAATCTGTTTTTTGGTTGAAGTGATTTGTTTATTTATATTTAAAATATGTTGATTTTATATCTAATATCCTGGGTGTGGATTTTTGACATGATTGTTCCTTACTCATTATTTCTCTCCTTTCCTGTTTTTCTTTTTATTAAGCAGTATTTTAGCAACCTACTTTGTCAATGTTTTATTGACTGTAACTTGTTGTGGGGGGGTGCGATTTGATGGTTTCTATGGAGTTTAAAATATATCTGTATTGCACCATATTCTACCTTCAGACAGCATCATACCCCTTCAGTTATGAGAACTTTAAGAAGTATACTTCTATCGTCAGCACTCCCATTCTTTGTTACTCTTATCAGAAGTTTTATGTCTGCACATATTATAATCATGTAAAATACATTTTTATTATTTCTCTTTATTAGTCAAATATCATTTAAATAAATTTTAAAATAAGAGAAAAAAAATTTTAGTTTACCCACCCACTTACCTTCTATGGCTATCCTTTCCTTATATGGATCTTGATTTCCATCTGGTATCATTTACCTTCAACCTGAACAACTTCCTTTAATATTTCAAATGGTGCAGATCTGTTGGTGACAAATTCTTTTAACCCTTGTTTTTCTGAAAATGTCTTTTGTTAGCTTTCATTACTTTCATGTTTGAAGAATTTTTTTCCTCTCCATTGAATTCTAAGTTATATTTTTTTCCTTTCAGTACTTCAAAGTTGTCATTATGTCTTGTATTTTTTCTGATAAGTAGAAAGAAACATTCTTATTACTTTTCCCCTGTATGTAATGTGTTATTTTTGTCCGGTTGCTTTTAATATTTTCTCTTTATCAATTTTTTTCATGGTTTGATCATAAAGTGCTTTGATGAGATTTGATTTGGGTTCATTCTGCTTGCTATTTTTTGAGATTCATAAATATGTGCTCTGCTCTATGTTTATCAGTTTTGAAATTTATTCAACACTGATATCTTCAAGATTTTTCTTCTGCTCCAATATCACCACCTCCACTCCTTTTGACTCCAAATTACACACATACATAGGACCAGTTAGTGTATTTGACAAGTCACTGAAACTCAGTTCATTTATTTTCAGCTCTTCATCCTTTAGCTTTGATTGCCATAGTTGATTTCCCTCTTTCCACTAATTTACTAATATTTCATTGTGCACTGAATAATCTGCTGTTAATCCTATCCAGTATTTTTTTCAGATATTACATTTTTCATCTCTAGATTATTAGGATCATTTGGGATCCTTTTCATATCTTCCATTTCTAGATTCTCGAGACTCCTTGGGATCTTTTTATATATTTCATTCCTTTATTGAAATCATTTTTCCTAATTTAGAAATACATATGTTCCTTTATGTCCTTGAACATGTTTATAACTATTTTAAAGTCCTTATCGGATAATTCTATTATGTCTATAATTTAGGGATCATTTCTATTAAATTATTTTTCTTCCAGTTATGGGACATTATTTTTCTGCCTCTTCACATCTCTCATATATTTTGGGTGTATTATGGACATAATGGCAACATTGTTGTCCGAATGTTGTTGTCTTCCTGAATAGAATATTGGGTCTTATTCCAGCAGGCACTGCATTTACTTTTTGGCAACTTGATCCTTTGAAGTCTTGCTTTTGTGATATGTCAGAGTTGTTCTGGAATATCATTTACTCTAAGGCTAAAGACTAAGATTAAATAGTCCTCTTCTGGAGCAAGGCTTTCTAGGTTCTCCACTCAGTCCCTAGGGTATTCAATACGGTTTTTCTGACTGGCTGGAACTTGAATGTCCCTCAGCACTGTGCAAATTCAGATCAGCTCACAGCTCCCTGGTGTTTTTCTTCCTGCAGTAGTTGTTCTTTGCTGGGCCATATGGAATCCCACTCTGCACAGGCACAGATTAGTATTTAACCAAGGAATCAAGTGTTCCTCTATGCAGATTTCTGACCCTCCTTTCCTATATAACTCTCTTCAGCCCAGCACTCCCTTTACCCCACAAATTCTAATTGCTTCATTAGCCCCAAACTCTAAACTCTGAATATTCAATTCATTCAGTTTTCTATTAGGGCTCTTCCTTCTTACACTGCAGTCTGGAGAATGTTTTCATGGAGAAATCCACTGCCTTGTATGCGGTACAAATGTCTCATTTGTGGCATGGCTAGCATGTTCTCTGTCATTTTAAATGAAACGTCCAAGGCCAGCTTAATGCAACTCATTTGCTTTTCCTTGTGCTAGTGTAAAAGCTCTAGCCAAATGTTCATCATCAAATTCTTTCAAGTACTTTATATTGTAGAAAGTCCATTTTATCTTTTTTGCATTTAGAATTCTCACTATATTCTTCAGACTGCACTTGGTTTTAGGATAAGAAGATGAGCTAGAGACAAGCCTTCCAGTAGGTAATTAATCACCTGTAATCAGCACTTATGGCCATTCACAGAAGGTGAGAGAGTCAAGTGGAGAAAGAAGTGACTTCACCATCTTTTCAGGGTTATTACAAATCCTGTTAAGGTTATACTCATTAAAATTGCTATTAACTTGTCCTCCCCCATCAGGATAGTTAATTAATTCTTCCTTATATTTTAAGATTAAGGCAATTAGGGGGAAAAAGTAAGAGTTAATGTGTCCATACATGGGGAAACCTGATTTCTTTAGGAAGTTATTAAAAGAGCCTCAAAAAAAGGTCAAATAAAAATGTGGCACATTATTCTGAGCCCCTAGCATAAAAGGCAAAAATCAGCAGTCAGTGGATATTCTGACTGCTGAATTATTCTTCTATTTTGTTTTCCTTAATATTATTTTTCATTTTGATTTTAGAAGATCCTGGTTTTATGAAACCTA
>NW_012150508.1:1662648-1667273 GCF_000956105.1 Propithecus coquereli | reverse complement strand
AGTATCTATAATAGCTATTATATACTATTTCTATAGTATCTATTATAACCTGGGTGAATCTTTGAGAGTAAAATAGCAAATATGTTTAAAACAATGTCCTGGGCAATCTTCTAAGCTTTTTATGTATATTAGCTCATTTAATATTGCTAAAATTTTGTGAAACAGATACCCTACTTCCTATCTATAAAATATGTTTTCCATATTTATAGGTCATCTATAAAATATGTTTTCTGTATTTTATAGATAGGAACACTGAAGCACAGAGAGGTATACAACTAGTCAAAATGGCAGAGCCTGTCTATGAATCCAGAACCGGGCTCCAGAACCTGGGCTCTTGAACACCATGCTCTTCTGCTTCTCTTTGATTTATGGCTGTTGAGTGTTGGGAGAACACACATGATTTTGAGCAGTGTCTTGAGTACCAAGGTATCCTAGTGTTTGGGTCCAGGAACAACTAATCAAATTCTCATTGGCTGGCGTTGCACATTAAGAGCCCACAAGGTCAAGAATGAGACTCCAGAGGACAAAAGTGAATATTTTAATTCCTTCCCTCTCTGCATCCTACTGCGATTAGCAGATGGGGTGGTATGGCGATGTGAAGGGGCTGAAGTAGAATGCACAGTGAAAGATGTTGCAGTGAGAGACCACTTTGAATATGCTATTGTGAATGTTTACTTTGTTGAGCCTTATGTGAGATATCCCCTTGTCTATATCTGGGATGCAGCAAACATCATGCATTAAGTCAAAAAATTTTTCTTAGATTGAGCAAGCCAAAATGACCTCTGTCCTTACAACATTATCATGATAATTCCAGTAAGGTCAGAACTACTGACAAGGGTGAAAAAAAGTCCTCAGGATCAGTAAAACAAACAGCTACAATCAGAAACCCTTGCTTAATTTGCTGAGTCAAAAAATATTAGTTGTAATACATGATAGGTACTATATACAAAAATAAATACCTTGATATAATTCTGAAGATTCAGATGCAATAGGTCTGAGGTGAGCCCAGACATTTATTTAATACATTTCTAAAAATCTCCCTTGTGAATTTGATGTCCCGCTAGGGTGGAGAGCTGCCTTAGATGAGGGAGGGGCATGCAATGGTGTGTGAAGTGGGGGCACATGCAGGAACACTCAATCTACTTTGTGAGGTGGTGGGAAACAGATGACTTTTTGGTGGAAGCAGAATTAAAGCTGAGACTTGAGGAATGAGGAGGGTTAAAGAACTAAGAGGAAACACAGTAAAGGAAACAGCAAATTTGAAAACCCGCGGGGCTATGTACGAATACCTGGCAGAAGCCAGATGTGAACAGAGCTTTGACTCACTACAGGTTGTGAGTTGAGCTAATGGTGATTAAAGGGGGTCCCCCACAGGGAAGCTCAATAGAAAGAAGCCCCTGACTGGTGCCTGAGCCCTCCTACACCTCTGGGCTACAAGACAACTCGGTTGGTCTTTAGTGATAATAATCATAAAAGTGGACAAGTTTTATCCAATCTCCTGCTGGGGAACTTCTGCCTCAGGCCACCCATCTGTAGCAGGCCACAGTGAGGTCTGACCAACTGCCTGTGTTTCCTGGAGTTGTTCACAGAAGCTTACCTGAAGCTTACCTGACTTTTTTCAGAAGAGACCAGCAACCAGTCATGGGAAAAAAAAAAAAAACTATGTCTCTCATTTAACACAAAGTTGTTTTCAATAATTTCTATAAACTCATCCTGTTTCCTCATTTACTTAATTCGAATTTCTTGTCTCATATTCATGTCTGTGTTGAAAGCCATTTCGTGGGTAGAAATATTCATTGTAAAAATTAAATTTTAATTACACAAATAATACATGAATATATTCTTTGTCTGAAAGATTAAAACATTAGACATAAATTTTCTTTATATTCTCTGCCCATCTCAATTCTTTCCTCAGATGTAACCACTGTTGCCAATTTATTATGGGTTTTTCAGACTTTTTATATGTATATATAAAAACTGTATAGCATTATTTTATGAGTGTTTCTTTTTAAAATATGCATAAATAACATCTTTCTGGATTGCTGCTTTTTCACACAATAATTTTCCTCAGAGATTGAACAATACCTTGTGAAAAATAGATGTCTTTTAAATAAAGAAAGAAAGAAAGAATTAATGATAATATTAAAGATTACTGCTTTCAGGCCCCTCAGTGGAACAGACCTAAGTTTGAATCTTAGCCTACTGCTTACTAATAGTTTGACTTTGGGAGAATCATAACTTCTTTTAAGCTACATCTTTATTTTTAAAATGGAGCTGATACTATTTATCTCATAGGATTATAGTAAAACATCAAGAAGAGTGTCTGTCTAAAAAAAAAAAAAAGTGTTGACTCTATTTCCACCTTATCTTCATTCACTCATAATACGTGGTGCAGCATTATTCTTTTTTGTTTTTTTTTTTCAATTTTAACTATTATGGGTACATAATAGTTGTATATCTTTGCAGGATACATGCAATATTTTGATAAAGGCACACAGTGTGAATTATTAATAATGAAATCAGGGTAATTGGGGTATCTATCACCTCAGGCATTTATCATTTCTTTGTGTTAGGAACATCCCAATTCTACTCTTAGTTATTTTAAAGTATACCCTAATTTATTGTTTATAGTCACTTTCTTGTGCTGTCAAATACTATTCATTCTATTTAACTATCTAACTATATTTTCATGCCCATTAACCGTCCCCACTTTATCCCCCCCTCCCTGCCTATGTTTATTGAAAGCCCAAGGGCTCTTGGTTAGCAGGTGAGTCCTGCCAGGATTGGGTCCTTGCCTTCAGGGGAGCCTGTTTCCTTCTGTCCCAGTGTGGGTCCAGAAATGCCTTCCAGGAACTAAGGCCTGGACTCAAGGGCTTCAGGAGTCTCCTTGGCACTATATTTTACTGTGGCTGAGCTGGTACTCAAGTTGCAAAACGAAGTCCTCTTAACTTTTCCGTTTCCTTTCCCCAGGTGGAAGAAGACTCCCTGAGCCACACTGCCTTGTGTCGGGGGTGGGTGACACCGGCACTGGCTTGGCTGACATTGTTGTTGTCTCCCTGGGTTATGTGCACCTCAAGTCCACTGGCTCTGAGCCAGCACAGCCACAGGAATTGCCCACAGACTTCAACCTTTGTGGCCCAACTGCCTTAACGAATTTAGTCCAGGCCCCAGGCTGCTTTTTGTCAGTGGTGGTGGGGCTAGTAGGAACTCAGGCTTCAGGGCAGAGGACTTCTCTCTGGCTGGGCTGGTCTAAATGCTGTCTCTGTGGGCACCGGCAGAATTCTGCCCCGTACTGTGCTCCCCTGTGCCAGAGAAGCCCTAGGTCTCAATGCAAAGTCCCACAATCACTTCACTGTCCCACCCCCAGGCACACAGATCCTGTCTCCACTGGACGTGCTGGTGCAGCACTGCCGGGGGATGAGGGAGGGGTGGTGTAGGCAGCGCAAGACTGTCTTTTCTGCTCTCTTCAGTACCTCTTTCCTTGATATAATGTTAAAATCAGGTAGTATCATTGCTCACCTGATTTTTGGCTCTTCTGAAGGTGCTTGCTTGCATGGATAGTTGTTGAATTTGGTGTTCGTGTAGACGTAAGATCACTGGAGGTTTCTATTCTGTTTGGCCATCTTGCTCTGCCCCCTCCACATTTTTCTCCTTCTAATTGGATGGGTGGTTGATAGTCTACAAGCAAAATCTTCCAAATGCCTCCTGGAAATGTCCACCTGGCTATCCCCATCAGTGTGTCCAAAACCATGATGTTCCATCTGAAACCAGTTGCTCTTCCTAATAAACCTGTATCTACTTTCTAAGTCACATGGCCTCATCTTTGCATTCAGTGGTTTATGCCACGCCCTGGCCTGCTCCAGCCACTTCTATAGTTTAGATCCTCATTGTAGCTTTCCTGGATTAGAGCCCCTATCTTGTGAATAATCTCTCAGTCTCCAGCATCTTTTACACTAGCTCCCGATTCTTCCTTAGCTTTAATTACCAGTAAGCCTTTCTATTATCCAAGAAAAGAGTCAGCATCTTGAACCTGGCATTCAGGGCTTTGCACAATCTGGCCCCAAATAGTAGTGTATGCAAACTTGTTTTTCATTTCCCATATACCAATAACTCCAACAAAGTCAACTGCTGTCTGTTGACTGCTTCCATGTGCTTTCCAGTCTCTGTCTTTGCTCATGTTGCTCCAGCTGTATCAAATACCCTTTCTCCCATCCTCATCTCTACATAGGCAGTTCCACCAAGACAAAATATAATGCAACGAATTTAAACACAGTATTTGGAGCCAAACATACCTGAGTTCAAATTCTATCTCTGTCCCAAATTAAGTAACATCTTTTTAATGTTTCTTTTCCTCACTTACTAAACTATAGAAACTACTTCCTAGGATTTTAATAAAAAATCAATATATGAGAGGGGTTGGGGAAATGTTGGTCAAAGAATGCAAAATTTCAGTTAGATAGGAGGAATAAGTTTGAAAGATCTATTGTAAAATATGGTGACTATAGTTAGTAACAATGTATTATATTCTTGAATATTGCTAAGAGTAAATTTTGTGCTCTTATAAGAAAAAAATGATAAGTATGTGAGGTAATACATATGGTAATTGGTTTGATTTAGCCATTCTA
>NW_012150508.1:1659181-1660108 GCF_000956105.1 Propithecus coquereli | reverse complement strand
AATTCTCAGAGTAGTTTAGATGTGGAAAATAGATGTTTCTAAATATTCTTATTTTTTATGAGAAATATGGTACACACCATTTGAAATCAGAGCTCTATTTAAAAAAAAAAACTCACAAGACACAAGGCCACCACACACATATGAACTGCCACCTCCTTGGGCATAGGGACCAGCTTCCTTCTTGAGCTCATCTGTGATGCTCAACATAGGACATTCACAAAATTTATATGAATGAAGCCCTATTTGTAAGAAAGGAATGAAACAAACAGCAATATCCTAACACTAGATCTTAAATCACATGTTCTTTCCAATGCTAATCACATCTCTTCAAGTCCTATATTTAATTGATCAGAAAATAATGTTACATTATATAATGTTCACAAATGAGGAAGACAGAGAAGTTTATTAGACTGTGGGTTAGAGAAGAAAGTTATTTTCACAAAGCTTCTCTGATGATCTATCTACGTTACCTTCAAGGATTCCAATGACACTTTAAATTAATGATGATTGCACATATAGCTCCAAAGCCTGTAACTATGTGGAGCAGTATTTTAAAGGAATGATTGATAAGGCCCTCTAGCATCAATATAA
The DNA here is from genome assembly GCF_000956105.1 of Propithecus coquereli. NCBI lineage: Eukaryota > Metazoa > Chordata > Mammalia > Primates > Indriidae > Propithecus > Propithecus coquereli. The sequence continues at coordinate 1,659,517 of NW_012150508.1, read as the reverse complement.
TCAAATTCTCTTTATTTGACTAGATAAGATTTAACTTTTGTACACTGAGGGTTTTTTTTAAAAAACAAAAAATTAGTCAAAGGCTATAACAGAATTTAAAATATTACCTTGACTCTTTACTTTCTTTTCATGAGCACTGAATGGAAAGCAATGCTCAGAATGTTCTGCTACAGAGAGATATGTCTTGTAACATTTCATTTCATGGAATCTGGAGCCATAGAGAGAGCCTGTCTCCTGGGACAGAGAAAAGAAAGCAGCAATAATATTTGAGTAATACTGGAAATAGTCCTGAAAAATTTGTTTCATGAGCTTATCAGAAGATAAGAATCATTAGTA
>NW_012150508.1:1652278-1655443 GCF_000956105.1 Propithecus coquereli | reverse complement strand
AATAATGTAGGAAAAACTGGGATGAAACCCACTTGGTCTCGGTGGTTTTTTGATGTGCTGTTGAATGGTTTGCTAGTATTTTATTGAGGAATTTTGCATCTATATTCATAAGGGATATTTGGTCTGTAGTTTTCTTTTTGTTGTATTCTTTCATGGCTCTGCTATCAAGGTGACACTGGCTTCGTAGAATGAGTTGGGGAGGATTCCCTCCTTCTCAATATTACGGAATAATTTCTGTATTATGGGTGCCAAGTCTTCTTTGTAGGTCTGATAGAATTTAGCAGTGAATCCATCTGATCCAAGGCTTTTTTTTGGAGGGGGGTGTTTTATTACTGATTCAATCTCACTGATGATTATGGGTCTGTTCAGGAGTTCTATTTCTTCCTGGTTTAGTCTTGGGAGGTCATGTGTTTCCAGGAACTTATCTATTTCCTCTACGTTCTCTAGTTTACGTGCGTAGAGATTTACGTAGTATTCATGGATGGTGTTGTATTTCTATGGTATCAGTAGTAATATCACCTTTCTCATTTCTTATTGAGCTTATTTGGGTCCTTTCTCTTCTTTTCTTAGTTAATCTATCAAGAGGTATGTTCATTTTGTTTATCTTTTCAAAGAACCAAGTTTTTGTTTCATTGATCCTTTGAATTTTCATTCTCCAATTTATTTAGTTCTGCTCTGACCTTCATAATTTCTTTCATTCTGCTGGATTTGGGGTTGGTTTGTTCTTCCTTTTCTAGTTCCTTGAGGTATGACATTAGATTATCAATTTGTAATCTTTCTGCCTTTTTGATGTAGGCATCTAAGGCTATGAATTTTGCCCTGAGAAATGTTTTTGCTGTGTCCCAAATATATTGACAGTTTGTGTCCTCTTTGTAGTTCAGCTCAAAGAATTTTTTATTTCCATCTTAATTTCATTCTTGAATCAATAGATGTGATTCAGTGCATAAACAAAAGCAAACAAAGACCACATGATCATCTCACTAGATGCAAAAAAAGCATTCGACAAAATTCAGCACCCCTTTCATGATAAAAACCCTCAACAAACTAGGCATAGAGGGAACATATCTCAGAATTATAAAAGCCACATATGACAAGCCCACAGCCAACATTATAATGCATGGGAAAAAGTTTAAAGCATTCCCCTTAAGAGCTGGAATAAGACAAGGATGCCCACTGTCACCACTCCTATCCAACATAGTGCTGGAAGTCCTACCCGAGGCAATCAGATAAGAGAAGACTATTAAGGGTATCCAAGTCAGGAAAGAGGAGGTCAAACTATCATTCTTTGCTGACAATATCATCTTGTATCTAGAGAAATCCAAAGAGTCCACCAAGAGTCTCCAGCAATTGATAAATAAATTCAACAAAGTCTAAGGATACAAATTCAATGTACATAAATCAGTATAATTTCTATATATTAATAATAGTCGACCTGAGAGTCAAATTAAAGACACAATACCATTCACAATAGCTACAAAGAAAAAAAAATACCTAGGAATATACTTAGGAGGTCAAAGATCTCTACAAAGAGAACTATGAAACTTGAAAAAAGAAATCGCAGAAGATACAAACAAATGGAAAAACATATCATGCTCATAGATAGGTAGAATCGACATTGTTAAAATGTCTATACTACCCAGAGTGATTTACAAATCCAATGCAATCCCGATCATGTTACCGTAGTCATATTTCACAGATCTTGAAAAAATAATTCTATACTTTGTTTGGAACCTGAACAGAGCCTGAATAGCAAAAGCAATTTTAAGCAAAAAGAACAAATCTGGAGGCATCATATTACCACCCTTCAAACTATACTACAAGGCTACAGTAACCAAAACAGCATGGTATTTGTGCAAAAACAGAGACATAGACCAATGGGACAGAACAGAGAACCCAGACATAAAATCATCTCCCTACAAGCAACTGATCTTTGACAAAGTAGACAACAATGTACACTGGGGAAAAGAAACCCTATTCAATAAATGGCACTGGGAAAATTAGATAACCACATGCAGAAGAATGAAACAGAACCCCTACCTTTCACCAGTCACAAAAATTAACTTAAGATTGATAAAAGACTTAGATTGAAGGCGTGAAATCATAAGAATTCTAGAGAAGAATGTAGGAAAAAATCTTTTAGCTATTGGTCTAGGCAAAGAATTTATGACTAAGACCCCAATATCTTTCATTGGCAACAACAAAAATTAATAAATAGGATTTGATTAAACTAAAAAGCTTCTGCACAGCTAAGAAAACAATCAACAGAGCAAATAGACAACCTATGGAATGGGAGAAAATATTTGCAAGCTACACATCTGATAAAGGGCTAATAACCAGAATTTACAAAGAACTCAAGCAAATCAGCAAGAGAAAAACAAACAACCCTATTAAAATGTGGGCAAAAGACAAGAGCAGATGCTTCTCAAAAGAAGACAGACAAATAGCCAAGAAACATATGAAAAAATGTTCAACGTCACTAATCATCAGATAATGAAAACTAAAACCACCGTGAGATTATCACCTGTTAGAATGGCTTTTATTAACAAGTCCAAAAACGACAGATGCAGAGAGAAAGGAATGCTTATATACCGTTGGTGGGACTGCAAATTAGTACAACCTTTATGGAAAACAGTATGGAGTTTCCTCAAAGAACTAAAAGTAGATCTACCATTCAATCCAGCAATTCCACTACTGGGTATTTACAAAAAGGAAAAGAAGTAATTTTATCAAAAAGACACCTGCACTTGAATCTTTACTGAAACACAATTCATAATTGCAAAGATGTGGAATCAACCCAAATGCCTATCAATTCATGAGCGGATTAATAAAATGTAGTATATGTACACCATGGAGACCTACTCAGCCATAAAAAAGATGAATTAATACCTTTTTGGATGCAACTGAAGACCATTCTCCTAAGTGAAGTATCATACCACATGTAATCACTATTAAATTGGAACTAACTGATAAGAACACAGTGTACAGAGGGAAGTAAAACTCAGTGGAAAGCAACTGGCAGGAGGGAGAGGGGGGAGAGTAGGGGAGGGGAATAAACCAACCTAATGGGTACTATGAACACTATTTGGGTGACAGGAACACCTATAGCCAGGACTCAAGCATTAAAAAAATGATCCATGTAACCTAAAACATGTGTATCCCCTTAAT
>NW_012150508.1:1650279-1652228 GCF_000956105.1 Propithecus coquereli | reverse complement strand
AATTTGCTGAAAAAAAAAAAAAAAAAGAAATCAAAAAAAAAAAATAATGAATGTTGAGCTTTGTTTTTAATAGCTCTAGATTTAGCCCCCTAAAATTTTGCCAAAAATCAAAAACACATTTCCTCCAGAGTCTTAGAAGGGTATCTAACATTAGCCATTATTTGTTTCTTATCCTGATTATAGAAAACACTTTTCTCAAAAATAAAGAAGACATTCTCAGACAGAATAAGGGAATCCTAGTTCTTGCAGTTCTCAAACAACCCAGATTCCTAAATTAGCAATTAACAGTTTAAAAAAGACAGGGGCAATGCAAACAATGTTGCTAACTCCTAGTTGAAGTAGAATCCCTGTTCATGAAGAATTGAATATGGAAGATACATTGAGAAGAAACACATAGATCTCCATTATTAACCTAAAGAAAAGTAATAAGAGTACCTTAGGCAAAGATGAGGATTAAAAATGCAAAAGATGTGGCTGGAAGACCATGACCAGAAATGTCCAAAAATGTCACCTCACCACCCACACTAAACATCCATCAAAAATCTGATGAGGTAGTCGACCACAGCTTTGTAAAAAGATCCATATGGCTATTAAGTGAACTTTTAGCAAATTTACATAACCCACTCTAATGAATGAGTGCCATGTCTCCTAATGATATTTTTGTAGTTTTTACTAAGGTCTGCTTTAAAAGAACTGCAGTAGGTATTGTCAGGACATAAACCTGAACTATGAAGGCCTAAGTGCTGCTCCCACTCATTACACTAATGTAATGAATGAGTTGATGAGGAAAGTAGCACTCTGGTATTCAAACAGGACTGTTACTAAACAATGTCTTCATATGATGCCTTTGCAAAATTCATAAACAGAAGCATACAAGGGGTCTGCAAAAACTTCATGGAAATGAGTATTATGAAAAAACTTTGTGTGGAGTTCAATTTTTTTTGCACCAAAATAAAGTTATACTAATTTGTTATAACGTGTCTGAACAGGATCTAGTTTGAGGCACTGAGAAGGATAAGACACCAGTTTGAAAAAAGCCCCTATCAGAACAACATGAATTCTGCTAAAATTGAAGCAGGAACAAACATCAAATGTATGGTGAAGATTGGGTGGAAGAATGGTGAAATCATGGATGCTTTACAAAAAGTTTATGAGACAATGCCCCCAAAGAAATCAGCAGTTTACAAATGGATAAATCATTTTGAAGGATGAGACAAGGTTGAAGATGAAGCTTGCAGTGGCAGACCATCTACAAACATTCGTGAAGAAAAAATCAATCTTATTCGTGCCCTAATTGAAGAGAACTCACAATTAATATCAAACAACAGATAACACCACAGACATCTCAAATGGTTATGCTTACACAATTCTAACTCAAAAATTGAAAAGTTGAGCAAATTCTCCACTTGATGGGTACAAAAACAATTATGCTCAGATCAGCTGCAGACAAGAGTAGGGCTTTTCATGGAAATTGTAAACAAGTGGCATCAAGATTCTGAAGCATTTCCTCAAATAATTGTCACAGGAAATAAAACATGGCTTCACCAGTATGATCCTGAAGACAAAACATAATCAAAGCAATGGCTACCCAGAGGTCCAGTCAAAGCAAAATCAGATCAGTCAGAAACAAAGGTCATGACAACAGTTTTTGGAGGACGCTTAAGGTATTTTGCTTGATGACTTTCTGGAGGGCCAAAGAATAATAACATCTGCTTATTATGAGAGTGTCTTGAGAAAGTTAGCCAAAGCTTTAGCAGAAAAATGCCCAGGAAAACTTCACCAGAGAGTCCTTCACCACCACGAAAATGCTCCTGTTCATTCCTCTCATCAAGCAAGAGAAATTTTGTGAGAGTTTCCACAAGAAATCATTAGGCATCCACCTTACGGTCCTGATTTGGCTCCTGCTGAGTTCCTTTTGTTTCCTAATCTTAAAAAATCTTTATATCTAT
>NW_012150508.1:1634674-1646802 GCF_000956105.1 Propithecus coquereli | reverse complement strand
GGAGCTATCAGTGATTAATCAATTCCCAGCCATTTGGGGCTGATTGTTAACAAAAGTTATTGTTTGTCTTCCTGAAATGTTTGCTGAAGATGGTGGTCTGACTTTCTACAACTCTGACTTGTAAAGAGTAGGTTGGCTTCCTGGGCTGATTAGTGCAGATAATAGGTTGGTTTTCTGGACTGATTGCTACAGATTGTGCATTCAAGTTCTGTTTCTACATATGATCTGACCACTAGCCATTTGTATATTCAATGTGTCCCCTAGAAGCCACTCCAGTCACATCTTTGTCCCCAGCACTCCCCTTCAACTATGCTTGTCGAGGTCATCAATGACTAATTTTGCTAAACCCAATGGCCATTTCTTATTCTTATTTTATCTAACCTGTCAATAACATTAGACAATTGATTCCTCCTTCTTCCTAGATATATTTTCTTCACCTGGCTTCCAGAACACTTACTTGATTTTTCTCCTACCTTACTATCTATTTTTTTCACCTCTGTATGACCCAGTTCCTTTCAGTCCACATTTTTTTAATATTTTAAAATTTTTTGAGAATCTTAGAGATTCCTCCAGGTGCAATCTCTTGCATTAATTCATAGGATGGGTAAGTAAAATAAACAATTACAACCCAGGTGTCTTGCCTACTAATTCAATGCTCTTTCCAGCTGTAACAGGCTATCTCTGATCTTTGGATTTCAATTTCTCCTCATTTTATGGTCTGTTGAAATGTATTATTATTAAGGTGGAAACTTTTTTTAATTTCTGAATATTATGGAACTTATAAAAATTATATAAATAAATGGGTAGACCATCCTTCATATAGGGGAAAAAATGCACCACCACCAGCGAAAAGATAACATCTGGGTTTTTAATTATAAATACTTTATTAATCAGTATTTCACACTGGGAAAATGCATATCTTAGTTCACCATGTTCATTTGAACACAATCCTTTAAATATATGAACTGTTTGATGGAAGTGATTATGTCTTATTCATCCTGTATTCTTACTACATAAACCTGTACCTGACATATAGTAGGTGCTCCATAAATGTCTGACGGATAAATGAATAAATGAACCAATGAGTGAGTAGTCTCTCTTAGATTAAAAGCTATGGTGAAGATTAAGTTTCTCAAATTAGAATTTAAAGTTCAATTGTGGGAACCAATTGTTTCTGAATTTAGGAAATCAGAAGTTAGAAATTGGATCTATTCTTTTGCTCAGATCCCTTAGGCAACTTTTGACAAATCCCTGTACTGCTCCTGGTCTTTGCTTTTGCATTTAAATAGTGGTCTGAATGTGCTTCCTAGGCATCATAATTTTATTCAAGCAGTATTTTTCAAGTCCTTGCAAATCCTTAAGTGAAAGGGGACACATTTACCAAGAAATATTATTTTATAATGACATAGAAGAGAAGGATTCTTCAAATCAGTTTGCAAAAACGGCCACTTCAGTGACTTCCTATCTTTCTGCCCCAGTTTTCTAAATCAGCCAATAATAATTATTCCCTATAAATCAGATCTCCTTGAAGTTTTCTTCGTCTTTACATTTGCAGCAAGCTGGCTGCTTTTTCCCTCATTACATTTTATGTCTGTTTTGCTTGCACAGTCCCCTTTCTTCCAACCATTGTAATTCTCACTGTGTCATGAAATTCTAAATTTATGAGTGGAAAAATGTTGGTATCTAGCAGTTCTTAATAAAAAATGTATTTTAATTACAAAAAAGGGAATTAAAAATCAAAACATTCCACTCTTTGCAAGGACTGATCCACTTGCAAATTCTGACAAACAACCTGTGAAATGGCAAATTACCTTGAAGAGAACTCTATTTCCCAATTCCTGGACATGCAGGGATCTATGTGTAGCAACACTCAATAAAATAGAATTCTGTTCTCAATATAGGAGAGAAGTTATTCTATACATATGGTTAACACCCAGAGTAGGAAAAAAATAAGGAGCATGATAGGGAAGGCAAAGTCAAGCTCAGCTTCTGAGAGACTGATGATCTTTCTAGACCTAAGTCCCATGATATAGCCCTCTAGCCTCATGGAGAAAAACTTAAGGATCAAAGAAAGAAAACTAATGACTGACTTCTCTAACACTCTATTTAAGCATGCACTATTAAGAGAATCCACTGTCTGAAACACAATAGGCATTTAATAAATGTTTGTTGAATGAATTGCTCACCAGATCAGAGAGTGTCAAACTTTGAAGAAACTTGAGAAATCATCTACAGTTAATGAAGGGCCAGAGATATTAAATTAATCACCTAAGATCACAAAATGAACTAGTGGAGGAGATAAGACTAGAATCCAAATCTCTGTCTCCCCATGCAATGTTCTTTTCACCAGGAGAGTCAGTATAGGTATTTGACTTCCAACCACCTTTCCCATCTTTCAGTAAGCAAGAGCCACTTGCAATTAGGCTTACTGGCATCTTCCCCAGAATTTACTCCCCCTTTAGTCAATTTTACCCATACACATACCTGAAAACAATAAGGGGGCTCACAAAAGTCACCTGAGGCAGCAGTCTTCTCCAAGTTTCCTTTCTATGGTGCTTTGTGACAGTGAGCAAATCACAATCTCTGTGTTCCTGCTTTTAGCATTGTTTTTCAAATAAACTATAGTATAAATATCACACATCAGATACACATTAAGGAAGGAAACAAGGAAACATATTCAGAAAAGGAATCATTATGTGAACAGTTCTCTGAGAGATTAAATATCAATGAAATCTTTGTAAAAACTGACTTCCTGTCCAATTTATCCTTCCTTTTTTGTGCAATCACTGTATATTGTGCATATTACATTATTGTGCTTATTACTCTGTGATTTTATACACACACACACACACACACACACACACACACACATATTTTCTCTACCCCAACAAGGCTGACAGCACTTCAAATGTAGCACTTCAACAAAAGGTCCGAGAATAAATCACATTTGATCACAGAGACTGGCATAAAGATATAGTATCCCTGATGTATATCTGTTGAATATGTGTTTTATAAGGGAATTTGCCAGTGGTCACTCTTTAACGACAACCAAGGGAAAGACCAAATTGCCTTTGCTAATTTCTCAATTTCAATCCAGTAACTACAATCAGACACAAAAGTTGCCTAAATGTCCTCCCCCATTTAAGCTACTTCTGGAGGCTCGAACCAACTAGCAAGTCAGAACATGCTAGGAAGATATTTAATGAGTTTTTAAGTTATTAAAAAGGAGATCATATTTTCAGTCCCAATGTCCCCAACATCTAATTATAATATTGTGATGCTTATTTAACAGAACTAAATGGATTATTTTAAAGAAAGTGTTTGTACTGAGCTGTCATGAAACCTGAAAATGATAACATGAGAATTAATGTAATAGTGTATTAACATCAGACAATTATTTCAGGGGACTAGAAAAAAACTGTAGAGAAAGACTTGCTAGCAATAGTCCCATTAATAAATGAACAAAGATATGAAACTGATCAGCAGTCACTGAATTATTGAGCCCCAGGCTCATCTGCTCTAGTTTTATGAGTCAAAAATCAAAATTGCGTGAATTGGTAAACACTCAATCTTCACAAACATCAGAGTCAAATTAAGGAAATTATCCAACCCACCAAATGTAGCTCAGCACATCATCAAACCATTAAAACAGGAACCTTATACCAAAAAGAACCATACACACCAGGATCTTTCACAAATGGAATAATAGCAGCCAGATGGAACAATAAACTCTGATGCTTGGCAGCAGGAACCTTGGCACAGTGAATATATGTCATGTGGAAAGTCAAGGGGTGGTCTTTGCAGAATCATCCAAATAAGGCTCAGGAAAACCATTCTGAGCAAAGGGAAGAAGAAAGACCTTGGATTTTAAGAAGTCAAGATGACCAGGTGGTATGGGTATAAGAAAAACACCAGGGATATTAAAGTGAGACAGAGCTAGGCACTAACAATAAATCTACCACCTATTAGTTGTGCCATTAAATTGTTAGCCCTTTTGTTTCCTCTAGAAAATGGGAGTCATAGCACCCATGTCATAAGGTTGCCAGGATTAAATATAGATTCTAAACCTGGACAAATCAGAGCACACTCTCTTAGTGTCCCAACCTGTAAAACATTGTTGGATTGTTTAAGTAAACGCGATGACAATTCCTGAAGAGTGTCTGTCACATCACAGGTTTTCACCATGAATTATTACTACAAAACCACTATATTCCTGTCTTCTATCCAAATTGTTCAATGTACTGGGTTTCAAAGTGGCTGCCTATGACATAGATGGTGCCACGTATTCACATTATTATTCTTTTTGGACATACAAGAGGAAGTTTCCAAGCCTCACGTACAATTAGGTTGAGATCATGGGACTGGGTTCTGGCCAAGTAAATGCAAGTAGAAAGGAAAAGCCACTTCAATCCTGCCCTTCACATCCCCTGTGGGGATGGTTATACATCTTTCAGGCCCTGACTGTCCACCCTGCTATGTTAAATTCTTTTTCCATCCCTAAGTAATATTTTTTGCAGAGTCTATAACTTTCTGGTTGTTTTTAATTATTAATATTTTGTCCAATCCAGTTTAAAACTACAGTATCCAAAGCTCTCCCCACCCTCTTCCCCAGCATAAGACAGAACAGAGGGCCTGGCTTCCCAGAGTAGAGAGAGAGCAGGAAAATAGCCGAGCCCCCTCTCTACTCAAGATAGAGACTCTAATGTTGGAGTCAGGGAGGAAGAGGGGAGATGTATAGACTTCTTCAATGACTGTCCACATGTCCCTTGTGAAGATGTGAGGATGAATCTGGCCTCACTCTGGTTCTTTTAGTTTTTATTTGATGTTTGTAGCCTCCTTTGATGAGTTGTTGGTCCTCACATCAGTGCAGGATTTTCTCCGGGACAGTGCTAATCTTCTTTCTGGCTCTCTCCAGGACCTGATCAATGGAGCAACTATTTCTCTCACAAGCCTTGCCAGCTGTACAAGCCCCTTCTCCCTTGTGTGGGTTGGGTGTCCCTTTGCTAGGCCTCGTGGCCACCTGGGAAGCCCTGAGCTGCTGTTCCTTCTCTGAACCCCTCAGGGAAGCCCCAGGAACTATTATGTCTGAACTCTCTGAGGACCAAAATAAAAGAAATGTGGTGGAGGTTGCTTTGTATTCTTCTCAGACACACCTCATTGTTGTCCTTTCAAGATGGCAGGTCTGTGCTACACCCATGGCCTCCCACCTCCAGATCCTTATAGTCCTTGTGTGTGTTGATACCCAACCCCACTCTCCCAAGAATTCACCCTGTGTGTTTTGGGGGAAGTACCAGGGTGGAACAAACTGATTTTTTTTTTTTTTACCTCAGCAAGTATTTGTCTAAGGAGTCAGATGACCCTTATTTTCAGCACTCCTAATTCTCATAGGCAGTTCTCTCAGAGCTGCTTCATTTGGCTTTCCTGCACTCCAAGAAGAGAGGGAAGAATCTTCTAAGAACATGACTCTCACCACAAGGCCAACTACACGATGACTAGTCCTCACTCCAGTCCCCTTCTCACTTAGACTTGAGAAGGATGTGGGGAGGCAGTCCCTAGTGGAAGGGGGCCCGTTTCTTCCAACTCTCAAACACCTTTGGAAGCATCTGGCCTGTTGATAGGCAGCTCCCTTGATTCTCCTCAGAGGCGGGGTACTTAATGCCTTCTGTTGTTCAGCTTCATCCTTAGCCCAAATCTGGTACAACAGCAAACCATTAGCTTGGAGCCTCAATACTAAGTCATATGCAGCATTTTTGAAGCCATATCTCTAAGACAAGAGCAACATTTCATCCCAAATATTTTACCAGAAAGATCTTTTTTCCCCTACATTCGGAGAACTTTATCTGGTCACATGTCTGAATCTCTAAACTAGACCGTGAGTTATTTAAAGGTAGGTATCACATTTTACCTGTTCTATGTCCCCAGAAACTAGCAAATACTTAGCACTCAGTAGGTACTCAATAAGCCTGGAATGAATGAATAAATTAATGAATGAATGTTCAATCCATGAACTAGTTTCCTGACTTGTTTCTCCAAGCTTTAGCCCAGATCATCTAAAAAAGCTGAACTTGATGCAAGGATTCAAGGGTTGGTACCTTACTGGGGAAGTGTAAGCCCAGAGTAGTGCAGGTGAGGAAACAAGGGGAAGTGAGGCCAGGGAAGATGCTGCATAGTGAGAGGCGGTGCACTGCCACGCTGGGGAGCCATGAAGAGGCACCACATGCAGCTCGGAAGGCACGTGCCCTCGGCATGCAGCACTCCTCCAGAAGCTTGGCGAGGAGTAACTGAACCTTGGAGCAGCCCACCTGAGAGAGGTAAAAGGGATAATTTATCTTCCCAGCCTCTGTTCCCAATGGTCAAAGTTTACGCCAGAGGAGCTGACTTTCCCACACTTCCAGGTTCTGTCATGTGACCTCCTGGTGGTGGCTCAGGAAGTTGGGCCCCATGTGTGTGGCATTTTATCTAAGTCCAGAGATGAAGGGACATAAGTCCAATTCTGAGTGGATACACCTGGGGGGTTCAGGGTTTCTGGTCAAACGCCCACCTGCATGGAGCTCTTGGCAAGGATACTGGGAGAGACAGCAGCTGCAGCACAGCCTGGGAGGCAATCAGCACCACTGAGAAAAATACACAAAGTTTTTTTTTAAAATACATTTACTTACTGCCTTTTCTCTTTGATTTCACTAAGAAGAAAAACAATCAGTACATTTTGTGACTTAGAGATATTTAAAGACCATACTTCTCTGCAATTTGAAGATAGAGAACACTGATTTCAATTTAGTGCTACATAAGTTTACACCATTTCATGTTACCTGTAACACAGGAAACATTTTACCTTCTCCTGGCAATAAATTAAGCTTTGCTAGTTGCCCATTCTGATTCTTGGAAGAAGTTCTCTTCACTGCCTCCCTGCTCAGAAATGGGAATGGAGTTGCTTTTGATGAATTAAAACAGCAATGAACCGCTGCCTTTTCCTAGACAAGCCAGGGTGCACCCTGTCAGTCTTTGGTCACTGCAGAAATTCCCACTATATGGCAAGTCCATTGAAAACATTCTCTTGTCCGTGTCTCACATGTCATTGGAGGGGTGGGTGGTGCGAAGGGCCTTCTGCACCATAGTTCAGCTGGCAGGCAGCAGAACACATAAACCAAAGCTCGTCTGGACAGAAGAGGGAGGGAGGGTAATATTGAAAACATGTAGAACCTAGGAGATTTTCTCATTCATCTTTGGCTGATGGAAGATTGTCTGCTGCTAAGTGAAGGATGGGCCCACAGTAATGAAGCTGTCTGCAACACTGAGAGCTGCTTGGCCATGGCACATAGCTCAGAATTACTGCAACTGCCAGCATGTCATGAATTGTCCCAAACTCACCTGCTGGGCTCAGAGCCATAGACCATGGGGCTAAAACATCATCATTCTCCCAGATGAAACCACACTTTCCTCTTTATCACTGGCATCCCCCCTGCCCCTGCCAAACATTTCCATTGATCAAGTCCCGTTATTTTTCCAGGTACAGAGTCACGGAACATAGAGTAGCATCATAATTCTTCTTCACAGTTCACATCCACCAAGGAGTTATTTCCTTTTCTTTCGCATGAATTACTGTCCAACAGCCCAGATTTTTCCCTTCTATGTGTCCTGAATACAGAGTAAAGGGCAAGAGAAATCCAGGCAACTTGAGCTAAGCAGTTCTCTCCATCATTTCTGCCACTTGGTCCAAAGGTCCTTTGTGTCCATCCACATCCACAGAGTACTCTCCAAATAAGCCATGGGGTTTAGCATGGAAAGAGTGCCTTGTCTCTGGATTGGGGGCCACCTCAGGGCTCATCTGGTCTAATCACATATGCAAATCGGAATTCCCTCTGATTATAGATCTCCTGTTCTTGGTTTAAACTCTTCCAGTGAAGGGAGATAAAGACTACCCCAAAGCTTTCATTTCATTGATGGAAATACCTAATTGCTACAAATTTCTTATGAATAGCAACCCAGCATCTGCTTTCTTATAACTTTCACCTGTTGGACCACAAAACACAAACTGAATCATCCTTTACTATAACAGGGCATTCGAGAATCCCAAAAATTCACTTCCTGGTGAGGACATCTGTCCTGTGATCGACCCACAATCTCTTCCCAATTCTCATGTTAAAATACAGTTTTTCCTTCCAAATTCTTCAACATGATCCTTTTAAAATAGTATGTGTGAAACTGTACCCAAGATTTCAGCCATGATCTCATCAATGAGGCAGATTGTGGGACCCTTGCCTTTGTGCACCTCTTCTTGCTATTTCTATAAATACCATGCAAAATTACATTAAATATAGTAAAAGTTGAATTATACTTTGGCTCATATTAAGCTTAGAGACCAAGCTCCAGTAAGATCTTTAACAAATATTTTATTTCAAAACTGTATCTCCCCTTAGTCTATAATGCAGTTGACTTTTTTAAACCTAACTGTAGTATTTTATGTTTATTCCCAATTATATTTGATTCATAATTTCAACTTGTTCCTCTCTCTTTGGATTCTGACTCTTATCCAGTATACTGACTTTCCCTTCTGACTTCCAATCACTCCAAAATATAATCAATGAGTTTTATTCTCATTCAAGTCATTAATAAAAATAGAATAGTAGAGGTCAAAGCCTAGAAATCCCTGTTGAAGAGATAGTTCAAAGGTGACACTAATACATTAGCCAATATTCTTTAAGTATATATTTAATTACTTATGAACCCTGGTAATCTCACACATTTCACCAGCTTCAGTTCAACCCATTAAACACCTGCTAGTCTCTCCCGTGTGTCAGTAAATACAAACATGCTAGAACCTGTTCTCTGCCCTCAAGAGGTTCACAGTCTCATGGGGAAATGATCATATAGGAAATAAATAGCAGTGCCCTGTGATGGGTGCCATGATGTAAGTGGTCCAACACAGGCTCAAGAAGGACCAGTAGACTCAATCCAGAATTGTTGAGGAAACCACAAAAAAACAATGTGGGTTTTTTTCCTTCTCCCTCCTCCCCCCACCTTTTTTGAGGTAAGTTCTCAAAAATGTGAAAAGTAGAGACTACAGTAATGCTAACAGCAAGAGTGGTGTAGACAGGAAAAGATCAATTCTACTTAGGTCAACCAAGTATAGGCCCATTTCACATGATTACCTCCCGTCTAGGTTCTAGGTCTCCCATTCTCTAGCTCTAAAGCTTATGAATGCCATAGTTATGGAAAGGGGAGTTCTCCACATTGGTTGAAGCACTTACATTGCACAGATAGGCATCAGACAGGAATCACCCACACTGGGCTATCAATGGGCCATATTGCCACTGAAGAGAGGTCATGAAGGACAATGGAAAGGTCAAGCAGCAATCCCACACCACAGGTGTTGTATGGTGCTCACTAGCTCTAACGCCCTCATTCTATGCATTTACTGTTCATTGACTAGGCTCTATGAGGGAAAGTTTTACTTTCTACATATCAAAGTATTCTTCCAAACTTTTTGTGTAGCCAAGAATCCTTTTGTTTCCCTGAAGACTTCAGACTTTTGAAATCCAAAGCCAACAATAGACTATTTTTTCCCCACTGGTTTTTTGATGTGTCACCACTTACCAGAAGCAATATTTGCAGACAGCCTGACTCAAGGAGGGCCAAGGTTAGAAAAGAAAATATAAAATGTTGGTAAATAATTCAAAAGTATTATTCTTGCCAGGTGTGGTGGCTCGTGCCTGTAATCCCAGCACTTTGGGAGGCTGAGGCAGGACGACTGCTTGAGGCCAGGAGTTCGAAACCAGCCTGAGCAAGAAGAGCAAGACCTGGTCTCTACAAAAAATAGAAAGATTAGCCAGGCATGGTGGTGTGTGCTTGTAGTCCCAGCTACTTGGGAGGCTGAGGCAAGAGGATGTTTGAGCCTAGCAGTTTGAGGTTGCAGTGAGCTATGATGCCACTGCACTCTAGCCTGGATGAAAAAGCGAGATCCTGTCTCGAAAAAAAAAAGTATTATTCTGCCTCAGATGAGTAGGTGATCATCAGCAGAGGAGCAGAGGAAGAACATTCCAGAGAGCACAGCATGCGCAAAATGCATGAGAAACCATCATTTATGGGCAATTTGTCTGCTATCTTACTAAAATCCTGATATTTTTTGTCTAGTGAATTTCTCTAATCAAATCATTCAATGACAAAATCCGAACAAAGGATATTAGATTAGTCTAGCCACACTTTGTTATTTGGAACTTACTGTTTTCAATAATTTCATCTTCCCTTCCAGAGTGCTCTAATCCATCTCTAAACACTTTGTTCCTAAATTTGATCAGAGATTGATGTCATTTTCATTGACGTGTTCTTTTCAGAATTTGTCTCGTTCCCTTTTTGAAAATTAGTGATTTTCCCATTTGTCTTCCAGCACCTTTTTCATTCCCAGCAATTAAACAATAAATAAAATAAAATTTTAGCATATTTATTGAGCACTTTCTATGTTGTAGGCCACTGTCCTAAGTATTTACATCTACCAAAATTCGAGTTCATAACCATGCCTTTTTGCCCTTTCTAACTTGAAGACCATTTCCTTGATGTAGGAAATATTAATAGAAGCAAAATAGACAATGAATCATTCTCCTTCCTTTAACCAATCAACTGTACACCATCTACCCAAGCATTGAGAAAATCTATTTTTTGTTCTTCTTGCTTTAAACATAGATAAATAAAACCCTGTTTTCTGTAGCACAGTTCACTGAGCTGCACTGATTCTTCATAGTTTTGCCAGTTTTGCAAGTTTGTTCCCCTTTTTGGTATCCTTCCTTAACTTACATCTCTACTTCTTCCATGTACGTGCTCTTTAAAATCCAAGTTTTAAACTAAATGTCCTTTACCAGAGGGAAATGGCACAATTAATTATGGTGCATTCATTACATAAAATAGTCCACAACCATTACAAAAAATGAAGTTCCTCAATACGTTCTGACATGGAAAAATGTCCATGGTATATTTTCAGATAAGGAAAAATCAGAAAACAATACATAGTTGAATCCTGGTTGATTTTCTTTAATCATATATTCATAGGGGTAGTATTTTATAAACCTTACATCATTAAATTTCAAAATTTCTCCTTAAAACATTGACCCTGTGCAGCCTTCAGCCTTCAAGACCAGGCCATACATGAGATTCCTCCCATCAATGAAAGAGAAAGTAAGCACTTAATATCTTTAGCAAAATAATAGAACTGAAAGGGAGATTTTGGGGACTAATCATAAGATAGTGTTTCATGAAAGAAAGTTTAGGTAAGGTGAGAGAGGGGAAAATTCCAACTTTTCTGGACTAAGGAATTGTGGGAAAAAAAGAGCTAGAGGACAAATGAATTGATAGGAGAAAGTGCTCAGGCAATTGAGTTCCAGTTTTCATTCTCAGCTTGAGCCTGGAGAGGACAAGCTGAAGGGTACACCAAGTTTAGGGGGGTTCTTACCATCTCCCCATTTTGGATTCTGTGAGGAGACCACTGTCACTATAGAAGGGTCAGAATAGTTTAGAGGAGACAGAAAGAGAGAGAGAGAGAGAGGGAGTTTAAACTCCTGAGTCTCCTCTAGTTCTTACAAGGCAGGGACACCCTGAGTGGAGGTCAGTCCCGTGAACCTGTCATGGAGGTGATGACAAGTGAGGTAAAGCCTTGGCCTAGGGTCTAAATGGAAGATGTAGCAGAGACTTAGAAGTGTCAGTTGTATGTTCCAGAGCCAAGGAGAGGCCTAACTGGACAAGGAAACCACTGGGCCCAAACAAAATGAGAGAGATCACATCACAAGTTACATAAGCCACCAACTTTAGGAACCAGGTAGACAAGTGACATTCATTCAGAGACCATATGGTCAGGTGGAAGATTTTAGCCATTCCCTGCCAGTGAGGTCAAATGAGCCACTTTCTTCCCCCTGTACACTCATGTGCACTTTAGAGAGAATGAGTGGGAGGGGGTGAGGGAAGACATCTGTACTTACATAGGGTGACCAACCATCCCAGTTTGTCTGGGAATTTCCTGGTTTTAGCACAAGAAGTCTCACTTATCAAGAAACGCCTCAGACCAGGAAAACAGGAATGATTGATCACGCAAGTATAAATAAGTATATATTTATGTGTGTATGTACAATAAAAGGTCTGGAAGG
>NW_012150508.1:1634114-1634624 GCF_000956105.1 Propithecus coquereli | reverse complement strand
GAGAGGCCTAACTGGACAAGGAAACCACTGGGCCCAAACAAAATGAGAGAGATCACATCACAAGTTACATAAGCCACCAACTTTAGGAACCAGGTGGACAAGTGACATTCATTCAGAGACCATATGGTCAGTTGGAAGATTTTAGCCATTCCCTGCCAGTGAGGTGAAATGAGCCACTTTCTTCCCCCTGTACACTCATGTGCACTTTAGAGAGAATGGGTGGGAGGGGGTGAGGAAAGACATCTGTACTTACATAGGGTGACCAACCATCCCAGTTTGTCTGGGAATTTCCTGGTTTTAGCACAAGAAGTCCCACTTATCAAGAAACGCCTCAGACCAGGAAAACAGGAATGATTGATCACGCAAGTATAAATAAGTATATATTTATGTGTGTACGTACAATAAAAGGTCTGGCAGGTTACACATCGAAATGTTATAGTGCAATTTCTGCACTATCTCTCAGAAATTGAATAAAATGTGCTTTGAGTGCAGAAAGATGAAGAGAAATTT
>NW_012150508.1:1632774-1633137 GCF_000956105.1 Propithecus coquereli | reverse complement strand
GTTCATAACCATGCCTTTTTGCCCTTTCTAACTTGAAGACCATTTCCTTGATGTAGGAAATATTAATAGAAGCAAAATAGACAATGAATCATTCTCCTTCCTTTAACCAATCAACTGTACACCATCTACCCAAGCATTGAGAAAATCTATTTTTTGTTCTTCTTGCTTTAAACATAGATAAATAAAACCCTGTTTTCTGTAGCACAGTTCACTGAGCTGCACTGATTCTTCATAGTTTTGCCAGTTTTGCAAGTTTGTTCCCCTTTTTGGTATCCTTCCTTAACTTACATCTCTACTTCTTCCATGTACGTGCTCTTTAAAATCCAAGTTTTAAACTAAATGTCCTTTACCAGAGGGAAATGG
>NW_012150508.1:1622162-1623169 GCF_000956105.1 Propithecus coquereli | reverse complement strand
AGTAGAGACGGGGTCTCCCTCTTGCTCAGCTCGAACTCCTGAGCTCAAACGATCCACCCGCCTTGGCCTCCCACAAAGTCTTTAGTTTTCTATTCAAACTTTGCAGCCCCTAGAGATATATGAATTCCAGTTCCTTCTGGTGACAGCAGACCCTTCTACCCAGACCAGCAACAAAAGGTCATGAACTAGATGAGCTGGATTATCCTTTGTAAGGTCTTCTCTGACTTCAAAAGCTATATCCAGTCTGTCTCTGTCTCTGTCTCTCTGTCTCTCTCTCTCTTTCTCTCTCTCTCACACACACACACACACACACACACATTCATGCACACAAACCCCATCAAGGATAATTCTGTCTTAGTGCTGTGTTAGGAAGCATATGGAGAAAAACATCGAGAAAGGAGGCAGATCCCAACATGGGACTTCTGGAGATATAACATCATTCATGGAAAGTCTGGGTGTTTCCTGAAAAAGGCTAGAGAGGCAACACATGGTATATGGATCTATGTTTGCTAATGTGTGTTCTTTATTAACTTTGTCCATGAACATCTAGCTTTCCTTAAGGTTCAGGGCTGAGTTCATAATCAAGCTGCAACACCAATCTGTTAGCACCCACCTGAATCACAGACTAAATCCTTAGGAGGAATTTAAGAGTAAAGGGCTAGCTTTGCAAACCCAAGTCAATAGTAAGGTAATACAGCTACTACAAGGATCCAGTGGATTTAGAAATAATAAGTTCACCAACTTAGAGATGGTCAAATAGTAACAGTAGTTACCATACCCAGGGGATTAACCATACCCAGCAATCACTAGCACCAGGTGATCAATACCCATTTGTTTTGTAGTGTTTTATGATACATGATCTAACCCTGATGCCAGAAAATGAGACATAGCAACACACTAAACGTCATAATGGATGACAATAATAACAGCTAATATTTATTGATCATTTACCATGTGCCAGGCATTGGGCAAACACATTATAAAAATTGTCTCAATGAATCTTAACA
>NW_012150508.1:1608436-1609690 GCF_000956105.1 Propithecus coquereli | reverse complement strand
TATTTTTTACTGTATAAATTTAAATGTACAACATGATGTTTTGACACACGTATACATATTGAAGTAATTACTGGTCAAGCAAATAATTTCACATAACTATAACTGTTCTTCCTTTCTTATTTATGGTAAGAATACCTAAAACCTACTCTTCTGGCAAATTCCTAGTGTACAATACAACTAACTATAGCCCTCCTGTACATTAGCTCTCTAACAAGATTTTTTTAAAAATTGTGTTAATAATTATACATATTTAAGGGGTACATGTGATACTTTGATACATGCATACAATGTATAAAGATCAAATCAAGATATTTAGATTATCCATCACCTCAACCATTTATCAATTCTTTGTGTTAGGAACATTCCAAATCTTTTCTTAGCTATTTTGAAATGTACACTATATTGTTGCTAACTATAGTTACCCTACTGTGCTTTCAAACACTAGAAATTACTCCTTCTATCTGCATGCCATTATTTTTGATCTACAGCCCAGTCTGCTTTGCACTCTTCCACAGGCTCGGTCCAGCTGCAAGACTCTAACACTAACCCCAACCCTAAGCCTCTTCCCATTTGTTTACCTCCTGTGAACTTAAACACTTCCAGGTGATCTCAGGTGCCTCCATTCCTCTGTTCCCCCCACAACATGTATCTGTGTCCCTTTACCATCTTTGGCCCTGAGCTCCCACCACAGAAGTTACAAACTACTCACATCAGTCACAGTCTACATTTGCTGATTTGAGTTCATAGTCAGAATCTCTATCTACCGAGATTCCAAACCACACTTACACACTCACAAAACTTATTTCATTAATAAAAGTTAATGGCCATGAATTTTGTCTTGGTAATTAATAACATTCCTTAAGATGAGTATCAACAGGAACAAAACTTTTCCATGCTTCCTTTCCAATGAGCTCACTGAATTAATTTGGAGGAGAAGCAGGGGCCCAGGGGTAGCATTCTCCATATAAAAATGTCCACAGAAGCTGGAAAGTGGGATGCTTGCCAAGGACAAGGCACAACAGCCATAGAAATGCACTACTCAGCTCTCCTTTCAAGAGGAACCTGCTGTGAAAAGTGCAGTTAACTGACAATGCCTCTGTGATGCGCAGAAGGGTTTGGGACCAAGGGCATCTCTCCATAAGCACAGAGGGGTTTATAGAACCTGGCAATTTCTGCTTATTGCAGAATTCCTCTAATAAGTAATCACTGCCTATAGCTCCCCCCTGAGCTAGATGAGACTTTCTCAGAGTTGTA
>NW_012150508.1:1604548-1608374 GCF_000956105.1 Propithecus coquereli | reverse complement strand
TCAGTAAGTTTATTGTCTTTTTTTTTTCTGCTTTAATGTGTCAATTCATAGGCTAAATTTTTAAGTGGAAATGAGATTCCCGACAAACGCAGTGCCCATAAGCAAATCAGAATAACTCTGAATTGCATGTGACTGGCACAGAAGAGGGGTTTCTATGGTATGGGGGTGGGGGTGGAAAACAGAGTTGGGAAGCCAGGTTCCAGCTGAAATTTCAAACATACCAATACTTAGAATTATGTTTGTCTTGAGTTATAATACCAGAAGAGCAGTTTGAACAAAATCGTAATAATTCCTCAATCTGCCCATCAACTAAGAAGATACAAATAGACTGAATAAGACAGAGATAGCCTAATATAGAAACGACATCCCCTACACAAACTGGCCCAGACTACTCATCAAGTGTAAGCTTCTCTCACTACCCTACATTACAGCTATATCAACTATGGAAATGCCCAAATGTGCCATACTTTCTCATACTTCTGGACTCTCACACAGCTGTTTACTGCCTGGATATCTGTATCTGTATTTTTACTTAGAAAATATAACTCACCTTTTAAGGTCAGGCTCAACTATTACTTCTTTCTATTACCAAACTCTCTCTTCCGTGCTTCCATTCGTCTTTGTATATACATCTCTGGCAGCATTCTCCACATCCTATTACGTGGACTTAATTACTCATTGCAGGCCTCTGGATTCAACAGCCATAGCCAGATGGCACACAAAAAGACACAATCAAGCATCATTCTGTCTGGATACTTGCCTTAAAAAACACTTAAAGGCATTGACCAAGCAGCCAAATCTTAACACGAGACTTCTGGAAACATAGCACCATTCACAGAAACTCTGGGCACTCACTGAAGTAGAAAGTTGACACTTGCTTACCTGCCAAACATGCTCAAGTGCAAAGACAAGGTCTTACTTATTTTGTACACTCAGCAATCAGCCCTGGTGCTTTGTATACAGAAGGTAGTCAATGAGTGTGGGCTGCATGAACTTCTAGAGTTGAAGTGAAAAGTCGGGATGCAGGAACTATGCTCTCATGGTCTTCCCAAGTAAACATGGAGCAGATCCCCCATTGACATGTCTTTGGGTCATTGTTTAATAACTGAAATTACTTCGCTAAAGTTTTATAAGATACAATACCATTGAAAAAGCACATGCCATTCCTTAGAAGAAAATTGGTACTCACCGAGCAGTGAACTTTTTGGACCCACTTTTGTAGAGATAAGACTCCCTAGCTCCCCCAAGAAATAGTTATTGTTCTCACAACTTTTTTGAATAGAAATTGATCTATTAAAGCTGAAACAAGAGCCACTGGCTCTTGAGCAGAGATATGTAATTCCCAGCAATGTCATTATATTGTCCCTTAAAGTAGATGACCAAGACAGAGCATGAGTTATTATGCAGGCAGCATGAAATAGTGAAATTGATAGATTTCTTTATCTTCAGTGATGATAATAATAATAATGAGCATGTCCTGCGTTCCATCTCGCGGAATGGCAAATGGATTTTCAGGGTCCTTTCTAAAGAATGAGAGGTTGAAGCAGAAAAATGAAATATGATACCATCTGAATGATAGCTGGAGAAATATTACTCAGGACAAAAGCATTAGTAACAAGTTCAATTTCCTAGGCTCCTGCTTTTCTGCTGCTCTCTGGTCTCAGGAAATGTTTGAGCTTTATTTACAAGAACTCATGCTTTAAGAAACCCAGCCTTTAAGTTATTACATGGTCACTCCTGCCTCATCTTCACTTCGAAGAAAGAGGAGAAGCAAGTCAGTTCTGTGCCTAGATTTAGTGAACCTCTCCATTCAAAAGAAACAGCTCAGCTCGATTACTGTCCTTCCCCTTTAGACCATATACTCATTTTGTTCCTAAGCCCTGTACCATGACTTGAATAACACTACATGCTAAAACTTTTAATTGTCTTTTCAAGAAGGATGCTATGGTGCTAGTTCGGACTTCCTTTCATCTCCAAACATTAGTTGTCTTCTCTACTACCTACTGTTACTCACAACTTTCTTCCCTGAGCTATGAGAAAAGACCTAGCCAGGAATCCCCAGTTCTAGTCCAAACAGTGTTACTAACTAGCTAGTAAATCACTTAATATCTTAACAACACTTTGAAGTTTTATAAAGCCACCACTTAATTTGATCCTCCCAATAGCCTTAAGAGTCAAGATGGATGTGGTTGTCATCTGGTAAATGAATAAATGTTTAACTGCCAGAGGTTACATATGTTGGAAGAAGCTTAAAATTCTGAGGACTGTCACATAACTGGGGTGGGCAGCAGTCATTGTCTGCCTTACAGGGCAGAGGTCAATAGTCATCCTGTACTAGCCTGCTGTCTCTCCTTCTCTGTTCCCCATGGTGCTGTTATCACTCCAATATGTTTCTATTCTTTCATGTTAAGCTCCAATCTTTATAATGTTAGAGCTAGATAGTCTAATTTTTTTTGCCATCCCTCTATGTGCTATGTAGGCCTATCTATTGGTGCTAGGTATGGGGGAAGAATTTATAATTTTAAAGTCAAGAATCCAGATGGAAACTTTCAAATGTTAATTGATCTATGTGTATGAACATCCTAAAATCACAAAATAAGAACATCCACAGAAACACTTCCAGAACAAGAATAAAGACTGAATCTGCAAATTTGCTCTCATTACAACTGTGTGTTAGGAGATGAGGGCTGTTGTAGGGATCAGGAAGGCTGTACTACAAGGGATGTAGCAACATGCAATGGAAGTTTAACCTGCATCTATGTTTACATTCAAAATGTCAACAAGTATCTGGAATTTTGCCTAAGATTCTAGAAGTCCCATTTGGCCTTTGAGTACTCCACATTGCCTCTGGGGCCCAAGATGGCCAGGCCTCGGGGGAAGAGTGCTGGCATCAAAGCTATTTTCCTAGGTCACAGAGATCATTATGGTCGCAGCTGGTACTTGAAACCAGTCCTTTTGACCCCGGTTTTCTTGCTTTTCCATCTTTCTGCTTCTTGGTTTCTCTGAATTTCTGTTTATCTGCTCAATGAGAGGTTGGAGTAGATGCTAAGATTGTTAACAGCTCAAATTCCATGACATCTTTTCCTTTTAGCAGCATCCCAGCCTAGCTCAGACCCCTCCCTTATCACCGCAAACACTAAGGTTCCTATCTCCCATGTTACTCTCACTCTTTTCCAACCCAAGAGGATGAATTAAACAGGAACAACATTTTCCTGTGAAGGACTTAATGACAGCTTAAAACTGAGAGTCTCAGTGAGAAATCACATGCATAAGTCCTATTGTAGAAGAAAGATCATTATGTTTGTTTACTTGGAGCCAGACAAGCCTCTCTTTAAAGTTTAATTACCAAAGAATCAGACAACTTCTTCTATATATTGAATGCCTGAGTTAACATGACATTTGTTTTGCCACCGTTCAAACTCAATTTATTTTCTACCCTTCTCTTTTCCTTTCCAGTGCCACCCTGGTGACTTATCGGACATTGTTTGAAAAATCCATACATTTCTCAAGCAAAGTCAGAAAGTTGGTTGGAGACTCCTGGTCACCATTGGGTCAAGTATGTGTTGCTTCAGAGAATCAGTAATGGCATCTAGAGAAAGAGAAAAGAATAAGTAATAACTTGATCATTGATTGCAAAGGAAAGAAAAGACAAAAAGAAAGTCAAACTAGAGTAATCAAGAACTAACAGTGCATCTTAGTAGGCAGCAACTTTTAAGAACATTTGCAACAAGGAGAGTTTACCTGGAACCATAGGAGAGACACATCCACTATACTTCAGAATGGGTAATGGTTTCTGGATAGAGGTTAAGGGCATGCCATTATTTTT
>NW_012150508.1:1600688-1602748 GCF_000956105.1 Propithecus coquereli | reverse complement strand
CAAGTGAGACACGAATCAAATAAAAAAGCTTCTTCACAGCCAAGGAAACTATCATTAGAGCAAACAGACAACCTACAGAATGGGAGAAAATATTTTTGGAAAAAATTCTTCTAGGTATGGCCAAATAATTTATGAAGAAGACCCCATAAGCAATCAGAGCATGAACAAAAATGAACAAGTGAGACATGAATCAAATAAAAAAGCTTCTTCACAGTCAAGGAAACTATCACTAGAGCACATAGACAACCTACAGAATGGGAGAAAATATTTGCATGCTATACATCCAAAAAAGGACTGATAACTAGAATCTATACAGAACTTAGGAAAATCAACAAGAAAAAATCAAACCCCACTAAAAAGTGAGCAAAAGACATGAATACACTCTTTTCAAAAGAAGATAGACTAATGGTCAATAAACATATGAAAAAATGCTCAACATCTCGAATCAGCAGGGAAATGCAAATCAAAACTACAACGAGATATCACTTAACTTCAGTGACAACGGCTTTTATTAAAATGTCCCCAAACGATAAATGTTGGCATGTATGTGGAGAGATACATGCCATGTGGAGGAACACTCATAAACTGGTGGTGGGACTGCAAACTAGTACAACTTCCTGGAAAGTAGTATAGAGATACCTCAAAGAACGAAAAGTAGAACTACCATTTGATTCAGCAATCCCACTACTGAGTATCTACTCAAAAGAAAAAAAGACATTCTACAGAAAAGACACCAGCACTTGAATATTTATAGCAGCACAATTCACAATTACAATGATGTAGAAACAACCCAAGTGCCCATCAATACATGAGTGGATTAATAAAATGTGGTATATGCATACCATGTAGTACTACTCAGCCATAAAAACAAAAAGAACTACCTATTGTATCATCCTGGATGGAGCTGGAGTCCATTCTTCTAAGTGAAGTATCACAAGAATGGAAAAGCAAACACCACATGTACTCACCACTAAATTGGTACTAACTGATCAACACTAATGTGCACATATGGGAAGTAACATTCATAGGGTGTCTGGCACACGGGAGGGGTGAGGAGGGGATTGGTAAATCCACACCAATGGTGTGGTGCACTCTGTCTGGGGGATGGGCACACTCATCGGGTGGTGCAAAGGCAATTTAAGTAACCAAAGTGTTTGTACCTCTCTAATACTCTGAATAAAAAAACTATAAAACTTCTAGAATACAGAGAAAATTTTTTGTGACCTGGGGTTAGTTTTTAGACATGACAGCAAAATTATAATCCTTAAAAGAAAAAATTAGTAAGTTAAACTTTATTAACTTTACAAAAAAAGAATTCCTACATGTTTAAGCAACTTTTATTTAGTGTTTTCTGTTAAATGCAGCCAAACATAATTGGTATCAAAAAGATGGTGCAGCAGGTACAGAACCTAAAATTTGGCTTTGTTGAATTTGTCTGAGCTGGACTGTTTCATGGGGGTTCTGAAGGGCCCTATGCTTGGTTTAATGTTCTGCTATCCTTGTCTTGAAATTTTTAATAATTTGATATTTGAACTCACATTATGTAAGTGAAGTCCAGCATGACAATGGAGGATGCACTGGAGCAGAGGAGACAGACACAATGTGTACGTCTGTTCTTCCTTGTTACCTGTTTGTATAGCGCATTCATGATGCCCCATGACCACAGGATTCCAGTGGACCCATAACACATGGAAGTTCAGAGAGACATACAAGATGTACAAGGTAAATGCATTATATCCAAGACTGAATAAGCGGGTTTGGGGGGTAGGCAATGACAGTCCCAAAGGGCTACTCTTTCTATTTGCACCAAAATTTGCTTTGAATGAAGAAAGCAATGGCAATCTGAGAAAAATGATTGACAAAGGAACTCTATCATATCCTGTATTATTCATGTTACTTTCCTGTAATAGCTAACCGCTAATGCTGAAAATCGTGACATAGAAAACTATAGACTGAATTGTGTTCCCCAAAATTCATATGTTGAAGCTCTGACATCTAATGTGACTATCTACAGGATCTTTAGGAAGTTTTAAGGTTAAATTAGGTCATGAGGGGTTGTT
>NW_012150508.1:1595009-1595340 GCF_000956105.1 Propithecus coquereli | reverse complement strand
CTGTGTTTGTTTCTTATAAAGCAATGGCAAGCCAGCAGCTCCAGGTTTTCATTCTGCCAAATTGGCAACATCAGAAAAGGAGAATGTATCCTTCCCAATTGTTCCAGCTAAACTCCTAGGGCTGGTACTTCTTAGACTACCTTGGGTCACAACTCATCCCTAACTCAACTGTGTCCAAGGGAATGGAGTACTCTGATTGGCCAGACCTAGGTTACCTATGCCCCACCTGAGTCAGCTTCATCAGAACTACATAGACAAAGGGATACACAAACATACTTGAGAAAAAATATTTGCTACAATTGTTAAAAATGATAGTTGCTGCTACCCCCTT
>NW_012150508.1:1593576-1594959 GCF_000956105.1 Propithecus coquereli | reverse complement strand
CCCAAAATTCATATGTTGAAGCTCTGACATCTAATGTGACTATCTACAGGATCTTTAGGAAGTTTTAAGGTTAAATTAGGTCATGAGGGGTTGTTCCTCATCATTAGGACTGTGGCCTTATAAGAAGAGGAAGAGAGAGATTTCTCTCTTTCTCTCTACCATGTAAGGATACAGTGAAAAGGTGGCTGTCTTGCAAGCCAGGAAGAGAACCCACATCAGAACCCTATCATGCTGCCACCCTGATTTCAGACTTTCAGCCTCCAGAATTGTGAGGAACTTAGTTTCTGTTGTTTAAGCTGTCCAGTCTATGGTATTTTGTTATGGCAGCCTGACATAACTAACACATAGAATAAAAAGGAAATACAGGCAACTCATAGCTCCTTTTCCTTCAGTAATCCAGTAAGGCAAAGGGACAGAGTACTGGCAGATGTAGAAGTAAAATAAAAACAGTTGAATTGCTATTTTTCTGTATTTTCACTGTTTTGGTAAGAAGAAAATGCAAAAACATGTACAAGCAATGAAATCCAAACTGTGTAATTTCAGTGATTCCATAAAACAAGTTAAATGTTCTTATATTTGCTTTTAAAGATAGCATTGCATAAGTTGAGATAAAGATCATGGAAGAAAAACAAAAGCTTTATTTTTCAATACCTTTAACAGCAATTTTTCCCACTTTTTGAACAAGAGTTTCCTGCAAATTATATAGCTAGTCCTGTGGCTGAAGAGAGGCTTAATAAGCCTTTTGGAAGTGAGGGCCCAGATTTAGCTGGCTAGAAAACCAACGATCCTTGCTATGCAATTGCAAACCATTTGATCGAACTTCTGACTGCTACACCTTAGGCTGCAGACCAATTGTCAAACTGTCTTTAGTTTTATAGGAAACAGTAAGAAGATGTCACCATGGTGGGTCTTATCTCACCTTTGCTAAAAGAAAACAAAATCAGATGGAAATTAGGTGCTGCTGCTTTACTTGAGAGGTGGAATCCCAGTGCAGAGTGAAGGAAAAGAGAAGTGAGAAAAGCTTGGGAAGCCACACAAGGTACCCCATTTCCATGGCAATGACTGCAGTGTACACAGTCACAGACACACTGCTGGTATCTAGGCAGCTATATCTGCTACACAATGGGAACTTCCCCAAACAGGCTGCATGAGGAAACTGGCTCAGAGGCATCAGTTGGAAGGAGGAAGGAGAGGGAATGTATGTGCTTTTCTCCCTCTGCCTCCTGTTTCCCAATGGACAAAGTTCATCTCATGAAAAGTTAATTCCCCCATTTTTCTGGATACATCATATGGTCCCTTTAGCAGTCACCCAGAAAGCCATATCTCATGCCCTACAATGTGGCAATTTCAAGCCGATATCTGCAGCAGGTATCATGTCCATAT
>NW_012150508.1:1590684-1593526 GCF_000956105.1 Propithecus coquereli | reverse complement strand
AGTGACATAGGAGTGGTGAGTGCTGTGCCTCCTTTGCTCCTCGCTCTAAGCAGACCCCACTGATCAATCACAAGCCTATGCCTGGCATCAGACCCTTCTCATCACAGCCTACTTGTCAACCGCTACAGTTAGTTAGGTAATCCACTTCCCAACATGTATCTATCTAGTATACGTTATGGCCTAGCCACTAGGAATACAGAGCTGAGTAGGACATTGGCTTCTGGATTCCTTCCAAATCACATTTGTATTGGAAATTTTCTATGACTCTCCTTACACACCTACTTTCACTTGCATCTCACTTGCCAGTGTCTTTTACCCAGAAACAGTTTCATGTGTTGCTTGATCTTTTTTCTCCAGAATATTGGATTAATGGGTCCATATTACACAAAGAAACCCTGACCTGAATGTGCATTTCTACTATGATTTACTTACAAAGTTCTCTGTTTTGACTAGGAATCTGTGGTAGATTAGATCATTGTTCCCAGCTCTTTACCCCTTCCCTATAGTAGAATTATATATCCATATCCTTTTCCCAGGTCACTTTATAAGGCCTCCAAGTGTGGAAAAAGTAGAATACCCTACTCTTGTATTGATGGTGTCATTGGTCACATAACTTGCTTTAGCCAATGTTAGCAGACATGATATGAACAGCAGCCGTAAATGTCGTGCCTGCTTTGCCTTGCCCTGTAGGACTCCTATGATTTGTCACGAGAAGAATCTGTCTCAGAGGGCTGCTAGTCCATGGAGAATGAAGGAACATGTGGGACTGATCTGAAACCATCTCACAACTTAGAGCCAATCCCAGCCAATTCCCAGCTAAGCCCAGCAAAGTCACAGCTGATCTGCAGACCCGTGAATAAGAAAGTAAATGTTTGCTGTAAGCCACTGAGATTTTGATATTGTTTGTTCTACAGTGAAAACTGAATAATGCAGAACTCTTATTTTCTTATAACTCTTTACATTCCTTTTACTTCCACATTTAGGCAGGAGCTGTTATTTTTCAGTTGGGGACCACTCTTCACCAAGCAACAAAGTTTCATCTCTTTGTAAGAGCTACATATTTGAGGCCACAATCAGACCAAAGCCAGTCTGAGATTTGGACCTTGGCCTGGCCACTAAGCACATTCGCTAGCTAGTAATATATACATTTTCCAGTATGAATAATTCAAATCAGAAAATTAAAAATTATTCCATGGCACAAACTGGTCAGGCAGTCAACAGTCAGCTTATTTTTATCAATCAGAGTTTAATCAGGCAAAGAATAATAATTACAGGTATTTAGAATAGGAAGAGCTTTATTATAGAAAAATAGGGTTTATATGACCATTGGAAGTCTGGCTGCAGCTGCAAAGGGCAGGAAGACTGTTTTCAAGAAATCCAGAAGTAGTCTCAGCTACCTACAGCACCAAAGTAGGTGATTCTTAAGAGAATGCTCAAAAGTCACAGGTGAAACATCACCCCTGCCATCTCCAGTCACACACCTGTCATCTCCAATCACACACCTGCCAACAGATGTCACCAGAGGAACGAAGTGGCTGCTTCTCTTCTTCCACCTCCCAAATTTCACGAGGGCCTCTCATTGATGGAAGCTACGAGATCCTGCAGACAAGGGAGTCCGGTCACCAGCTTTACACCCTTTAATACAGGGGAGAGCTTAGAAGGACTGGCATGAGACCTAGCATCAAAAAACCATATCCCTCCTGCTTATCAATACCTTGCTCTGGTTTAGGCATTGTATCAAGGTCTAGAGACTCAGGATTGAATAAGACAGATGCACGCCCTATCCTCATGGAGCACATAGTCCAGGGGCAATTTTGCTTAAAACAAAATTGAACCTGGTAAATATCAAAGATTATCACAATATGATGTGGTATTCATAGAGCATATGACAGAGGCCTAAGGAAATAGAAAGGAGGTGATTCTTACCCATCTAATGGGATAGGCAGAGGGTGATCAGGAAAATTCCCTCTTTAGTCATATTCATGTGCATGCAGACATGCATACATACACACACACACACACACACACACCTGGAAAAACACTGTAATAGACATGTAGAAATCACTATATAGGCCTCAGTACAAGGATGCAGAGTAGGAGAAGTAAATGGAGTTCCAGAGTGTTTGAGCTCTGTTACCACGAAAGCCCTTATCATTAGAACTAGCAACCCCAAACCCAAAATTTATTCTTGGGAGCAATTTATATATTTTTTTGAGAGTTTGAGGTTATTATGGTGTACTACAGGAGTCTGGGAAGGAGCCAACTTCTGAGCCTTCAGTTTAAAGACCCCTGCCTTCTGAAATGTATTAATGCAACCTGGGGGGTCCCATACTAATTCACTGTGCAGGTACTTTAAATTAAGCTTGGGCGGGGGCAATGGAGGGTTTCTCCTCATTCCTTTCAATTTTTTCCTTTTCTAATGATTTACTTTCAAGCCCTGACAGCTTCAAAAAGACCTACGGTGCTATGTGTTAATGAAAGCATTTCCAAATGGACAGTGGGTCGGTAAGCAGTGAATTAATTGGAAACTACATAAAACCACGCTTTAAGAAAATTCCTGCCATTTCTACTTTTGGGATTTCCTTGCCAAACAGGAGTCTTATGTTCTAAGTAAAAAGGTAGATATTACAGAGCCACACGAGTCCAGTTTTACTTAATTCCCTTTTCCAACCGACCCTCCCCTTACCCCCAGAAACACAGCAGCCACCCTGGCTGGAACAGAGGACACAAGGCTTGCATTTTCCAGGGAGTTTGCAAATAGCTGTGGTTTAAAAGGTCCACGCCAAGCTGGGCGCAGTGGTGAGCACCTGTACTCCTAGCTACTCAGGAGACTGAAGCAGGA
>NW_012150508.1:1590025-1590634 GCF_000956105.1 Propithecus coquereli | reverse complement strand
TATGGTCCCTTTAGCAGTCACCCAGAAAGCCATATCTCATGCCCTACAATGTGGCAATTTCAAGCCGATATCTGCAGCAGGTATCATGTCCATATGTGTGCAGGAGATCCCCAAAAACCAAAAGCAACTTGTAACACATTAACACGGTATATTTTATGTAAACCCAGTATATCCATTCTATGTGGTTTGGTGGGGAAAAAATCAGCTATCTAATGAGAAAGATCAATATTTGAACATTTGCAACATCATTTGGCTATGTAATCTTGATGACTCTGAATATCCTCATTAAAAAGTTGGAATAAGATCACCTAACTGATATTGATGCTTAAATAATTTTATAGCATTAAAACAAAGTTAAGATATACCTAAGACACTACTGTATCAGAGTAGCTTTCTCCTACAAGGGATACCAGAAATTGCCTTTGCATTTAGCTTTCCTTTTCTTTTTTTTCCATTCATTCAACCAAAGTTCATCCATCACTACATTGTGTCAGGCACTAGGAATAACAAAAAACAAACAACAAAAAAAAAGCACAGCATCTGCCTTTGAGGAGTCAGCCCACCAGCTAATGAAACTGGAAGGATAATAGATCAAAAAGACCCAAGAAA
>NW_012150508.1:1574738-1576772 GCF_000956105.1 Propithecus coquereli | reverse complement strand
AGATTGAGCCCATCCTTTGAAGTGAGGTATCACAAGCATGGAAAAACATGTACCACATGTACTCATCACCAAACTGGTACTAACTGATCAACACTAAGGTGCTCACATGGTAGTAATACTCACTGGGTGCCAGTCAGGTTGGGGGTAGAGGGGGCGGGTTGAGTAAACCCACAGCTAATGGAGACGGGGTGCACCGTACGGGGGAAGAACACGCTCTTGTGGCACTAGCTTGGGCAAAGCAAATGCATTTCATGTAACCAAAATGTTTGTACCCCCATAATATCCTGTGGAGGGAGGGAGGGAAGGAAGGAAGGAAGGAAGGAAGGAAGGAAGGAAGGAAGGAAGGAAGGAAGGAATTATCTTCCAATTCAGGTCACTTTGTGCAGGGCCCTAAAATTCATGCAGAGGAGTTTGAATTTGCCAAAGTACATAAGTGTCTCTAAATTTTTCCTAATTAAGAGCTTAGCTTACTTTAGATTACTCCAGTTTAAAAGTGAAGATGTGCTAAACGTTAAGGCTACTGACTTGGAGAGTAGGAGAAAGGGACCCAAAAGAGCATTTGGTGGCTGAAAGGGCCATTAGAGAATTCTAATAAGCCACAGGACAGAGAATGAAGAAAATCAAAGTACTGAAACATTGAGGGACCCCATTATAGTCAAAATGAAGTCATCTCAACTGCAATGAAGGCCATGAGGGAGGAGAAAGTAACATGTATTAAAATCCAGTCAATTTCCAGGCTCGAGCCTGGTATTAGATTTACAACATTCATTCATTCATCCATCCATTCATTCATTCAACCTATATTTATTGAACACATTGGTAGTAGTGATGGTAGTGGTGATGATTACGCTGGTGATAATGAGGATAATGGTGGTGATGATGGTGATAATGATTAGGATGGTGGTGGTGATAAATTTAGCTGAGACATGTTTGACAAGAAAGTACTATATAAAAATTGTGGGAAGAGCATTCTAGGAAGAGGGAACAGCAGGTGCCAAAGGTCTAAGTAAACTGGAAGAAGTTTGGCATGTTGGAGGAAGAAAAAAGACGAGGGTATTCAGATCATGATAGGCAAGAGGGATAGTGGTAGCTAATAATGTCAGAGACGTAGGCAGGGGCCATATGGCAGAGAAATATGTAATCCAGGATAAGAAGATGGGATTTTATTCAAAGTTCAGTGATAAACCACTGGAGGGTTATAAGAAAGAAAGTGACAAAATTCTTAAAACTTTATGAGAGAGGCAATATTTTCTCCATTTCCCCAGTGAGGTAACAGAGGCTCAGTGTGGTTCAGAAATTACAAATGCCATACAGCTATTGACTGGTGGAGACAAAATTTGAATGCAAGTCTATCAGGTGCCAGTCTTCCACCTGGTCAAGCATTATACCATATACAAAGAGGATTCCTGAATAGTTCTCTTCCTGCCGCAAGCATTAATGGAAACCACACTCTGCAAACAGTTGACTAAAAATCAGCATGTTAGGTACTTAGTTTCCCATGCTTTGCTCTCCCTGAGTGTCTACAGAGGAAAACCAGACTCAGCAGGCCAGGCATGCATGCAAATGAATTGGATAACACATCAAACTGGCCTTCTCTGAGGATGCCAGGCTTCCAGCGACATCACATGTGCCTTGATATAACTGGAGCTTACAAATTGCCACCCAACTCCTGGGACCTGGAAGTCTTTCTTTTCTAATTGGCATGTTTGATTACTTAAGGGAGAATTTCTCTGCTGTTTTTTTTTTTTTTTTTTCAGCCAACTTTAAGTGGGAGAATGAGGAGGAAAAAAAAAAGAACAGAGAGGAAGGTAGAACATGTTACCATAGTGATTACGTGAGCCTGTTCTTAGCTCCCAGGCTAAACTGGGCATTCCAAAGAATACGTTGTTCTGTTTTGATTGTGTTTTGGGTTTTGTTTTGTTTTCTTTTTTGCTTTAGCACTGTGAATAACGATTATCAGGGACTCCAATGCAAAGACTGAGAACTGACACCAGCTTTGTAATATTATGCAGCAGTACTTTTCTACCATTTCCA
>NW_012150508.1:1572081-1574688 GCF_000956105.1 Propithecus coquereli | reverse complement strand
CCTAGATGCAAATAAATAAATAAAAGCAGACTAGACCAATTAGAATCATTTTAAGAAGAAACAGTATAAATGCCTGGGTAAGTATGTCATCATGTATCTAAAAGTGTCTGAGTTCCTGCATGGTTGTGCTGCTTCCAGAGATGGCAAAGTGGGTGGAGGAGGTAAGAACTGGAAGTCCTGTCTTGGCCTTATTTTTGATGTACTTATTATGTATTCAAATAGAAATTTCGGGACAGTTTCTAGATACAGAAATCTGAAATCCTACTCCCCTAAGGGATGACTTTAAGGCTCCTCAGTAGATGAATGGTATTTAGAGTCATAAGCCAGGGTAAAGGTGCCAATAAAGGAGAGGAGATATTCTCTCCATTTAGATGGCCACTAAAGAGGATGAATCAGTGAAACAATCTGATAAGGAGTGATGGTCAAGTGAGAGGACAAGTCAGATGAACCCTGTATTGCAACAGCCTAGAGAAGATGGTGTCTAGTTAAAGAACGAATGGTCAGTATGTCACAGGCTGCTGAGAGATCCTGTAAGAAGAGGACAGAAGTCATCACTGGCTTGGGCAAGATGTGGGTCAGGGTGACCTTGATAAGAATCATTTCAATGAAGTGAGCACAAAAGTTCTTCAGGAAGAGTTAAAGAGAGAGAATGTAGAATGGAAAAGTAGAGTGACTTTTAACAACTCATTCAAGAAGTTTTTCTTCCAGGAAGAAGAGATAAATGTACTTGTGAAACTTGTGAGAAATGAGGGGTCAAGGGAAAATGCCTTAAAGCTGTATTAAGACATGCATGAATTTGAATGCCAATGGAAATAACCCAGGAGAGCAGGGGAATTTTATGTTTCAAGAAAGAATAGAGATAACCACAGGAAAAAATCCTAAAGCATGTGAGATGAGGGTGAACCAAGGCACAAGTGAAGAGATTGGTCTTGGAGAAGGGTAGGGACACTTCTTATGTTGGGAAGAAAGGCACTATCTATGGATACAGATGCATGAAGATCATGAGATTTGGTGTTAGGTGAATTATTTTTTATTTGATTGTATCTTTTTTTCTCTATGAAGTCTGAAGTAAAGGTATCAGTGAGAGAGGAGGAGGTGCTAAAGACTTGAAGATAGAAGAGGAGTTATAAAACACACCTGCTAACTGGAGAAAACAATTTATTTGGAAAGTATAATTAGGATTAGCCGGTAGTATTGAGTGTCCACGTAAGATGTATGGTCATAAATTTAAAGTGAATGAACGAAGCATTGTGTGTAATTTTTTTTTAATCTTTCGCTGGCTGCAGAAGCTGGGAATGAGAAACCATTTTATTTTCCAAACCAACAAGTTCTGGCTTCTTTATGTCTTCTCTAAATTCTGTTTGAAAACCGAACAGTTTCTTTAGCTGATCTTGATCTTTCCTTTACTTTATGACACACAGCTAAAAGGAGCCAGTTGGCACTTTACACATTCTGCCTGGATATCTCCTTACCAAATCCATAAATCCATTAGATCAAGACCAAGACAACAGTTTGGCCAATTGTTTTTCCAATATATAAAATCAGTCTCCTTTTCTCCAGCCTCCAGTAGCAATTTCCCCTCGTTCTTCAGTCTTCACCACAGTATTGTCAAGGTCCTTTTGGCCCCTGCCACTTCCTACTGCCCAAACCAGTCATATCTGCTCTACACCTTTTGTTATAGCAGTAGCCTACTTCTAGATGCCAATTTGTGTTTCAATTAGCTATTGCTATAACACAAACTATCCCAAAACTTACTGACTTAAAACAACTATCTTATTATTTTTCACCATGCTGTTAGTCAGAAACTCACACAAGGCACAGAGGGCTCACTCATCTCTGTTCTGCTTGATGCTATTCCAGGGCTGGAATATTCTAGATGGTCTTTTGACTCATGTGTATAGTGCCTCAGCTAGGACAGATCAAATATCTGGGGACTGGTTGGAAGAGCCTGACTTGGACCATATATCTGGCTCACAGTTCTCAATGCCAACTGGGATCCTTAGTTTCCATCCATGTATTCTCAGACTCTTTTTGTAGCCTCTCCACATGATCGCTCCAGGACTGTAGTTAAAGGCCTCTAAGTGTGCAAAAGCAAAAGCTTCTTGGACTTCGTAAGGCTTGGGATTGGAACTGGCATGGCGTCACTTCCACCACATTTTAACGAGTAAAGCAGTTCACGGGTTCGTGCAGATTCAAGAAGGAACTCCATAAGTGCCTGAATACTGAGAGGCATGGCTCATTGAGGTCACCAAGGTAAGAGTTTATCTGACAAATTAATGATGCTCACAAAGTCATTTTAATCTGTAATTTGTAGCAGCCCTTGTTCCTTCAACTTTAATAATTTCATCTTCTGCAGCAACAAAGGGACCACCTCAATCAAGTAATTATTCTCTAACCATATTTGGCTTCATTTTTCTTTATATTCCTTCACTATTTGGTCAAGTAACTCTCCTGTACCACTTATATTATTCTACATTATAGTGAAGCTATTTGCATTCTTAACTCATTAACTAGATTATAAGCATCTCAAGAAGAGAAAAATCTCATACTCAACTTTTTTGTCTTCTACTCCCACTCCCTGATAAGTACCAGGAGCTCTACCCTAGA
>NW_012150508.1:1568648-1570951 GCF_000956105.1 Propithecus coquereli | reverse complement strand
AAGGCTGAAGGCAGGAAGGGGTGGGGCTCAAGTCGATGATCTAGGACAACAGACAGCAGGGAAGGTGGGCCAGGTTGAGGACCCCAGTGAGGAGAGAATCCAGCACAACTGCACAACTTGTTATATAATCTTAAAGGTGGATTTGGGCTCAATTAAAAGTGAATGCTAAGGCTTAAAATAGGTGTGGGTGTAGGCTGTTATGCCCAGAAAAAAATATTTAGAATGTTCAGTGGGATGATCCAGTACTTTGAAGCTTTACCTTAACTGACTAAACAATGCAAACTGCAGCCTTAGATAGCTATCATAGAAACAACCAGATCTCTACACATCTCCACCCAAGTCTTCTGTGGCATGGCCCTGCTCAGGCAGGATTCATCATCTTCTGATAATGGGCTATTGGTGTACCCCAATGATGGGAGAAGCTTCAGATTCTAGAGCATCAGTCTTTGTCTTCATTTTACTCTGGAAGGCTTTGGCGGCTGGTTTCTGATTCAAAAGCATTTGACTCACCTTGGTCCAGGGCCATTTGTTGTGAATGATACATGGCATGGTATAGTTCTCTCAAACCAGGTCAATGACACAGGGCACATATGGTTCAGTATCTATGCCAGGGACAACTGCATGAAGGGAAAGATGGTCTAGAGTAATAAATCCCCCTATACACATACAGACATCAAAATAGGATCTCCCCACCTCTAAGACTTACTAAAGTAATAGAGAACAAGGATATCTATATATCCTAAATTCTATAACACTTGCATAAAATATCCCGTAGGTTTTCTATTTACTTAGAATAAAATCTATCCGCCTCACCATGCCCTATCTCTCCTGACCCAGGCCCTCCAGTCTCATCTTTTCCCACTCCCCTCACCCTGGCCAACTGTGCTCTAGCCACGTTGCTCTTCTTTCTCTTTCTTGAACAGATCAAGCTTTTATCAATTGTACAGCATCTGCACTTGCTGTTCCAGCTGGGGATCCTCTCACACCCCAGATATTTGTACAGCTATTTTGTATCATTTGGAGCTCATATCAAATTCATCTCTCAAAGGACCTCTTGAAAAGATATTTCTTATTTGTACATTTGTTTATTATCCATCTCCTCCTTCTAAAATCTAGGCTCCATGAGAACAGGAACCTTGCCTGTCTTGTTCACTGCTAAATCTCCATTTTCTAGGATAGTGCCCTGGCACAAAGGAGCAATTAACAAATAATTATTCAGTGAATAAGTACATGAGTATACTATCAATATTCAGTTGCAACCTGTAGTCTAGATGCTGGAAATTGATGGGCAAATCAGGGGCATGGCATTGTTACAGATGAGTTAGGGTGAGATCGAATTGGGCTGAAAGAAGGTCTCAGAGAAACAGAAGAAGAAATATACTCCTTGCAAGGACAGGATGAAGGAATTTCCAATCACCCAGTGCACTGGGAGGAGCCCCAAGACTGGAAAGGTTATGACTGGGAGTCTCAGTAGAATTTGGTAGGCACATATGACAGAGGCCTATGCAACAGAAGCATTCGATTAGATGCACACATAGCCACATGGATGGATCTTACCAAATAGTACTGACTGAAAAAGAAAGTCAGGAACAGAATGACATACAATACAATGCCATTTCTGTAAGTTAATAATACAAAATTATAAAGCAAGAATGTACATTTTGCAAGACAACATATAAAACACATACATTAAAAACATTATAATCATTGTCTGTGGGGAAGAAAATAAAATGGGAGTGGGGGAAAGGGAGAAAGAAAATGAATAAATTAAATAATAATGAAAATGGGCTTGTGCAGCCCAACGGCAATGATGTTCCATGGAGTGATGATCATACTTAACTCAACTCTCTGCAGCTGAAATACAAAAGAATAAAAAGGCCCTTTATCGCCAAAATAACAAATGCTGGTGTGGATGTGGAGAGATGGGAACACTCTTACACTGCTGGTGGGACTGCAAATTAGTACATCCCCTGTGGAAAGTAATTTGGAGATACCTCAAAGAGCTAAAAATAGAAATACTATTTTATCCAGTAATCCCACTACTAGGTATCTATCCAAAGGAAAAAAAGATATTCTATATTAAAGACATCTGCACTCGAATGTTTATAGCAGCACAATTTACAATCGTAAAGATGTAGAAACAACCAATTACCCATCAATACATGAGTGGATTAATAAAATGTGGTATATGTATACCATGGAATACTACTCAACTGCGAAAAACAATGGTGATCTAGCACCTCTTATATTATCCTGGATAGAGATTGAGCCCATCCTTTGAAGTGAGGTATCACAAGCATGGA
>NW_012150508.1:1566417-1568598 GCF_000956105.1 Propithecus coquereli | reverse complement strand
CTTTTTTTATTAATTGTTTTTTAATTTTATTGTATATATTTAAGATGTACAATCATGTTTTAATATACATATAGATAGTGCAACGGTTACTGTAGTCAAGCAAATTAACATATCCATCATCCCACAAAGTTACCCATTTGTGTGGGTGGGGGTGTATGTGTGTGGCAAGATCACCTAAAATCTCATTTAGCAAAAATTCCAAATACAATATTTTTAACTACAGTCCTCATGTTGTACATTAGATCTCTAGATTTGTTCGACCTACGTATCTATTCCTTCATATCCTTTGACCTAGATTGGAAATCAAAGTGTCCCAACAAGGGACAAATGGATAAAGAAACTGTGGTGTATATATACACAAAGGAATATTATCCAGCCTTTAAAAGAAGGACATCCTGCCATCTGCCACAACATGGATGAACCTGGAAGACATTATACTAAGTGAAATAAGCCAGATACAGAAAGAAAAATACTGTATAATCTCACTTATACAGGGCATCTAAAAAAAAAGGGAAAAAAAGCTTCCATATCTTCCATCTTAAAGCCACACATTCTCCAGGACCTCTCTCATAATTCAAGAATTTACTTCAGTTGCCAGATAATTCCAGGCTGAGAAGGAAACACTACTTTTGATATGCAATGAATAGTGAGATAATTCTCCCATTCCTTACTGCTGGACATTTACTCATTTCTTCTCTCCAGAGTAATCTGTTTACCATAGACTGCCCAACATAGGTACAGTGAGATCGGGAGGGGGAAAGGGGTGCACAGAAGGAAAGATGTGGAATTTAAAATTTTGGAACAAGGAAAACATTTATACC
Source organism: Propithecus coquereli (assembly GCF_000956105.1). NCBI lineage: Eukaryota > Metazoa > Chordata > Mammalia > Primates > Indriidae > Propithecus > Propithecus coquereli. The sequence goes on along the minus strand of NW_012150508.1, from coordinate 1,567,777 downwards.
TTTTATTGCAACCCATAGATCAGTGATCCCAGCATAGGCTAGCCTGGCTAGGTGACATCTTTTGTATAAACTGCTCTCCCACATTGCAGTATCAACGTCACTTAACAACATGAAAGAATCCATAATCTGCTTGGTCTACATATGCCACTTTTCCCTGGAAGAAGGTACTGTCTGAATCCTAGATGACCACAACTACAGGTCCACTGCAAAATATGCCTGTTTAACAAACAAGGTGTGTAGTTGTTCTACTCAGGCCTCTACAGTCCTCAGATTCTGAGAACGAGAAAAAAGACAATTAGGCTAAGCTGCTCTCCTTGGACAGCAGTATCATCATGATGTCTCTCCACAGTTGAGTCCTTGCTGGTGTTGCAATGAGTGAGCCTGGCTGCCATCAGGCCTCTGAAAGAGGAAACATAGTTCTTAACACCATGTGATCATGAATGAGCTCATGGCACTGGTAATCAGCTGAGAGGGTTACTTAGTGACCTGATTTCACAGAAGTACTCAGGTCATTCATTTAAATGACAAAACTACTCTCGGTTTTTCATTCCAGAACTGTCCAAAATGGAAGGCCATACAAGTCAAAACACAGATAAGAGAAAGTGGTAAAAGTCACTAATATTGATCATAGCCTAGATGCAAATAAATAAATAAAAGCAGACTAGACCAATTAGAATCATTTTAAGAAGAAACAGTATAAATGCCTGGGTAAGTATGTCATCATGTATCTAAAAGTGTCTGAGTTCCTGCATGGTTGTGCTGCTTCCAGAGATGGCAAAGTGGGTGGAGGAGGTAAGAACTGGAAGTCCTGTCTTGGCCTTATTTTTGATGTACTTATTATGTATTCAAATAGAAATTTCGGGACAGTTTCTAGATACAGAAATCTGAAATCCTACTCCCCTAAGGGATGACTTTAAGGCTCCTCAGTAGATGAATGGTATTTAGAGTCATAAGCCAGGGTAAAGGTGCCAATAAAGGAGAGGAGATATTCTCTCCATTTAGATGGCCACTAAAGAGGATGAATCAGTGAAACAATCTGATAAGGAGTGATGGTCAAGTGAGAGGACAAGTCAGATGAACCCTGTATTGCAACAGCCTAGAGAAGATGGTGTCTAGTTAAAGAACGAATGGTCAGTATGTCACAGGCTGCTGAGAGATCCTGTAAGAAGAGGACAGAAGTCATCACTGGCTTGGGCAAGATGTGGGTCAGGGTGACCTTGATAAGAATCATTTCAATGAAGTGAGCACAAAAGTTCTTCAGGAAGAGTTAAAGAGAGAGAATGTAGAATGGAAAAGTAGAGTGACTTTTAACAACTCATTCAAGAAGTTTTTCTTCCAGGAAGAAGAGATAAATGTACTT
>NW_012150508.1:1559609-1560973 GCF_000956105.1 Propithecus coquereli | reverse complement strand
GGGTGAGGCAAAGACATAAAGTATAACCATAATGTTTGTACCCTCACAATACCCGGAAATTAAAAAAAAATGATAGTTGCTAACTATGGACCTCATAAATGTATATAATTATTATGTGTCGATAAAAATTTTTTAAATGATAGTAGCTCTTATTTAATAAGCTAAATAAGCAAGCACTGTGCTGAGAGCTGGAAAGGCATTACCTTCCTTAGTCCTCACAATCACCCTCTGAAATACTACAATTATCCCCATTTTAAAGATGAGGAAACAAAGATCTTGTCCCTTTCCTCAAGTTACCCCTTCTTTCAGGTTGTCACTGCTCTCCTCTACATCTGGATCATATGTGTTTTCAGCAAAGGAACAGTAACACCACAGTAAGAACTCAGTTTGATAAACTGGTTCTCTCAGAACAATGTGCACCTTAACTGCCCCTCAAGCTGGGCAATGCAACCTCTTTTCCCCTGTTAAAGGAATATCCAGTATCAGCAGGCACAGCATTTGGAAAGTGAGAATGGTGAGGAGTCCGTCCCTCAGATTATACAATGTAAGCTTTTTTTTGCCTCTCTAAAAGGTATACCCTGTGTGTTTAGTTAATGAGATATTTGAACTGGATAGAAGAGAGCAGGAAAAAAAAAAAGAAAAGAAAAACAGAAGGGCCAATGATTTAAACACTGCCTGAGACAGAACACATTCAAATTAACCCAGCAAACATTTGTTAAAGGCATTCAGGCTTGTAGCTGGACCTCAATGAAAAGAAATCGATCACAGCATAGCAAGCAGGGATTTATGCAAAAGATATTAGGAGTTGGGGTACTTACTTTATAAATTATCTTCACATGACAGAAAATGAACCCCCTGCATTCTTGTGCAGCATTTTAAAAGATACTTGATTGACAAGAAGTAATTTGAGCATATCTGCTCAGAAGCCTGCCTATTGTTGAAAGGGAGATACACACAGGCAATCGTGAGGGGATAGCTGCATGGATTTACTTGGTGAACTAGACGTGGAAATTTGGTAGAAAGGCTTCCGGTGGATTAAAGGCCTAAATGTAAAAAAAAAAAAAAAAAAAAAAAAATCCATAATAACAATAAGAGGAAGTATAGGTGAATATATTAAGTCCTAGAGGTCGGAAACTTTCTTAACTAAAACAAAAAAAAGCAAAAGCCTTTTAGAAAAAGGAAAAGATTGATTATCTGACTAGATCAAAATTAAAAACTTCTGCATGACAAAACACAAAATAAAGTTTAAAGATACACATAAACTGGAACAATATATTTACATAACATAAATGTATCCATAATACTCAGGAGGTTAATGTCTAGGACTCCTACAGATCAATAATAAAAACAAATAATAGAAAAAT
>NW_012150508.1:1547021-1557789 GCF_000956105.1 Propithecus coquereli | reverse complement strand
TGTAGGCAATTGAGTATTGAGTTTGAAATTCAAGAAAGAGGCTCAAGCTATAGATATAAATGTGAAAACTTTCAACATATAGGTGGTCTTTAAAGCCATGGAGCTACAATTAACTAAATAAAGAGCAGACGTAGATGGTACATAATTCTGTAGTAGCAAACGTTATGCACATGAACATATTTTATATGATGAGTGACACCTGCACAACATCTATGATCTAAATAACAGGTTTTGATTCTGACAACCACAGCCTATAGAGCAATGAACACCTCTGCCATGCTGCAGGCATATAATATGTCTAGCAGCTAAAGAAAAGATTCATTGGGTTTTATCACAATTACTTCTTTTGAAAGAAAAATAAGGAAAATGGGTATGTTCGCAAAAGACGGGGGGTGGGGTATATATAGCAATGTGCCAAAACATTACAATATCTTCTGGGAACACTTCACAAGGGAGGGTTAGATCCTCACCAGAAACCAGAGAAAAGGGAAAGAAAGTCTGTGAAGCATTGTGTAGCCCAGGAACCCCTGCATATTTGATTGTCATCCCTATTCTCTTTCTTTGTAAGTATCTGGAGCATCTGCTTTTATTGCCAAGACATGAGGTGGCCAGTGTGCAAGTCGGATTGAAAGGTGAAAGAGACCTGCTGACAGAGAGAGAGCCAGGTTGCTGGAGTCCTGGAACCAGCTTCTCTTGACATCTGGAGTTAGTAATTAAACTTCTCCCAAGTGGACAGTTGTTTACATTAGTTTAATGATCAGGTCTATCCATGGGCAAAACATTGTGCATTTCCAATAAACATTATAAATATTATAAGGCATCTTTGAATATATCATTTCAGGGTAATGCCACTGACTTTCATTCTACCATTGAAATGGGTGCTATGGAAGGTCAGGACAGTGTGGAGTAAAAAGAAACATCACTGGGAAGGTCAAGAATCCTAGATTCAGGGGAGGGTGGGGCCTCATTGCTCAGTACCCTCCTGATAAAAGAAAAAAAAAAAAAAAGAAGAATCCTAGATTCCAATCTTAACTGTGCCATGACTCAGCATGGATGTGGGCATTATATAAAACATCTTCATAATTGAATTGCACTGAATACTAGGAGGAAAGGAAGAGACACTTATAGCCATCTAGATTCACTTCCTCAATGTCTTAGTCCTTTTTCTGCTGCTATAACAGTATAGCAAAGACTGGGTGGTTTATAAAGAATGGAAGTTTATTTGGCTCACACTTCTGGATGGCACTGACATCTTGGCATCTGGTGAGGGTCATCCCATGGTGGAAGGGTGGAAGGGCAAGTCAGCTCATGAGACAGAGAGAAAATGGGGCCAAACTTACCCTCTCATCAGAAGCCCACTCCTGCAATAACTAACCTGCTGCTGTGATAATAGCATTAGTTCATTCATGAGGACAGAGTCCTCATGACCTAATCACCCCTTTAAGGCCCCACCTCTCAATGCCACTGCACTGGAAATTAAGTTTGCAACACATGAGCTCATGGAGGACATATTCAAACCATAGCATTGTGCTTCTGGTCCCCAATATTCATGTACTTCTTACATGAAAAATACATTTATTCCATCCCAATATCCCTAAAAGTCTTAATTTGTTCCAGCATCAACTCAAAAGTTCAAAATCCAGAGTTTCATATGAATCAAATATGGGTGAGACTCAAAGAATAATTTATCCTGAGGCAAATTCCCTTTAGCTATGAGCCTATGAAATCAAAACAAGTTATCTACTTCCAAAATACAATGATAGGACAAGCATAGGATAGACATTTTCATTCCACAAGGGAAAAAAGAAGACAACTGATCCCAAGTATGTCCAAAACCCACCACAGAAAACAACAAACATTAAGTCTTAAATCTGGAGAATAATCTCCTCTGACTCCACATCCCACTTCCTGGATACATTGGGGCAAGGGTTGGACCTCTAAGCCGTGGGCAGCTCTACCCTTATGGCTTTGCTGGGCTCGGCCCACACAGCTCTCTCAGGCTGGTATTGCACACTGGTAGCTCTATAGTTCTGGGGTCTCTGAGATGGCCTTGTTCCCACTGGTCTACTAGGCATTACCTCAGTAGGAGCTTTCTGCAGCGCTTATTCCCCAGGTTTCTTCCTGGGCTGTCAGGCAGTTTACAGGATCTTGTGAAATCTAAGTGGAGGAAGTCATGCCTCCACACCTCTTGCACTCTATGCACCTGCAAAATTAGCATCACACAAACACTGCCAAGGCCCAAGCCACACCTGGTCCCACTTAAGCCATGGCAGGGGCAGCCAAGGAGTGCTAGCCATGGTAATCTCTTTAGCAGCTGATCACTTGGCCAGACTCTTAGTATTCTCTCCCAAACACACTTTTTCACTATTTACATGAAACTTTCCATTCTGCTTCCCTTTTAATTATCAGTTCTGTCTTCAAGTCATCTCTCTCTTTTCATATCTCACTGTACGCAGTTAACATTAGCCACACAGCAGCCTGAATGCTTTGCTGCTTAGATGTTTCTTCTCCCAGATATTCTAGTTTCTAGCTCTTAAGTTTGGCATTCCACAAAGTCCTGGACAAGACACAGTTCTGCCAAGTTCTTTGCTACTCTATAACAAGAATGGCCTTTGCTCCAGTTTCCAATACCTTGTTCCTCATTTCTGTCTGAGACCTCATCAGAATGGCCTTTACTATCCATATTTCTACCAACATTCTGGTCATGAATTAAGTACTAATAATTTCTAAGAGGATTTAGGCTCTCCTTACAGCTATTCTCTTCTTCTCAGCCCTCACCAGAATCACCCCTAATGTTCCATTCATGGCAATACAGGCTTTTCTAGCCTACTCCTCCAAATTCTTCCAGCCTCTATCCATTAACCAGTGTCAAAGCTGCTTCCACATTTTCAGGTATTTGTTATAGCAACAACTCTACTTCTCAGTACCAATTTTCTGCCTTAGTCCATTGTCCACTGCTAATAACAGAAATACCACAAACTGGGTAATTTATAAAGAACGTAAGTTTATTTGGCCCATGGTTCTGGAGGCTGGGGAGTCCAAGAGCATGATGCTGGCATCTGGGGAGGGTCCTCCCATGGAAGAAGGGTAGAAGGGCAAGCACGCTTGCAAGACAGAGAGAAATGGGGGCCAAACTTCTTCTTTTATCAGAATCCCACCCCCATGATAACAGTTCTAATCCACTTATGAGGGCAGAGCCCTCATGCCCTAATCACCTTTTAAAGCCCCACCTCTCAACACTGTTGCATTGGGATGAAGTTTCCAGCACATGAACTTTGAAGGACACATTCAAACCACAGAACTCAATTTACAAATTTAAAAAAAAGTAAGACTCACCCCTCTCTGGCTTCTCTTTGAGGAATCAGCCTTTTTCTGAGAACATGCATCTAGTCCTCGTTCTGCCATAAGATTTACAAAAACTTGTCCCTGAACTTGTCCCTGTCCTAGTGCCCTGCAATGCTGGTGACTGGGTGGATACATCTGTTACATTGTGAAGTGAGGTATTATCAGCCTACAGGTCTGCCGGTCTGAGACTGCATGTGACAGCACAGCTTATCCAGGAAAAGATGATAGTTTGTCTGACTCACTGGATCCACTTTTGGAGACAAAAGAAAAGGGTGATGTTTATTCATTTCTCCCCAAACCCCAACAATGTTCAGGCATGATAAACTAAACATTCTTGTCAAAATACAAGCATTTCATCCAGAGGAACTGATATGAACACAATGACACCCACATACTCGTTAGCTCTGGTGAATCTCAGAGTACATAGCTGGCCCTGAAGGAATATAGGGCCCTAGAAGAAGGAAAAGCCACCAGGTTAACTTCCATGGGTAGTTGAGAATGAGCTGGAATTAGAAATCTAAAGGCAGACTTGGAATGCCAACTACATTAGGGGACCCTGGGGAGCTAGAAAGCATATTTCTTCAAAATCACACCCAATTCAACATATTTTTCTAGAAATATTTTCTCCTCTGAGAATTTACACAACCTTATTTGTGATGAGTGCTTTCTACTCTGCCCTTCACAAGCTGTATGAGCATGAGCACATTATTTCACCTTCCTGAGTTAGGTTTTCTCATCTGTAATACTTCAGTACCCGCAATTTATTTATCCCCCACTGGTGCTAGGAACCATTGCAATAAAAATATTAATAACTTCACATTGTTTAGGTTGGTTTACAGTCTCCTCCTACTATGTGAACAAGTGTGTCACGTGGATTAAGATAAGAAAACTGAGACACAGAGAGGTTAAGTAACTTGCTCAAAGTCGCACAACTAATAAGAAAGGGGGCCAGGATTTAGATCCAACTATTCTGATTCAAGAATCTTTTTCTTCTTAACTGGTGTTTCACTTCCTTCACTGCATTTAAGAAGAACAAAGTCCAATAAACATACTCACAGACGAGAAGGAAGAATACCATTTGTTAACTACTATGCTAGGTTGTCACATCAGGGCCAAATGGACTCTGGAGCCCAAGCATTTAACCCAAAAGTGTACTGAGTAAATAAACTTTGTTCACTTTCATAGATTTGCTCAAAAACTTTTAAAACTATAGTATCTTACAGTCAGTAGCTATTATAAACATACACCCAGCAAAGACAGACAGGTAAGCAGAACATAAAGCCTCTGGAAAGGAGAAGAAATATGAGTAAGAACTCATTTAACATTGATAAAGGCAGGTGGCTTCTGTAACAAATGACCAAAAACTGGGTGGCTTAAAACAACAGAAATGTATTGTCTCAGAAGCCCAAAATCAGTGTCTACAGGGTCATACTCCCCCTGGGGGTTTTAGGGGAGAACCTGTTCTTTATCCTCCTTCCAATGGCTACTGGCATTCCTTGACTGTGGCCACATAACTTTCATCTCTGTCTCTGGTCATGTTGCCTCTCCCTCTTCTGTCTGTCTTTTCTTTTCTCCCTTATAAGAATGCTTGTAATAGCATTCAGGGTCTGCCCTAAATAATATAAGATAATCCAAGATGATTTCATCCTAAAATCTAATTTAATCACATCCACGAAAACCCCTTTTTCCAAATAAGATAATAATCACAGGTTCCAGGAATTTGATGTAGATATCTTTGGTGAGGGAGCATTTTTTTGGCCTACCATAGGCAGTGATGGCTTCCCATTGCAGGTAGGCCCCTGCTTTACAAAGCTCAACAGTTCACACATATACAAAAAGATATTTTCTAGATGAAATTACTCAGTGCCAGGATCCTATAAAGAAAAAAAAAATCCCTTTGCTGCCACTGGGACAGTCAAACTTTCCAAATCCCAAATTTCACACTTTTTCAGAAACTTGCCAAATCTATGAATAAGATGCCCTGTTACACAGGTTTGAGGGTTTGCACACTGGCAGTGAACAGCCTACCCCTCTGCCGGGCTAAGCCCAGCCTATGCACTTCGGGTAAGCCACCCTTCCAAATAGGCTGAGGCGTTGAGGCACAAGCTTCGTCTGTGTAAGCAGACTTCCAAGAATGCTTAAGGGGACTAAGCATGATGCCAATTTACAGCTTCTCAAATGCACTGCTGATCTTTCGTTGCCTTTGATCAGGAGAAATGGCAGTATTTTGTCAGTGTTCAAAAGCCAATCTACCCCGGCCTTTTTTATAATCAAGTCTGCTGTGCACATTATAAAAGGATTGTGTGCAGGGTCAGGCTCTGACAAAATGCAGAAAGCAAATCCCAAGGTTGGTGGCAGCCAGTCTGAGCAAAAATCAAAAGCAATACACCAGCCCAAAGGCACCCACCAGACAGCAGTTAAGCCCCTTGTCAAGCCTGACTCCAAATAGAAATTGGAAGAGGGAGGTGGAAACAGCATCTTCTCTTGAGGGGAAAAGGAACTAAGTACAGTAGCAGATGGAACATGGCCTTACACTAATCCAGGCTCCATAATTAAATTCCGGAACCATGCCAGCAAAGGAAGACAGTATTCAAAAATAGCAGGTGCCTCCTGGAGGTTTTTTGCCAGAGAGGCTCTGTAAGGCATCAGGCTTATAGCCTAAGGAATGAAAATATTGTTGAAGCTCAGTATCCAGCTAGCTCTACAGAGGAGACCAGAATGAGCTGGCATTGCTTTTATATCCCCTAGAGAAGTACTGGCTCCTAAGTAGATTTAATTGCCTCTGGGGTCCTTCAGCTGTGCATGGACTTTGTTGATGAAGGGGTAGTCACAGACACAGAGCAGTCCTGGCAGCAAAAATGTCTGCCCAACAGCCCACATCAATGTACCGTCCAGCCATCGTGCACCTGAAAGCTGAACAAGAGAGACAATTTCAAAGACAATGCCCATTAACGTGGCCCAGCCAACTCTTCAGCATTGTATAGAGTGGCAGCATGATGTACTGATTTTAGAGCTGGACTCTAGAGTCAGATGGACCTAGACGGTCGTCTAGACCTACAACTTACTACTGTGTGATCTTAGGGAAGTTCCTAAGCCTCTCTATATGATAGGGTTTTTTTTCATCTGTGAATAGAGATTATATTAATAATATTTCCTACATCAGAGCAGTATTATGAAGAACAAATGGCACTGTAACAAGGCACTCAGCTCATAGCATGACACATGGTTAAAGTGTTCAATAAATGTTAGCCACTATCAAGATACTGATGATCAAATGGATAGAATAATGGATATGGCTATCAGGAGCAAACACTGAAGACCAACATGCAAAGAAACTCCCAGAAAGGGAAGGAGGGCCAGCAGCACTCAGAGTTATCTGCTTATATTTTGCCACCCCAAATTTGAGAGATGCTTGCCCCTTTCATCTGGTCTTGGCAAGTAAGAAGGATAAACAAAAACCACATAACTCACAAAGTGCAGGCTGGAACTCTCAGGAAAGCAAATCAGCAGCAGTACAATGCACATGGTCTCATTCTCACAGCATCCCACAGATGTGCTAGCATCAGGCACAGCTGGACACATTGCTGGCTGTGCTCCAGAAGGACCCCCTTCCCTTCTGCTTTGCCTTTTTGTGGGGTTTTCAAGGAAGTAGCCTTCCAAGTCTGGAAAAACAGTACAAGCTTAGTTGTCCATTGTTCAGGGGAACTGCACAACAGACAATGCTGGGAACACCAGCTGATAGCACCTGGACAGCTTGTATGAAGTTGAGGAATATCCCCTCCCACCCAGGAAAGGTGACCACCCTCCCAGCTGCCTTATTTTCAGGCAACCTGGTGAGAGCCATCTGGTTCATCCAGAGGACAGTCCCAAAGCCCTTCTTCAAGGTAATTAAACACAGATTCATCAAGCACCTGGTATGATCTGTGTAGAGATGTAGCTTTTCATACTGGTTAGAGCTTTGGAATCCAACAGTCATAGACTCAAACCACAGCTTCACTATTACTTAGCTGTGTGACCTTGGACAAGTCAGAAAGCCTCTCTGTGCCTCGGTTTCCACATATCTAAAAGGGAGATAAAAATTACACCTATAATCATAGGATTATTTTGACTATTAAGTGAGATAATATACAAGAAACACTTAACACAAAGGCTGGCACATGATAGCACAAATACATAATGGCTAAACTGGCCTGGCCTCTACATGGAATTTAAAAAGAACTAGGTCAGGTCTCTTCAACTCAAATTGATGCCTGGACTTTTACAACATAACTACGTGTGGGAAAAAAAAATCTCTCCTCAACATTTCCTTACAAACTACAAGATATTTACAATTGAAATTGAAGATAAAGGATCCACCTCAACTTTTCCCTACTGCCTAAAAACCTTGGTCAGAATTTATAACTGTTGTTATGGAGACTGCTCATTATGTAATTACAATAATTTGTCTAATCCGTATTGTGTATTTTATCCTTTGGCATTCTATCCTAAATTTCCTTAACCTAGTTCTGATCTTCCTGTTTTCCGAGTACCTCTCACCTAAGCTGTTTCTGGAAGTAGTTTTTATTTAGTCATTTATGCTGTTAACAAATATCTATCCATCTATTTAATAACTCTTACATGCCTGCACCATTCTAAGTCTGAAGATGAGCAAGATATCTAGGATCTCTGCCCCTCACAAAGTTCATGGGTAAGGGTAACAATAGCTCAAAGCAGGTACAAATGACCTGATCTTGAGTGAGTGAATGAGGTTGATCGAGGAAATCCTCCAACAAAAAGTGACATTTAAGCAAGACTCAAAGGGTGATCAGGAAATATCCACGGGAAAAGAGAGGAAAGAGTATTTCAAGCAAAGACAATCCAACCAACATTCTTGACTTTTGCTTCGGGCCCAGCTAGGGTTACAATAGCCCAGCAAGAAACTATTCATCACTGCCATGGATCCTCCCCACCCACTAGAAAACTCTGAAATTTTAGAGCTAACATCTTGTTGAAATTTCCGCACCCTCTCAAGAACTAGAGCCTCTCCAGCACAACCTCAATTCACTTTGAGAAAAGGAGAAAAAGAAAAATAAATTGCATTCAGAAAAACTCAAAAGCTCTCCATCTGTGAACTGTGGAGGATACTTGTTGATCAAATTGCCAGAAAAAGCCAACATAAATATAGAGACACCTTCCTTTCTCCCTTTCAAGAAAAGAGCTCAGAAATGCCTTCAAACCTAAACGCAGGATGACCCAGTTGACAATGTCATGACATTTCTTTGCCTGTCAAAAAAATGGACTTTCTCAGTTTCCACCACAGATGAAAATGTAATATTTCTGTTTGCAATTTCAATTTCACAGCTGACTGGCATCTGCAGAGACAGAGAATTATAATAAAACTGCAGAAGCATTTAATACAATGACTGGCAGATGGGGAAAGGGTTTGTAGTCACTCCATTTTTCTGATTATGTTAACAAAACATGGCATGTGCTTTCCTAATGCACCAACACTGTTTCATTTAAAATTTAAATCTGATGACTAAAAACAGTGATTAGGACTTTTGGGGGGCAAAGCTGTTTACCACCTGAATAGTTTCATAATATATAGATCCTTTTTTTTTCCTTTTCCAATCAGACAAATTAGCATTCCAGCTTCTGCACTTAATAAAGTTACACAGGGCAATTTCGAAAAATTGTCTGAGTGCAACATTGAGTCAATAAATTATTTATGCACACTTGATTTGGAAATTAAGCAACAATAAAGTACTTTTTAACCATAATAAAAAACCCCTTAAATGAAAAGTAGGCCCAGTAGGGCATATAAAACTAGAAGCCATTACTGATAGAATGGGATGAGGCTTGTGAGTACCAATTGCAGGGAAAGTTGCTACTTAGCTGCTTAAAAAAGAAACCTGTTGAAAGCACAGTCCCTCTGTCAACAATCCCTAAGTGGTCCCTGCAAAGGAAAAGCTAAAGCTAATCATAAAGCCAAGTGTATATGCAATTTGCTTGCAGCTGCATCATGTGACTATGGTCAAGCATCTTGAACTTAAGTTTCAACAGTGATAAACTAAAAGGTGTTCAACTTGTTCCTAAGTGCCTGGACTAGAGACCGGTTGGCTATGTAAGTATCACGTGCAGAGTTTTTGTTCTTGCTGTTCCTTTTAATACAGATTCCTGAGATTCTTGGTCTCCAACCACCAAAGAGTATGATTCAGTGGGGCTGGGGTATGGCCCAGGAATCAATTTTTTAAAAATTCCCAGGAGACCAGGTTTGAGAGTCATCAGCCTAGCTTACCTCTAACTCTAAAATGTGATCGTCCAAATGTACAAGGAAAAACACAAGGCACAGACTTGCATTTGACTAAAAATGGCAAATACCTAAGTACAGTTTTAACTAATTGACTTTGTAGCTATATGTAGATGTTTTGAGACAAGATATAGTTTGAGGCACTCATTAAGGCTGCTTGACTTAAGCTGAGTTTGAGAATCCCTTATACCTTCAGACCCAGTTGTGCAGCTACAGGAAGCCTGTGGCAGGCTAAGCTGAGCAGAGAGGAGAAACCAAATTAAAAGTTAAGAGCTACTGGAGCAAGAGAGCAAGGACAGAAAGTAGTTGATACAGAGAAAGGCTGCTATTCTCAGAGCCAAGACAGTAACTGGAAGCCACAGCAGGCTCAGCAGATAAACACAATGAACCTCAAAGGAAATGGTACTTTCTCCCGCACCAAAAACTCAGGCTTCTCCTGTTGAGGCAACTTGTTGATGTTGAGGCAACTTGTACCAGGAGGTCCTCAAATTGTGCTCTCCTAGCTACATCTTGTTCAGTCTTAAAAACTTTCAATACAAAAATGATCAAGAGCAGGAAATAACACCTTAAGCTATATAATTTATCATCTAAACTCATCTTGAAAACCAGGTAAGAGAAGGATTCTAAAAGAAAGAACTTCAGAATGAGAGAAGGAGAAAGAGAGACCTCATGAGAGGTGGCAAGGGGCATGCCACCATAGAGGGCTGAACAGCAGGAGAGGCACCAAGTTCCTCCTCGCAGAATATCCTGGGAATAACCTCGCCAATCCATAAGACAAGAAAAATGTCATTCTGTGCCTTCCTACTTCTCAGAAGGCTTGCAAGGTTACGGCTGATGTTGTCACAATGCGTCCCAGTACTATGAAGAAATTAGCTGCACAGAACCACTATGATCACCTCTCACCTGGGGCATTTTAAATGTCAAGTTTCGCTGATGACTGGCAGGAAAGTATTTAAAGAATGCCATTTCCATCATTTTATTACCTGACCCGCTGCCAGTTGAGTCTTCTCAGCCTGTTTCCAGTCTCATTAGTTGCCATGGATGCATCTCCTTACCTAAATGACGTTTCAGTCAACATCTGCCCTACCACCATCCCTAGAGAAGAGTGTTGAGTTCTCCAAGGAGAATTCTGGA
>NW_012150508.1:1542900-1545601 GCF_000956105.1 Propithecus coquereli | reverse complement strand
ATAGTTTTTCTCCCTCAGAATTGTTCTGAAGATTCAATGAAATAGTATTTATAAAGCACTTAGAACTGTGCACACAGTAACCACCCAGTTATCAATGCTGTTAATGGATGATGTAGTGATGATAAGGAGAAGACAGACATGCGAGGCACTGTGCTAGGTGCAGGTGTTAAGAACGTACACCAGGCTGGCAAAAGATACCTTAGGCCAGTACAGCTTACAACCCTCCTTGAGCATCTTGAAGCCCAGCAGGAGACATTCTAGAGCAGTGCTTCTCAAACTGTAATGTGTGCATAAATCTCCAAGACATCTTGTGAAAATGCAGCTTCTGATTCACCTGATTCTAGGTGAGGACCTAAGATTCTCCATTTCTAACAAATTCCTAGGTGATGCTCTGGCCCTAAGACCACAGTTTGAGTAGCCAGGACCTAAAGAACTACTTTCCTACTTCCTAGTCTCTAAATTCCCCCGCCCTTTCATGTGCCTGAGATAATGAAAACAAGCCAGGGAAAATAAATCATCTTCAACAACTAAATGTCAAGTAAATTAAAGGCTCAAGCACTGAGACTCTAAAAGCTATCGAAGGCAGCTTCCCAGGGCTCCTGGGACTGGAATCCTTTCTGTACATTCTCCCAGCAGCCAGCTCATCACTGAGAAGAGTGAATTTCATTTTCCTCTCCCTACTCCTGAATCAAAAGAAGTCAAATGAATCTGATAAAGCCTGTGTGACTCCAGGTCCAGTTTGAAGACTTAGACCTTTTGCAATCTATTTAAACTTTCAAATGTATCCAAAGAAGAGGGAGGGCTAGTTTACTTATGTTCATTAGAATATTTGGAGTCTTTCTCCTCTGTGTTCCTTCTAATTGACCCCCCTCTAACTGATTGTACCCCACCAGCAACATTGCAATTTAATCCACACTATTAGGAAGACAGATGCTATGAAGTTCATTTGTTACTGAGAGATCACAGGAAATGGCAGGGATTCTGATAAGTGATTGAAATTAAATCATGTAACACTCAACTTGACCCTCTTCACTCATGCCCCTGAGAATCTTGGGGTAACATCAATTAAGACAAATTAAGATGAAGAAAGTTAGACTGGAAGAAATAATGTTTCTTCCAAGAAATATCACTGGCCCCATGGTGTGTTTCAGGCCACAGGAATTGAAAAATGTTTCAAATCTTACTCTGAGAAAAACTTTCACAAATATTTTATGAGCTCCAGCTTACTTACTTACAGTAAGTCACCAAGCCCCTTCTTTCCACTGCTACCTCTTCCAAACACAACACCAGGAGGGGAGTGGGGAGGAAAAGAACAGGTGTAAGGTGCCTGCTCTTCTCACCCCCTCTGACATAGGCAGTCAGGGATTACACCTTGTCCTGGTACGTTGAGGAATTTGTAATCCTTGTCCACCCAGGTACAATGAAGAAGCCAAGCTACACTAGAAACTAAACGCTGGATTGTGACCACTTTCACGCATCAGGCTCTTATGCAGGAGGTGCTCTAAATGGTCTCATTTAAGCATAAGGTGAACAGGTACTGCTTAAGAATATAGGCTCTGCACTCAGATTTTGTGGGCTCTGACACTTACTATCAGTGTGATTGATTGTGGATAAATCTTAGCTTCTCTTAGTCTTGCTTTACTTATTCATGAACTGGGGTTAATAAAAAGCACCAAGTTCTAAGCCTACTATGACAATAAAATAAGATAATACACAGAAAGTGCTTAGCACAATGCCTGACACGTGTAAAAACTTACTATTCTGCTTTGCAGACCTCTCTAGTTGTGAATAAAAGAGAAAGACAAATTTGCAAGTTTTGGTCCCCTGCAACTATACTGCCAGCTCCATGTAAATATTAAGACACTGGATGATTAATAATATAATTCAACACCCAGAGATAAATGTTTCTTTACTCTCTGGGCCTCAGCATCCCTATCCATAAAATGAGGTGGTTGTATTAAATTGTTTGCCTCCTCGATTCCAACAGGAATTGTCTAGATACTGTTGAGCAGTTCTCCAGGGATACAAGTGAATCCCCAAAGACTCCCTCCTTGAAGGCGAGGTGGAGGTTGAGCCTGCACAAAAATAGCAACTCCATCACATGACTTTACCTGGCACTGTCTGTGTATCTTTCATTCCTTCACCTAACAGGAAGGTATCACCATGCACTATATACTAACCAAGGTGCTGAGGTGGCCAAGTTGCTTAGGTAAGTGAGGTATGGCCCCTAGAACCGACGGACTCACAGACGAGTAACAGAATTAAGTCAAGTAACTAATGAGTACAAAGACTAGAGGTGTCAGGCAGTGTGAATATTTGTTTTACCACTAGTGCCATAAAAAGCATTGGTGGTGACCTTCAAGGTATCTCCCATGGACTCCAAGACTCCAGTAAAGAATAGCAACCACCTATAATTCCTGTGACCAAAGCTGCCTCTACTATTACAAGTGCCTGAATGTCCACCTTGTAGCAAGTCCAAACCAATTACACTGAGTCCTCTTATGACAATCCCCTAGATTAGGTATCGTTATCCCTAATGGGCTACAAACATCGGCCATCTTCCTGCTACGGCTTGTAATAGGAACTGGATCGCTCACAGCTTTTTTAGTCTAAGAGACTACACTTATCCCATATGAACATTTCCTGATTGCAATTGTTAAGACCACAAACAAGAATTTGATCTAGGGCAGTCAATTCATGG
>NW_012150508.1:1541156-1542850 GCF_000956105.1 Propithecus coquereli | reverse complement strand
GCATCCCAGCCTGTTTCATTATTACTAGTATTAGTATTATTACATCATTATGTAGTTTTCAGCTCATGTGATAGCTACCTTTCCTTTTAAAGATTCATATAATAAGATTAATGAATAAATTAAAGTAGGTCTGGGAAAATTTTCCAACTTGATAGCACTAAATTATGCACATAAATGCAGAGCACAAGTACATGGCTAACTTTTCAAAATGAAACCCTGCATGTTGTACTAGTTTGGCTGGAAAACAAACACAAGCTAAGTACCTGCTCGTGCCAGGCACTGTGCTAGACCCATTACGTGGCCACATTTAATCTTCTTGCCCCATGGTAGACTGAATTACCTCTGTTACACAGGTGAGGAAACGAAGGCTCAGAGAAGGTTAAGGATAAGCCCTTCATATGGGCCAGACCTGTTCTAAGAGCTGTACATGCATCAACTAATTTAATCTTCACAACAACGTATGAAGTAGGTTAATTATCCACATGTTACAGATGTGCAGATTGAGGCACAAAGAGGTTAAACAACTTTACAGTTTTACACAGCTAGTCAGCACCAGAACCAAAAATCAGATCCAGGCAATTTGGCCCCAGAGTCTGTGTATTTAACCCTATCCTGTTTCACACTCAAATGGTGTCAGATCATAAAAGACAGCACTTAACAGACACGGATTCTACTCAGCCACACTCCAGGCAGGGCAATGTATCTGAATATGTTTCCACACATTTCACCTGAAGGCACTTGCTTTCAATACAGATCAGAATCTAAATTCTTTCACAGCACAGACCTGGACCCAATGAATTATTTAAGCTCAGCACTTAACTCATGGGTGCTTATTAACCAATTAACAATTGATTTAAGGCTTCATATTACAATCCTTTCTAAGCTGTACATTTAAGAAGATAAATGCATTAAAAAAAAAAAAAAAAAACCTCAGACCCACACACCTGAGGGTTTCCAGGCGCAGGTCCTTAAGACTTAAATATTGGACCAGAGTTAACTAGCAAGAGAGTACCACAGGGTAGGGGAATGGAAGAGAAAGAGAAAGAAGGAGGAAACAGAAAAAAAATTAGAAGAAAAGGAAAGACATTTATTGAGTACCTACTATGTTCCGAAGATTCTACTCAACAGTCTACATGTTATTGCACTTTACACTCATTACAACCTATGAGGTAGCAATCATATCCTCAAGATTATCTTGCTCATATGCAGAACAAATCAAAATTAAACCACTGTCTCCTCAACATCAAAGCCTAAGCTCTTTCCATTACCCTCATGCTGCCTAAGTTCAGTTCTTCAGTTTCAATTCCATTGAGCAAAAAAAGTATCTGATCAATCTCTCTTGTCTCGACTTCCTCATCTATAAAATAGGGATAACGATAGTTTTTCTCCCTCAGAATTGTTCTGAAGATTCAATGAAATAGTATTTATAAAGCACTTAGAACTGTGCACACAGTAACCACCCAGTTATCAATGCTGTTAATGGATGATGTAGTGATGATAAGGAGAAGACAGACATGCCAGGCACTGTGCTAGGTGCAGGTGTTAAGAACGTACACCAGTCTGGCAAAAGATACCTTAGGCCAGTACAGCTTACAACCCTCCTTGAGCATCTTGAAGCCCAGCAGGAGACATTCTAGAGCAGTGCTTCTCAAACTGTAATGTGTGCATAAATCTCCAAGACATCTTGTGAAAAT
>NW_012150508.1:1537149-1538986 GCF_000956105.1 Propithecus coquereli | reverse complement strand
AGTCTAAGAGACTACACTTATCCCATATGAACATTTCCTGATTGCAATTGTTAAGACCACAAACAAGAATTTGATCTAGGGCAGTCAATTCATGGACTGGTTAAAAAAAGGTCAACTGGGCCAATTAAATTCTCTAGGCTTCTCTCCCAGGCTACATCTTAGAATCAACTGATGACCTTTTTAAATGGTACCAGGCTCTACCTCAGACCATTTAAATCAGGCCGAGGGGAGTTGAGCTGAATATATGTATTTTGCAAAGCTCTCTTGTTGATTCTAACATGAAGCCAAGGTTGAGCATCGCTATTTTAAAGCAATGGTTCTCAGAGTGTGGTTCCCAAAGTAGCAGCCTCAGTATTTTTTGGAAATTTGTTAGCAATACAAACTCTTGAGCCTACTTCAGACCTACTGGATCAAAAATGCTGGTGGTTGCACCCAGCAATTTGCATTTTAACAAGTCCTCTGGATGATTCTGATGGACACTAAAGTTTGAGTATCGTGGCTCCAGAGCCTTGCTCCTCAAAATACGGTCCATCAACCAGCAGTATTGGAATCATCTGCAAACTAGCTAGAAGCACAGAACATTCTGCCCCAACCTGGGCATTAATGAATCAGTATCAGCATTTTAACAAGATCTACCAGAAAACTGGTGTGCACATTAAAGTTTGAGACACGGAGGGGAAACAATGATTGAGTTTCAATGGGAGAAGTTAAAAATAGTCAAAATGAGAAGCACTAATGCTCACCCAAGGAGGTGTGTTCTACCTAAAGAGAATTCTACCAGAACCACCTGAGGGGCTCTCTCAACCTATTTGTACAGACACCCAGGGATTTCAGTAGGCAAGAATCACTGCCACTGATGAGAATATACTGTATTCCTCAGTGTGGTGGATGGAAAATAAGGCAGTTTACAAAACAGACATTGGTAGAGTCTGATAGGGAAAGCATGACGGGTGTGGCAATGTGAAGACGCAGAAAAGTAGAGGAAGATACGTATAAAAATAACAGACATGCACGCAAAAAGAGGCAGACATCGTGAGAGAGGGCAAGCAAATAAAAAGCAGCTCAACACTAGAGTTGACTTAGTGTCCCCCACCTTCCCAGTCTTGGTTCCAGTTCAGTAGTATCCTCACAATAAACAGCTTTTCTTGAGAAGATGTGAATGCAGCTACAAGCATTCACTTTGTGCTATGGCCACGCAAGAGTGCTCACCGTGGGAGGGAAAAAGTAACGGAGTACTCTGGCTTCCTAGGCAGCTATAGTCCCACTCTGAGTCCCAGTTGCTCAGGAAGAATCTGCCTGGAACCACATTTTCCCTCCTGAGATCTACATCATGCCCCCAAACCAAATAAATGCCTGGAATAGAGAAAGATCAACAGCAAGCATTGACCAGATGGTGAAAAACTCACACATGTTCCTCCTACACAGAAATCTTGGAAAGACTTTAGCAGCCAGGCTCCCAGGTGCCCGCCCACCTCAACTCACCTGGCAACACATCTACTCTATCTCACCTCAGGCTTTGCCAAGGTGGGATGAGGGTTTGAGGCATGAGGGTAACAGATAGAAAAAGAAAAGAAAGCCATTGAAATTAAAATAAAGCCACCTAAGACTTTCCTTAATATGCAAGAAAGACGATTTGCCAAAATTATGGAAAACAATAAACTTGTCAAGAAAGCAGTCCCTCCCCGCCTTTAGTAGAAATAAAGATCTCTGTGGATAGCTAAATACATGATTCATACTGCCTAATGGAGAACAGCCCTAAGCAAAAGTACAAGCTACAAAATATTAACGAGAGATACATTTAAGAGCAGTGTATCTACACATTGCAATGCCGTGGGCA
>NW_012150508.1:1511045-1534859 GCF_000956105.1 Propithecus coquereli | reverse complement strand
GTCCCTAGCACAGTGCCTGGCACACAGTAATCACAAACCACAAATAAAAAAGTAGTCTTTTATTAAAGACTAGTTTAATAAATGGATAAGTGCCTAAGTTTAATTACTCATCATACTTAAAAATCACACTTGTTTTCAAGAATAAAATTTTAACTTAAAAAAAAAACAGGCATTAAATGTAATAAATATAGTGATAGAGGGATTACAGGACACTCCGAGGGTGCATAAACGGAGCACCAACCCCAGACAGAGTATCAAGAATGAGTTCCTAAGAAATTAAGATCCAAACTCACTAAGACCCCCCCATTGTGCATAGTGATATCAAGGTGGGGAACAGTTATGCCTTGCAAGTACACAGACTGACCCCTTATTCAGTCAACAGTCAATCAGCTCAGATGGCGCACTCAGATGTGTCTGGGTTCAAGCTGTGCCCCAGCAAGGCAGCTCCTGGTCTCTGCAAACCAGCCTTGCTGACCCCAAGCGAGGCCACACAGAGACAAATGGCAGAGGAAGACTCTGACTTCCCCAGTGAGTGTAATGCCATCCAAACTGAGCCATGAAATAGGCAAAATGGAGAAACTCTCAATCTTCCTGCTAAAACAGAGTTTTGAGAACAGTGAGAAACTGTAGGTTTGAGTTTGTCCCCAGAAACCTATGTCTGTGGGCAATTACTTCTCCATAGCAAACAAGTGTCAGTCACTTCTCTTAAGAGAGTAGCCTGTGAACAAAGAAAAGACAAAACTGCTTCTCTTTCCTAGAAGCCCACAGCACATACTTCTCCCAAACAATTGTCACACAACCGGTCTCCTGAAGAGGGAGATTAAATTCTACTTCTATAATTTTCACCTGTTTTCAAAAGAAATTACAAATGAAATCTATCTTTGTCACTGATGTTTATTTTTAAAAGACCAAAATAGGTTAATTTATTCAATAAAAATAGACCACAATGTTTCAGGTATAGCATCCTCTTTGTATGAAATAGATACAGTTAACCAAAACCTGCATTTTCACAGGCAAAAATCCTCTTTGACTCTTTGTTAGTTCTCATTATCTGTCCTAGCTCAAGAAGAAAAAAATGTCATTTTTCCTTCGAGGATTTGTGTGTGGATCTTTGGCTCCTCTAGCTGGCAGTAACTTAAACATAAATGAAATCAAAGTAGTGGTGGAGAGAAATGTGGCTGGGCATAATGAAGTGTCCCGGCACACACTGCCCTGTGACGAGATCCCTCTTTCTAAAGACTGAGTTCATGTGTTTAGGAAGAACTGTGTATTGGCTTAATATTTAACTGTGTGCTATAATTAGCTGAAGCCCCTAACTGGAGTTTATAGCTCTCCGGTTCTAATCCCCTAGTGAGCTCCATGAAGAGCCCAACACCCCGCAATGTTGGGGAGAACAGTTCCTTCCCACCAACAGAACGTCCCCAGTGTCTCTATGACCCTCACTTTCCTCAACGTCCTCTCCCAGCCATCCCCTACGGTATCTTAGGGCCTTCCATGTATTCAAACAGCCTCCAGGTCCTTCTGCCATCTAACATCTTACTTGTCTCTTGACATCACATCTAGAGGATAGCTCCTAGTAGCCGAGGTTCATTCTGAGCCCTCTGGTGACAGCTAAACTGAGCCATAGCTAGCTTTCCCTTAAAAAAAAAAAAAAATTAGAGGAAGCCTCTAGAGCTGCATCTGGGAAGAAAGACTGGAACACTGTGTCAAACTCTGAGATGTCCTCCTTGACCCTGAGACATGCCAAGGATAGGGGTGGGAAACAGGACAGAGAGACAAGGAGGAGACGAGGATGGACACAGGAAAGAATAGAACCAACATTTCTTTGGCTGAAAAAGAGTCTCATTCTAGGTCCTAAATTTTTCTTCAAGTATTGCCTCCATGGGCAGAGGGTAATTCACACAAACTGAGTACCAGAAATGGTTTTATTTATCCATGCCCCCAGTGATTTTTCTGCATATCTGGGGGGTTTTGTCATAAAGGATAGCGGGCACTATAATTTCATGATAGTGGATTTTCTCCTTAGAGGTTGCTAAGGTTTAACATATATGCTTGCCTTGAGGACAAAAATCAATGACATTGATCTCACTTTCTCCCAGCTGTTACCACAGGACCCAGAATATAATCAGTACTCTTTGAAAGCTTGATGAATACAAGAATGAATGAGCATATGAATATTTTGCAGTAATTCAGAGTTAGACTATTCTGGTATCCTTATAAAGAGGGGGAATTTAGAGACACATACACAGAGAGAACACCATGTGAACTTGAAGATGGCCATCTACAAGCCAACAAGAGAGGCCTTCACAGCCCTCAGAAGAAACCAACCCTGCTGACAGACTTCCAGCCTCCAGAACTGTGAGACAATAAATTTCTGTTGTTTAAGCCACCTAGTTAGTTTGTTGGACTTTATTATGGCATCCCCAGAAACCTAGTAGATGTCCCCAACTTCTCTTCTTCGTGCCATGTCTACAGGGCTTATTGATACACTGAACTCCTTACCAGGAGGACAGGGCCAAGAGTCCAGCTGTCTGGGCTCCATGCTTGCCTCCACTACTTGCGAGACGTGTGACTTGGGTTAAGTTCTTACCCTCCCCGTGTCTCAGTTCTTGCATCTCTAAATGGAGATGCTACCAGAATAACACCTCAAAGTCTAGTTGTGAGGATTAAATGAGATAATCCAGGCACAACATCTGGCACACAGTAAGAGCACAATCAACACCAGTTGTTGCTTTTGGTGGTAATGGCAGCTAATGGTGCTAGTAATTGTGGGTAGGCATTGTGATACACAACATATTAAAAGGATAAGAAGGTTTCAGTACAAACCGACCTGGGTTCAAACTCCAATTCCCCTTCTTACTAGCTTTGTGACTTTGGGCAATTCACATTACCTCCCTAAACCTCAGTAAATTGGAGATCATCTGTAAATTGAAGATAATCATATATCTGTCATAGAGTTGCTATCTAGGTTAAAAGAAAATACAAATCTAAATCATTTAGTACTGTCCCTGGTTCAGAGTGAGGCTTCAATAAATGGTCACTTTTAAAAGCAGATGATCTGATTCCTCACCTCATTCCCACTTGGTCTTTTCAGCCACATCCTTTCTTTAAGCCTCAGAGGGATACATCATTTTGTAAGACAAAAGACTAAAAAAACAGCTAAGCAACAGCTGTTCTTCTTCATCAACTAACTCTAGTGTGGGCAATACCATTAAAATGGATTAGTGCCCCCCTACCAGATAGCAGGCTCAACCCAAGAGGGCAGTTCATTTCCAAGCACACATGTTCTACAGCCAAAATGAGCCATGCATCCCTCCCAGGCACTTTGAACAGCATTTCAAGGTCACTTCTTGGATAGGAAATTGTCCCTCTGTAGTCACATAGCTGACATTTTCTTTCTTTCACCTGCAAGGCTCCTTAAGTCTTCTGAGTGAAATCTTTTTGCCTTCAAAGATTGTGCCGCAGGTAGAAGCCACTGATATGCTGCATGCCTGGGGCTCAGGAAAGTGTTCTATTCTAAATGATTCGTAAAACACCCTTGTTTTTTAAACATATGCATAAAGGAACTAAAGAGGTTTCCTAAAGAATAAAAATTCATTTTCCACCTTTCAAACCATTAAAAAACTTGAAAATCTCCTCAAATATTTTCTCGATGATTTTTGAACATTTGCCATTACTCTCCACATAAATGCAAATGCTAGCATTCAAACAAATCTAGGGAAATTGCACAAGGAGAGACATTTAACTATTATTTTTATAATACTTGTTACCCTTATATTCTGAAATCATTTTTCAAGCAGTAACTAAGTATTCCTATACATTATTCTTAAAAACTACCATTATAAATAATCTCTCCAAAATTTAGGAAGGGTGATTCTCTTTTTCCCTGATGGAAGACAAAAATCAAAGTTGAAAGTTTGTTTTATAGTTTCCTTGATGCTCTATAAGCAGTGTCCCTACTGCCATTCAATTCCTCTCTCCCACCAAGTTCCTAAGCAATTGACTGTCACCCACGAGACTTTTCTCAGTTTTTACGCATTAGATTCACAAGGAGTATTTGGAGAGACACTCCAGCAGCAAAATACCTCCCTCAGGAACTTATACCTGAAGAGACAATATGGGAAACAAACAAAGTTATTTCTTAATGTCAAGATGACAGCAGCTAGGTATGAGGCTAGGGGACAAGTTCTAGCAGGCAGTAGGCTATGAGAACAATGCAAATGCCACCCCGAGCAAGCCATGGACCATTGTCCCAGAGGGCAGATTTTAATAAATAGTGTACTATTATCACACAATATTTTAATAAATACCTACTGACTCAGAATTGCCTGGCCTTACTTCTTGAAGACCATTTATCTGGGAGGGAGCATAACATGTGAGACATCTTTCTCTCTACCATGTTAATAAACCCCCAAATCCCTTAACCCTTCATAGAAATTGAATAACAAGAATTTCATTCTGTGCAAATTACCTAGTGAAATTCAGAAGTTATCATAAAATAAATGACGAACCCCCAGCTTCCCTGGGCCTTTAATATGCTCAGTAGCAGCTAAATCTTAAAATGGCAGGAATACACTGGAATGCAGAGACAGTGGGGAAGACTATTTCACCCAGTGGAGTATTTTCTAATTTTTCTCCCTTCTCCTGTTCCAAATATATCCCTTTTGAGATCTCTTGAGGTTCCATTGTCTTTCTTTCTCTTTTGGTCAAGAATTTTATATTTAATCATATCTCCAAAGTGGCAGAATAGGACCACTGGCCTCCATATTTAATAAAAGTTGAAGACTGGGAGTAGCCTAAGCAGAGTCTTCTAAAATCAACATTCCAGATTTCCAGTCCTAGAAGTTACCTCAATTACTTTCTCTCTTTGTCAACTCATCTCATAGCCCTTTCTCAGACCGCAGAAGCTATGCCTCAGGATCTATAATACCATGTCGGTAGCACAACATTCATTCATTCATTCATTCATTCAGCAAATAGTTCCTGGCACACAACCGAGCAGTGAGGATGAAAAATGAAAACGACACTGTGGCTGTGTTGAAGAAGTTTACAACTTAGCTCACTACTACATTCAAAGACAGAGATTACACTGGAAATAAAACAGAAAGATATCTCTATCAGCCGAAGGAGACACAGTGGTCTTCCTAGAATAAAGATATGGAGTTCTTGGGGTACATTTGTTCATTCACTCTACAAATATTACTGAGTGCTGGGGACTATTCTAAACATTACAACAAACCATGTCTCTTTTCTCACGGGGTTTACATTCTAGCAGAAGAACCAAGATTTTTAAAAGTAAATTTTAAAAATGGTGCCGGTCAGGTAGGGGGGTGGGGGTGGAGGGATGGGGAGCGGAAGGGGTAGGGGGGTAAACCCACAGCTAATGGAAACAGGGAACACTGTATGGGGGAAGGATATGCTTGTAGCCCTGGCTTGAGCAAGGCAAATGCATTTCATGTGACCAAAATGTGTGTACCCCCATAATATCCTGAATTAAAAAAATAAAATAAAAATTAAAATGTCAGGCAGTGGTAAATGCTTTGTTGAAAATAAAGAGGATGATATAACAGAAAGTGGCTAGTGATATATTTTAGATTGAGTGGTGGAGAAAATCCTCTCTGAGGAAATGACATGAAGCTGCAACTTGAAAGACCAGGAGGAGGTAAGCAAGCCAAGATCCAGGGCGGTGGTTTCCAAGCAGAGGCAACAGCCAGCGCAATGTCCCAAAGTGGGGACACACTTAGTGTGTTCCTGAAACACAAAGAAGACCCGTAGAGCTGGTACTTGGGAGCAAAAAGAGGCAGGAGATAGGGTGGTGACACATCATGCAAAGCCTTGTAGGAAAGCCAAGGTAAGGGAATTGGAATTTGTTTCAAATGTTGCATGGGCTTATCAGATGGTAACCGACAGCAACAATATTTGCCATTTAGGGAATGGACTGCAGGAGGGTAGGAGCTCACCCTTCCCTCCGGTGGCTTATAGTTGTATTCTACATGGCACTCTTCCCATCCTTTCGGTTACGAGCCCCATGCCACACTTCTGATAACAGAGGAAGGCCTTTCTTTCTGATTCCCCCATGTTCTCTTTGTATCTGACCCAGCCTTGAGCCAGTGCCTTCCTTGAATTCTACCAGATATCTTTATTTCACACAGAGCCCATGACAAAGGGTCTTCAAAGGTTCCCTTTATGGTCCCTTGAACCATTTTCTCAAAATCTTCACTTTGTCATTTCTTTAGGAGGTCCCTCCCTTCAGCCCCTCCTGTGCCTACCCAGAATCACTAGCCCTCCTGGAAAGTGCTGAATTCACAGCCCCATTTCCAACTCCAGATTCTCAGCATAAATCCCAAAGCACCTGAAATGGAACTGCATTTAATGATCCTCAGCCAGATTGGGAATGACTTCTTCTTCATATATGATTTGGGGGGACAGGGTCACATTGCTGATTTTTCCTCCTGCCTCCCCTCCCCCATCCAAGATTTAAGAATTACACTTATTGTCCCATTTGTTGCCCTTTCATTGACGTCCCTTCATTGACGATTTTTAGTCTCAGTGATATTAGAATAATGTTGTTAAAGGTTTCTTATTCATTCAACCATTCAAAGCGAAAACAAAAAAGCAAAAAATCAATAAGCCATGGACCACCAAGTAGTTGAGTAAGACATACACTCTGCCCTCAAGAGCTATGAAGGATAGTGAGGACCATGAGACAGCATGATATGGAAAAGGGCCCATGGGAAAGGTACTCTCATAGAGGAAATATTCTTCATTCAAAAGAATGTATGAAAATGTTCTTTTTCAGTCCTAGTGGCATACAGATAGACTTTTAAGACATGACCTATAAATTTACCTTTAAGTGCCTTTTTAAAAAGTTATAACACTTTTTTGTTATTAGAGAGGCTATACATGTTTACTGTTATATA
The DNA here is from genome assembly GCF_000956105.1 of Propithecus coquereli. NCBI lineage: Eukaryota > Metazoa > Chordata > Mammalia > Primates > Indriidae > Propithecus > Propithecus coquereli. Next base: position 1,527,939 of record NW_012150508.1, on the reverse strand, counting down.
AAAGAATTACTGTTGCTGTGATTGCCTTTGGGGTCTTCTTCATAAATTCTTTACCTAGGCCAATGTCTATAAAAGTTTTTCGAAGATTGATAGATTGATGATAGACACATCTGTATGAGGTTAATTTGTCAACAAAAATGGGGTTATGCTCCACGTGTTGTAACCTAAATATAGTAGATATTTTTTCATGTCAATAAATGTTTGCCTATAAAACATTTTAATATTAGATTTTCTATTGCTGGGTTTTTTCTCCCAGAACATTCCTTCTTTGTGCACTACATCTGCTGCTCTGTGTTTATTATCTTCTCCACTACCAGCTCATCCCCAACCCCAGGACATTAGATGAACACATTGCGTAAGAGACTTTTCTCTGGTATGTTCTGAACCACTGAAGTACAGTAGAGAGTCCCCAGGAACACTTGGATACTTCTTCAGCCCCTCTCTATCTAACTGTGCAACATTGGGCAAGTTCCTTTCCTTCTCTGGGTCTCAGATTCCATTCTAAAGCTAAATATAAATGATGTTTGGATTATTTATACCACTACTCCTTCCTAATTATGTAGATAATCTATAGTATGACTGCAGCATTCAGTAATAAAGGACGTAGTTTTTCTGTTCCATCTGGTCCAATGAGCATGAGTACTTACTAATTGACAGACAAAAACTGATTAGAAAATTCCAGACTAAAACAGAATAAACTGAATTGGTCCTGAAAATGATGCAGACAATCTTCAGAAGTAGGGATGGAGGGAGAAGAGGCAAAGCAGGGAGGAAGATCCAAAACCCATTACTATTACTGCTTATGGTCAACAGCCAGCCTGATCTTACAATTTAAGGACTGTATATAATATGGTGATGGATGGCCAGAAGACTAAATGTAATAGCAAAATCGTCACTGAAATCCCAGAAGACTCATGGGTTTTACATCTGGACAAATGACCTCATTAGGATTTCACCCAAAGCAGAATAGAAGATGATGCCTCTGATTGCTAAAGTGGAACATTTTAAAATTGCCCTTTACCAGCTGCTTGACATTATCATCTGAAACAAGAAGGGTTTAGGGAAGGAATGGGACAGAACTTCCCAACAGCAAATAGAATATTTCAGGATTGTTATGTAATAGCAAAAGGGGGAAGAGAGGAAGACACCCAAAATGAAAGAAAATAAGGGACCAGGTAAATAAATTATTACCTTTACACAATAGGCTACTAAGCAACCTTCAAAATGATGATTTTGCTGTATATTTATAAATTTAGTAAGTTGTTCAGAATCCATGATTGAGGTGGAAATCGCAAACAACAAATTGGCATGTATAGTGCAATTGCATATTTTAAAAAGAGAAAGTATATGTTTACATCTGCATAACAAGATTAATGTCTGGAGAGTGGGCTGTTAAGCACTTTTTATTTATCTATATTTCCAATTTTTTATTTGTATGCCAAATAAATGATGGAAATTTAAAATGTTAAAAATAAAATGCAGCTATTTTCTGTGGGATTTTCTTCTTCCAGCAGCCTTCTCCTGGGGACCAGATTTTCTTCTCTTTCCTATTCACCTGAGGCAGGTATTCCATTTTAAGTTGTTTTACTTCTAGCTCTTCTATGAATGCCTTTTATTATTCCTAGTCTTGTTTCTCTTTTTTTCTGATCTTTTCTTACGTCTTTCTCCAAGTCTCTAAGTTGAAAGAGGCCTTGGCTTTTATGCATTCCAACCTCTAACTCTATATCAGGTGAAATGTAGGTCAGTTAAGAAGCATAAAATATCAAGTCAACTGTCTAAACCAGGGGTCACCAAACCACCACCCCAGGGCCAAATCCTGCCCACCGCCTGTTTCTGTAAATTTTTATTGGAACACAGTCATAATCATTTGTTTACATATTTTCTATGGCTGCTTTCATGCTACAATGATAGAGTTGGCTCACAAACCCTAAAGTATTTACTATATGGCCCTTTACAGAAAAAGTTTACCAATCTCTAGTCTCGATAGATAAATAGCTAGATAGAAAGATAGATAGATAGAAAACTTCTCAAAGCCAGAAGCCTAAATATGGACAACTTCTAGGATTGGTCGATTTGGTAGCTCAATGACATCATCAAGGACTGGTTCTTTCCAAATATCCACCATGCCATCAATTTTATCCCCAAGCTAATGCCCCTCACAGTTGCAAACTGGCTACAATGGTTCCTGATATCATATTCTGACCTACACAATGTTCAACAGAAGAAGAAATCATTCCTTCCGAAATGCATTTTTTTAAGAGTAGGGAAGCCTTTCCCTCCAAGGGAAAGCATATTTCCTCTCATACTTCACTGGTCACAATTTATCAGCTGCCATCACATGCTCTTGCCTAAACCAGTCATTCTCAGTAGAATGAGATTTCTTATTGCTTAGACTAATCTAATTTACAAATAAGCTAAAGCTAGAGACATATGCTCTGATAGTGATCCCCTCTTAGGGATTGGGTTTAGTTTTGTGTAACTTATTACCCAAATAATAGAGACCTACACAAAAAGTTAGGCCCACTATTTTCCTATGTTACTTGAAATCCAGAAGAGATTCAAGACTTCTGCAAAATCTTAAAGATACAATGGCCAGGAGAAATGTCTGCAGTTCTCTTGGCCTTTCCTTGACCATCTGTCCATGATGTCCGCTGCAGCTCCAGCCATCATATCCACAATTCATGCAGGAAGAAGGAAAAAGGAGGGGAAGAGTACACAAGCCAAATGACCCTACTCCCCCTTTAAGAGCTTTTCTAGAATCCCATATTACAATTTATTCTTTTATCTCATTGGCCAGAATTAAGTCACATGATCATTTCTACCTAAAATTGTGTAGATACTAATTGATCAACACTTATGTGCACATATGGTAGTAACATTCATCGGGTGTCAGGCAGGTGGAAGTGGGAGGAGGAAATGAGTATATTCATTCCCAATAGGTACGGTGTACACCGTCTGGGGGATGGATACGCTTTTAGCTCTGACTTGGGTGGAGCAAAGGCAATACCTGAAACCTAAACATTTGTACCCCCGTAATATTCTGAAATAAAAAAATAATTGGGTAGGAGTAATGGCAAAGTAGTTTCTGCCAGAGGTGGACCTTGAACAAAATCAGGGTTCTGGACAAAAAGAAGAGGTAATGAGGGTTCGGTAGATAACCCACAATATTTACTACATATCCAGTGAGAAAAAACCGCTTTGGTATCTCTGATAAATAATATTATTTTACCACCTATTCATCTCACATTGTCCAGTCTAGACAAGAAAAGAAACTACTGTAAACAAAGCTCTTTCTTCCCTTTATTTTAATATAGAATAACTCAACTGTACTAGGGATTCATGTCCCCTTGTACTCTGCACACCTTGGTTTAATGATACCACAAAGGAATAAGAAAAAACCTTGACCATGTTCTTTTTCTTTGAATTCCTCATTTGATCCACCTCCTGGGCATACTATTCCTTAATTAACATCTGGGATGAAAGGTGATGCAAAAACACCAGTGTCACAAAAACAAACTGAAAATATTTTCTTTACAGCACAGAGCAAATTTTATCCCTGAATTTCTATCCATGCCATTGGAGATAATGTTTAAAAATCATTTCAATTTCATTCATTTCATCTGACAAGTTAGTGTCGAGATGGTTCTTTAAATATTTAGTAATTGCTTGAGACATTTCCCTTTATTATAATTCTATGGCCAGAATCCCCTGGCTCTTTCATCAATCCCAGGGTCTGGAACAAACAGAGGCAGTTAATTTCCAGGCAAATGTTAAATCATGTGATTTCTATTCCAATTTCCTGAAGGTCAAATGAAGCACTGCATTGAACGGGATGTGCTCACTTCTCTTCTTCCCCTTTGCCAGCCATTCTTCTTTCACTGTGCATCTGCACCGCCCCCCACCCCCGCCAACCTCCCACGCCCTCCCAATCAATTCAAGCCCGGTTTCTCTTAATCATCGTCAGGGAAACAAAAAGGTATAGCTTTGGAGCATCAAGCCACAATTTCACACCCCATTTGCACAAGAACTCAGAAGGCTACTAATGTGCTGTTTGCTTTTTAGCAAGCATCTCTGCAGTCATCACAGAAATGCATTTTGGCACACCTCCCAGGGCATGGGAGCTCTTTATGAGAGCTTGTGTTGAAGTGCCTATATGCAACATTAGGGTGTTCACTGGCATCTGTAAACTGGACCTGGCCCAGAGACATTTGGGACGAGACCAAGAGAACTTTGATATGTGAGGAAGGTGAAAGTAGATGTCACTTTTCAATTATTTCAACCCTTCTTGCCCCTCCACCAATCCAGTCCCACTTGCCAGGCACTAGTAGGATCCATCCTTCACCAACCCTCTTCTAGACTACTTGACAGTATAAAATCATCTGCTTTAACCCATGGTCGTGACCCAAGTCACACTCAGCTTTTCTTTGTACACTCAAGTCATCGACTGAGGATAAAAATTGTCTCCCACTTTCTCTCTTTCCTGCCATACATCTCCAGATCAGGAAGCATCCTTCCCTGACATGTACCACGTGAAGCATGCAAATTAGCAAGAGAAACTGAGGCCAAATGATCCCTTTTGGCTCACTATCTGCTCCCATCAACACCATAATGCCAATACCTCCTACACCACACCCCTCCTGGGTTCTGAACTCTTGCTGTTTCCAAACCACCAAGAAGTAATTTATAAGCAGGTTCACTTTCATTCAATCTCTAATTACTGAATACCAACTATATTCCAGGCGCCAAGAACAAGAGAGAATTCCTTCTCTGGGGAAGCTTACAGTCTACCAGGATCACTGGAACAAACATATATATATACATATATGTGTGTGTGTGTATTTGCTACAGTGAAAAATATATATATGTATGTATGTATGTATATGTGCTGAGATGGTGGTACACATGAATATATAGAAGCACAGGGAAGGGACACTTCACAAAACCAGAGAAATCAGAAGCTACTTCCTGGGTTAGAAGATACATGATGAGCTGAATATTGAAAGACGTATAAGAATTAATCGGGTGAAAGAAGGAATAAGGCAGAAGAAATCATAGGAGCAAAGGTGCAGAAGCAAGAACTCTAAGGGGAGAGAGAAGCAGGCAGTTTTGTAGTACAAGAGTGAACATATGAGACCGGGGTGAAATGAAATGAAGCAAGAGAGACAAGCCAGGGCCAGGTCACAGAAGGCCTTGTATGCTAGGCCAAGCAACATAGATTTTACTCCACGCAGGGGAGCACTTGAAGGGGTTTCAGCAGGAGAACTATATGATGAGATTTATGCTTTATACAGGTCACTCTGGTACCTGAGCAGAGGATGAATTTAAGAGGGAAAAGGCAGAAACAGGTGGCCATGAGGAGGCTGTGGCAGTAGAGCAGAAAGGCAGTTATGAGGGCGGCCATTGTGGAGACAAAGGAAGCGGACGGATTCAAGAAAATACATGGGAGGGAAAATTGGCAGGACTTGGTGATTATCTGGCTCTGTGGAGTGAAAAAGAGGTAGGAGATTAAGATGACTCTTATGTTTGTGACTTCAGTGACTATGGACACAAATATAGAAGAAGTTGGTGTGAGGAGGAAAAAAGATGCTGTGCTCTGTTTTGTGCCTATTGCATGTGAGAAGATGCTTATGGGAAGATGCTCAGTGGATATGTCCAGAATTGGCCATTGGAATATGGAACTAAGGGATGAGGTCAAGTCAAGAGGCAGAGACCTGTAAGGTATTAGCCTATGGGGGAAACTAAAACCATGAGACAATATGAGGGTCCCTTTATCAAAATGTACAGCACAAGATCAGCAGTGGAACCAGGGAAGGAGGGCTGAGAACGACCCTGTTGAAGAGGAAAGCAGAATAAAAGCAGCCCATGAAAAACAGAGCAGAGAGACAGAGCAAGAGGGAGAGAATCAGGCAAGAGTGACAGAAGCCAGGGAGGTTGGAAGTTTCAGAAAGAAAGGATTTGTGGAAAAACAAAGCAAACTGAATACATATATTTACCATTTTCTCCCCAAGATAAAAACAAAACAAAGCACTATAAAAATATTTTTAAGTCGTAAATGCACAAGAGAATAGAATAGGAGATACCAGCAGATTAGATATGTCAACAAAGTTTTGGAAATTGTTAAGGAGATGAGCAAGTGTCACTAGCTTAGCACTCAGGAAAAAACTAAAACACAGGTTTACAAGGGTTTGGAGTGAGGGTGGAAGAATACAGAAAAAAGCAAAATCCTATTTATATAGCACGCTCAGGAACTAGAGAGCAAGTTATCTTTGAAGCTTCAAGTATGACTAGGCTAAAAATGGAAAGATAGTTTGAAAGTTTGTATAAAGAAGAGTAAAACTGAAACCCACTGCAAGCTAGTGACTGCCCTGTCCCATCTCAGCTGGGAGGACTGGATTTTTAACCTCTGGAGAAGACGAACAAGAGAGGTTATGGTCTAAGGGACAGCAGGTCCAAATAAAAGTAGGAGCAAGTAATCTCAGTGAAAAAAGAACAAGTCAATAGAACTCTGGCATTGAGGAGTGAGACTCCCATCTTCCTCTCTTGCCTGGCTCCCACAATGCTGATAGCTCTCCTCACCTGCACCCCCACAAACACACCCCCCACATTTTAAGCAGTAGAATAAAGATGCTTCCTCTCTGGGGAAACTAACCTGCACAAAAGAATTACATACACTGACAACTAAAGATGCACCGGTAAAATGCCAAGTCACACTTTATTAGCCTTCATTGAAACTCTGCCATCCATCAGAGCTCTGATCACCTCCCAACACTTCTCAATAATTGGAATGGGCAGTCAATGATCACTACACATTCAAGGAAAGCACCTAACATGAAAAACAGAGTCTAAACAAGCAATGTTTTTTAAAGGAGATCTTGGAGGAAACAGAGGCAATGCAGAAAAGCTTCTAAAAGATAATTAATATCTCGAAAGACAAAAGAAGATACTGCACCCATGATGCCAGAACAATATGTACTTCAAAAGAAGAAAATTAATATTAATAAAATAATGGTGAATGAAAACTGTATGCATGACATTTTAAAATGTATTTAATAGATGGATTAGATGATGAAGTAAATAAAGTCTCCCAGAGAGAAGAAAAACAAACAAAAATGTAAGACATTCCAGATATAGAGAACTAAAGAAACATAAGAGAGAGATTACCAAGGAAATAATGCAAGGAAACTTTCAGAATTGAAGGACATGAGTTTTCAAATGAAAGGGTCCAACAAGTGCCAGCACAAAGGATAAAGAATAATCACACTAAGGTACATTATTGTGAAATTTCAGCATATCAGAAGAGAGCCTATAAATATCCAAAGAGATAAAAATGCATCTATTTATTTGATTATTCAGTAAATATGCATTGAGGGCCTACTATGTACACAACTTATTCATAAAATTGCTTAAGATTGTAGATCCAAAGGAAATTTGGGAGTGAGCTTTATGGATCTCAAGGGATATCAGACATTCTTAAATAGCAAGTGCAAAGGCCCTGTGGCGGAAGTGTTCTTGGCATATCTGATATACAGCACAGAAGCCAGTGTAGTCAAAATAGAACGAGTGAGGAGAGTAGGAGGGAGTGAGGTCAGGGAACTAAGAGGAGGAAGATTCAGTTGCATCTTAGCACTTTAAACCGTACTCTAAGTGGGTCAGGCAGTTTTAAAGAGTTTTGAGCAAAGAAGTTGTATAATCTGATTTACATTTTTTAAAATCTACTCTTTCTGCAATATTGAGAACAGATGATGAGGGTAGCAAAGGTCAAAGCAGAGACCTGTTAGGAGGCTGCTGGGATAATCCACATGACAAAGCACAGTATCATATGCCTATATATGACAGTAGAGATAGTGAGAAATAGCTGGATTCTAAGCATATTTTGAAAGTAAACCAGATAGTATCTGTGTATGGATTAAATGTAGAATGTAAAAGAAAAAGAGCAATCAAAAATGACTCTAAGGTTCTCGGCCCAAACAACCAGTGGAATAAAATTGTCATTTATGATAATGTGGAAGACTGTGGGAAGAGCAGGTTTTAAATAACATTTTGAGAAGTGTTAATTAGGAGGTATCTATTAGACATCCTTTGGAGATGTGCAGAAGGGACTGGATATACAAGGCTGGATTTCTGGGGAAAGGACTGGGCTGTGTATGTCACTCGGAGAGTAGTCCAAACAAATGTGTATTCCTAGTTGGTGTACAGCCTTCCTTATGGTTATTTGATGTCCCAGGTTTCTTTCATGTGTGGCTCCACTCTCTGTCTCAGAGTATTCTGCATTCAGTCAGAGGGTCGAGGGAGGATGGGTAATCATGGGAGAGAAGTTTTTATGGGCCAGGTCAGGAAAAGATGCAGACCACTTCTGTTTACATGACCACATCTCACTGCAAGGAATACTAAGACAGGTAGCCTAGCCATGCGCTGAGGAAGAAGAGGCCATAGATTTAATGAACAGCTTGCTGGTCTCTACAGGAAACTGTCCTGATGATGACACACCTGTTTCACTTTCATATATATATATATATGAAATATATATATATAAAAGGTGTGTATATATATATATATATATATAAACACCTTTTCCCTGCAGAATGCAACCTCAAGTCCCATCCAGTTCCTGGATCCAGCTCAAATCTAGATACCCCAAGGGTGTGGTGCTTACCCTTGGATCTGGATGTGGTTCTCCAAAATTTATCCATCTATGAACAAAAAAAGTTAACTGCTTTTCCCCACACCCACAGTCAATATTTATTGGAAGAACAGGGACAAGATAACCACAATTAAACCTTCCACTCAAAAAGAGGAAGAATAGAAGAAATGTTGCAGTCACTGAAATCCTGCTGGGTGGGCACGATGAAGACTCCTTCCCTGGAGGTGAGAAAATTCCTTGATTGTGCTCTGATTATGCTCTCTGGGAAGAATTCCCTGGTCCATTATTCTCTGTAGTAACATCCGAAGTGGGTGCTGTGGAGTATACCCTTTTTGTGCAGCTACTCAATTTTCTTAGCATGCTTCCTGCTGATGCAATTTTGAGGCCCCAAGTGTTAAGGCTTGAATAATCACAGACTTTTTGGTTTGGGCTTACAATTCCTTGGCAGCACAACTTCCTAATAATATCTTAGTAGCCTACAAGTCTATATACTCCCTGTCAGTACCCTTGTCAATTGCTAACTAAAAGTTCTTTCTTGAATATAATGCCCAAGCTAATGCTAACCTATAACTTGGCTTTCTCACCCTTTGCTTCTCCCCCTTAAGTAAATAGAAGCCAACTTGAAACAAGCTGGGATAATAGGCTCAAGGAAGAAATCCACATTCTTAATCTGATCTTTGCAACAGGGCTCAATCATAATGGGTCTGTGCTCCTCAAAGCCTTGTTTAATCTTATCTCTTACCTTTTGGGATCTAGAAACAGTTGACTCTTCCAATTGAATTTCTGTATTCTTTCTATGCCTTTCATTCTGTTTATAAACCAACTAAATTTTCTGATTCTTTCTGAAGCTCATCTTTTTCTTTTAGGACCTTATCAAACATAGCCAATAAAAACCAACATAACGACTACACTTTTACTTTCTAACTTCTTCCCTAGAGGTACAAGTTCATTAGCAATAAGTCTGCCTCCCAAGTTATCACAGAAAGGTTTCAACCAGATGTTTTCCAATTCATTACATAGAAAAAATTATTCCTGCCTCAGACATTAGCTTCCTTGCTTCCTGATACCCAACTAGTAAGAACCACCATGTATTTTAGATTTCTATTATGACAACACCCATTCCAGATATCAATTTCTGTCCCTTAAAGAAGTGCTTACATTAAAGTGAGGTCATCCAGGTGAGTCCTACTCTACTATGACTGCTGTTCTTATAAAAAGAAGAAATTTGAACACACAAAGAAACATCGAAAGCATGCATGCACAGAGGGAGGAGCATATAGAGAGATAGCAAGAGGGAAGCCATCTGCAACCCAAGGAGAGAGACCTTGGAGGAAACCAACCCTGCTGGCACCTTATCTTGGACTTCCAGCATCCAGAACTGTAAGAAAATAAATTCCTGTTGTTTAAGCCCCCCAGTCTGTGATATTTTGTTACAGCAGCCCTAGAAAACTAATACAGCATGGGTAAGGCAAGGTTTCCTGGTTACTTAGAAGATAATGAGACCTGAGGGTCAAAGGAGGCATTAATAGCAGATGGTTGTGCTTAAAAAGCATGGTGAAAATTAGAAACAGTTCCTGTTTAGGATAGTTTCGTTTGGGGTTTGTCCTCTCTTAAACATAAATATACCAAGGACAAATAGCACAATGAATATTATATTATACTCCAGGTCAATGGTTCTCAACTAGTGGTAATTTTGACCCCCAGAGAACATTTGACAATATCTGGAGACACTGTTGGTTATCACGCCTCAGGGAGAGAAGATGCCACTGGCATCTATGCGTAGACACTAGGGATATTGCTAAGTAACCTATAATGCACACGATAGCCCCCACAATAAAGAATAATCCAGCCCATAATATCAACAGTGCTATGGTTATAAAACCCTGCTCTACATGGATAAGAATCAGATTTCTAACACAACATCAAGTTCTGATACAAGAGTTTGCTGATTATAAATGTCAAGTATATGTAGAGACAAAGATTCACAAAGACAAACTTGAACAATCTTATTCAGAGATTTATGTTCAAAACAATGCCAGCCTTGGCTATATTGTCTTCTAAAAGCGAATGGACTTTCGAGTCAAAACTATTTTAAAACTCTGCTACTTTATAGCTATATGAGCTTAACAACATTATACTTCTCACACTTGGTTGACCTAGTGAATTGTCCCAGTGTCTGCTTTCCTTTGGGATTATAAGCAACTTGAAGGTAGGGACATTGCCTTCTTGGCCACCTATCTTCTACAGAGCCTTGCTACAAAAGGACTTTGGTAAGCAGTAGCTAACATAAATCCAAAGCTTTGTGTCTCAAAGACACGTATTTTAAAGTGGAGCAAGAATATGGGGACAAGGACAACAAAAATCCACCTTTGAGCCTGAAACTGTCAAATGTCAACATATAACAATTAAGATCAACTATCTAGGGGAAAAAAATTCTGAGAAATAAACTTAATTCATATCAATGATCACGGTCCAGCTGTTATACCAGATACTATGAATAGAGGGTAAAACTGTCTTTTGCCATCAAGAAGTTTGCAGATTAGTAAGGAAACAGATGAGGATGTTACAATGTAATGTGGTATCTGAATGGCAGAGGTAAGCAAAGACTACTACAGAGCACTTGGGTGGGCACTTTACCCAGGCACTGGGGACAAGGGTAGATTCTAGGGGGCCTTCTGGAGAGAAGGTTTCCATAGCATCTTGAAGAATGGGTAGGAGTTAGCCAGTCACGGGACCTGGGAGGAAGAGTAGCAGGCATTCCAGACAGAGGGAAAAACAGTGTTGAGGCCCTGATGGGAGATAAATGCAGGGTCAGTCTGGGGACCTTTACAGAGTTGAGCACAGTTTTAAGGGGAGTGAGGAGAATGGCAAGAGATGAGACTGCAGAGCAGGGCAGAAGCCAAATCTTGCAGAGCCTCATATGTCAAGCAAAAAGGAATAGACTTTACCCTGAGACCAACAGGGCACCATTGAGGGGTTTCAGCCAGAGGAAGCTCCTGATTAGATTTGTATTTTAGAAAACTCACTCTGGTTACAGCATGAAGAATGGATTAGAGGCATAAAATAGCACAGACAGGAGCAGTTAGGAGACTGTCAGAGGGACAAGGCTCCTGAACTAAGAAAATACCAGTGAGGATGGAACATAAGAGTCAGATCTGAGTGGTGTTAAGAAATCATTATCAACTTTAAATCTCTAGCTGAATAAAAATAATAGCTAACACTGTTTTCTGAGTGGGTGCTATGTGCTGGGCCCAGTTTCAAGTGCTTTCTGGGTATTAACGTGTTTGCACTTACAGTAACTACAGGAAGAGCAGATGAGGACACTGAAGTGCATGGTAAATAGAAAAGCTTGAACTCAGTCTGGGGCATTTGATCCAGAGCCTATGTGCACAGCCACCCCTCATATTGTCATGGTTTAAACTAAAAGCATGTCTGGAAATGCAAAGGGGAAAGCTATGCCTGCTTCCCAGTGCTGCCACTGACTCTGTGCCCAGTGAAGCCCTCCCTGATCAGTCAGCAAACCCAGCCCTCTTCCTCTGGGTCAGATTAACTGCAAAACACAGGACTGAGATAAGAGACAAAGGAAAAACAGAAGGCTACATAAAGGGGAAAAAAGACCGAATACGATGAGATGTGGAGGAGGGCAAATGTCTGGTCAAACAGCTGGAAAGATCCCACTGGAATTGGATCCCACTCTAAACCTATTGTAGGAGAAAAGTTAGCCACATGAGAAGACAGTCTCGATATGTCATTAAATAACAATATACAGTTTACAAGGCAGGATATGAGTGTGATTCCATTTTTTAAGACAGATAAACACTAATAGTAGTTATATCTGAACCGGGAACACATTTTAAAATTTTCTTCCTTTTGTTTATCCTTTTTCTAAAATAATAAATTTATTATTTTAAAACAGGGGAAATAATCTAAAGACTAGCTGAAGGTGCGGGAAAGAAAGACTGAGAAAGCCACTGAAGTCATGCAGAAAAGAAGAGTGTTCAGAGGGTGAACAGCTGACTCCAGTGAGGATGAAGGGGGTGAAGCAATTAAAGGACATGAAAGGGTCAAGACCCAGATGCATGTTAATATAAACAAGGACTGAACCAACTCAGCCATGTGTAGTAGGGAAATCAAGGGGAGAGATTTCCACCTAAGATTTCAAAGGTTATAATCGCATCGGGGGAGAGACTTATTTTTTGGTAATGCAAAATAGAGGAGAATAATTCAAGGACAAAATCTGTGATGTAAAGAAACTAGTTCTCAAAAGAGTGATGGCTCCAGAAGATACAATGGAAAAGGTGAGACATTCCACCCCAGAAGGAGTGAAGATCTGGATTCAGATGAAAGCAGGACAAGATACCAAATTGACATATCTACCTATCTCTACTTGGAAGATTGATATCTGTACTGGAGACTGACATGGCAAATTTCCAAAACCCTCTCCACTGGAAAAAAAAAAAATGTGTTTCTTTATCTCCTTCTGAAAGTCATGCTTCCCCCAAGTACCAATTAGTCCATTAACAACTACACTCAACCTGGGAGTTTTCTTGTTCCCCTACCAATTTTCAATGCATATTGTAAATTTCAGCACCCCAATCTCTGAGCAGTCTCTGCAGTGATGCTTTGAAACAATTTATGGACAGACGTAACATTGGGGGTTACATCCATCTTAGAAACTGCCATGAAAGAAAGATGAAGAAAAGGCTAGCACAAACTGAGGGGAGACATCATAGCTTAAAAGATAGTATTAAATAACATTTGACTCAAAATTTTGACCCTATGACTAAGTCTAAAGGCCCATGAGTACACATTTAGTGCATTCCTCTGCCTTCAAAAAAACTGCAACTCTTCAACCTCAGACCAAAAACAATTTGATGTAAAGCAGGCAAACAATGGATCTAGAGGTGGTGGAGTTCCTGTCACATTCTCTCCTCTACTGTCAAGCACACACTGGGCATCACCATCATATTGTACAGATCATCATCATCGTCATCATCATCATCACTAACATCTAGCACTTACCACGTGTCAGAGACTTTATTAATATTAACTCATTTAATCCTCACAATAACCCTATGAGATGAGTACTATTATTCCCTTATTACAGATGCAACAATTAATGCACAGAAATGATATAACTTATCCAAGATCATGTTGCTGATAAGTGTCAGAACTAGGATTCCAACTCAGGCAATCTGATTCAGAGTCCATTCTCTTAACCATCACACCATAATAACAGGCATAATAAACATCTACCCACCTACAGAATATATATTCCATCTTGTATGCAAAGCATTCTATATCAAAGTGGTAATTCGAACACAATGATAGCATTAACCTCGCTACCACCATTCAGGCTCAAAAGGAAATGGTGCATCTCCTACTCCAACCAGTCAGAGGTGATTCTCAAATTTTGAAGCTTGGAGGTGGGGGCAATGCAAGGAAAGCAACACTGAGCAACAAAACAATTATTAGCATAAGCAGACATCAAAGTCCTTTGTACAAACCATAACATTCTGAAATTGACAATGAAAGACTTAAGAATTTATAGTCCTCATGTTATTAATGACAATTGCATAGGTGTTATTTTAGTTCATTTCTCCAGCTATCTTATTGTAAAAAACCCTGAGCCAGTGAAAAACCTGTTTACTTCCTTTTGATGTTCTTTCTGCATGACAGGAGAACGGCACCTGGTCCCCAACAGTGCCCAAAAGGAAGAAGGAAGGAAAGAATTTCTAGAATGAGATGTAAGAAGATAACTCTTTCTTCCAACAACCTAGATTTCCTTAGATTATTTCTCTGGCTGCTAATTTCACAAAGAGAGAGAGTTGACTTTTGTCTAGGCCTCAGTAACTTGGCATTTGAACATGTTTTTGAATGATGCTGTATGGGGGTCATCTTATCATAATTTATACCATATACAAGGTCTATCCTGATTTACAGTAGTAACTCAGGAAAACAGAATTTCTATCAGAAACACATTACAAAATCCAATAGTGCTGCCACATAATTATCTTCTCTGCATTATAACCAATACTTCAGATAGTTTCTAAGTCATATGTGAATTCAGCTCTGTCCAACACTTGAATGAATGATGCATATATTCTAAAGCTGTTAAGGAGAGGAAATTTAAACCCTCTGTGAGGATTATGTTTATGGGGAGTATCACAATGAAATATTATGAGGCTCTTAAATGGAAGAAATTTAATTTTCTCACTAGCATTACCTTCCCCAGACCACAACAAAGTTTTCTTGACGTTTCTAGTGGCATTTCCAGTGACCAAAGAGATGTTCGGTTTCACTGAGGAGATGTACAATATAGACAGAAAAGAGTGATCCACAGGAACAACTACTCTGGAAGAAACATCTTGTTCTGTCCTAAATTAATAGCAAACTATTTCTAGAGGAGATGTGATAGCCCCGCATTGAGAATAGATGAACAGGTCAAAATATACACTAGCACAATATCCCAACAAGAACCAAGAAAGAACAAATTTACACCTTCAAGCATGTAATTTTCTCTTCTCAAAATATAAACATGACCCTATTAATCCAAATCAAACCAACAACTTGTGACATTTTTCTCATTTGAAAGATTAATAGTCAAGCAACAACTTAATTTCTAACCCTGAGTTCAAAAATTTATGAATTCACCCTGCAGGGTTCAAGAACCCCGGGTCCCTTGAGGCTAGAAACACAATGTAGGATAGTTTTGGATTCATGAGTCATCTCGTCACATCATGAATTCTCCAGGGGTGGCTAATCAAACCTAATTTCCACCACATTCACACCCAGAAACAAAGGCACATAAACTCCGGAGCTGCCCCACATACAAATGCTGCTCCAGGTCCCCATCTTTCATTTGTCTTATTCTGCATAATTTGAATCTCTCGTTCATAGAAACACTTAGTTCCTACTCTGTGTTGAATGTGACATTATTTCTGGAAACATCAAGATAAATGTTGTGTTTGTTCAGTCATACATTCTCATTAGGTCTTTCTGGCATGCATTTGAGATTATGAAGACAAAGTTCATGAGCCCAGTTAAGTCTCAGTCCTATAATGCTGAACTCATTAACTGAGTGTAACTCAAGGAAATAACTAGTCATAAGACCATCCTAATTACACCATCATTGGCACAGCAATATTCATAAATATCAAGAAAATGATACACAGTTAACTTTTAATTATCCACACTAATGAAGGGGAATAGTGGCATGGTTAATCCAAAATAGTTTACAACCCAATAATAATTTCTATTAGGATTTAGAATTCATTATGTGACTTTCTTCCCAGAAGATTTACCTTCTGATTATATTTTTCATGATCAATATTCAAGCAAGATAGTTAATTTCTATCTTAGAGTTTTAAAATGTATAAACTTCAGTCTCCATTCCAGGCTTGAAGAACTGAAATGTAATGTTTTTCACTAAAGTTTGTGATATCACCATAACTTTGTATAACTCCATCCTGAATCATCATCAGGTCCTAATGCCACGTTTTCCTAAAAAAAAATGCATGGGATTCTGCTCACAATTTTTAAGCTCTTCCTCTGTCATCCTTTTAACTTGTTCTATTTAACTCTCTATCATTCATCCATCCATGTATTGGTTCACACCTGAATATCTGTGTTAGTCAGCTGTTCTTGTAATAATAGTGAGTAAAAAACTACCTTGAAACCCAATAACTTAAAATAATAAGCATTTACTTCTTGCCCACAGATCTTCAAATTGGCTAAACTCAGGTCAAGCCTTTGATTTTGGTTCAGATCTGCTCACATGTGTCCCCAATTGACTTGGACCAGTGGCTCCAGTAAGTCACAGGAGCACAAGACAACAAGAAAAGCCATCCATGCACATTTAGAGCCTTTGCTTATATTGTGTCTGTTCACATTCCAGTAGATATGGAAGTCACATTGCCAAGGTCAAAGTCAGTGGGGCAAAAAAACTATACTCCATCCCAAGGGAGAAAGAATGAAGGTAAATTTTTACTGAAAAACAATCCAGTCTATTATTTAATTAGAGGTTCTGGTAGGTTTTAGAAATACTAAGATGAATAAGTTATGATTTCTGTCCTCAAGGAACTTACACTTCAGGGGAGAAAGTTCTAAAAAGATAACGTTAAAACTGCTAAGTAAGGACCAAGTGGGCTTCATCCCAGAGATGCAGGGATGGTTCAACATACGCAAATCGATAAACGTAATTCACCACATAAACAGAAGCGAAAACAAAAACCATATGATTCTCTCAATAGA
>NW_012150508.1:1456467-1509080 GCF_000956105.1 Propithecus coquereli | reverse complement strand
GGGTATTTTCATACACAAAGAGTGCAATGCGCACCACCCGAAGGATGGACATATTTGAAACTCGGACTTGGGGGGGGGCAAGGGCAACATAAGTAACATAAATATCTGTACCCCCATAATATGCTGAAATAAAAAAAAAAAAAACTGCTAAGTAAGGAAACATTCAAAATTCTATGGTGGGGACACAAATAAGGCAATCTAATGCTTCTTGAGCTTAGGAAACCAGCAAAAGCTTTACATGTGAGTATCGAGGTGGAACTTGAAGATAAATTTGAGTTTCCAGAGGAAAAATATAAGCAAAGATGTAGAAGCATGGGAGTAAACAGTCTCTTCAATAAATGACAGGTCATACAATGCGACTAGAGCCTGGTATATGTGAGAGTGGCTGAGGACAAAATCAGTCTTATGAGCTAGGTTCAGGCTACAAAAAGCCTATAGGCTATACTAACAAGTTCAGAATTTATGAATGGCAATGAGGAGACTGGTTTATTTCAAATAGGAGAGCAAGAGACATCACTGACATCGCCAGAACTTGAATTTGAGAAGACATGCAGTGGCAGGGTGCAGGAGACTGGAGAGATGGGAGGAGACTGGAGAGATGGGAGGTACTGGAGGCAGGATGGCCAGTTAAGGAACTACGGCAATAGTTCAGGTAAATAGTCTGGCCCTGAATCACGACAGCACCAGAGGCAAGGAAGGAAAGAAAGCTGATTTGAAAAACATTCTGGATTTGGAATCATAAAATGATCAGATGAGAGAGAAATGAGAAGGAGGTGTCTCGAATCACTCTGTTTTCCAAGCTTATACAACTGGTAGAAAGGTTAAGTCATTTCTTCTTTTTGCTTTCAAGAGCACTCTACACTATAGTTCCTCCTTTCTATATCTCCCCAGGAGACAAGGAATTCTGCCTCTTAGCCTAATCAAAGGCTGGAGGGCAGCAGAACAGAAGAGTGGTTGAGGCAAAAGAGGAGTCATTTAATGAGAAAAGACTGATATATTCCTTTCCATAATCAGTGGAACACAGGTGAACAGATTTAGTAGGTTCTTTATCGAGTGTCTTTAATCACCTAACTCAAATCAATACTCCTTTAGAGGAACATAAATTAATTCTCCAAACAAACAGTTAATGCCTGAGGAGAGATGCCTGTAGTGTTTACACATTCCAGTTCCACTGTGATGGGGGGTAGAGATGAAAGAAAGGCACCTATGAACACAAGCAGAATCTGTGCTTGGAAATGCACAGGGTCAGGGAACAAAAACTCCATCCGAACTGTACTGACACGTCATCTATTATTTCCACATCATCTGAATTGATGCTCATAACGTTACCCACAGATGATACAGCCCCCTACTGGTCATAAGCACTAGGTGCTTGGTAGGATGGCTCTGCAGTTTCTCCACTCTGAGCCCTCACCTTCTTTCCATATCCACCGGAAGTATTGAGATGGGTTCCCAAGGTGGCAGACTAGCTCCTAGAACTCCCACCTCCCAACAGAGCCTCCATTTCTGCATCTGTGCAAATGAAAATTAATACCTACTTCCCTACTGTTAATAATAATGGTTCTGGGATAGATAACCCCAAAGGTCTGCAAGCTCAGATACAGTCAAAAATGTTAGAATATTTTCTCCCTCATCCAATATATTTAATATTACTTAGCTAAACCAGGGTGATTTACTTAAAGAACTGTCAAAATTGCTTATAAAACTTCCCCAAGTGGAAAGTCTACAGAAACAATATGTGGCTTGTGCAATAAGAGCTAGTTCATAAGGCTTACTTCCTGCCTTCAATCTTTCTCCTGCTATTTCCTCTGATGGCAAGAACCAGATCAAAAATCTAAAGATCAGCCATCCATGCTGAGAGCAAGGCTAAGGGTTAACACAGGCCTTTTTAAATGATCCCAGTTGTTGTTCTAAATAATGGTAGCCATTATCAGTATTATTAATAAAGGCTATTGCACCAAACTGGTGTGTGTATGTGTGTCCTGCTTAAATCTGAGGTGAAGAGGTCAAAGCATGAAGGATATGACTAGGTCTCTTTTTTTAGAATGACCTCAGGGCAATTTATAAGAGATTCAACCAGTAAAACAAACAGGTATGTAGCTTCTTCTTGCTTCCAGCCTCTTCCTACAAATCAGACATCATTTCTGCAGCCTACCATACTCCCCCAGTTTGAGAATTAATATGGAAATTCCCTAATTACATGGCCAAGAATTTTACAGGTCTCACCTGGAGTGGTAAACAACTTCCCAGGTATCTGCCTTCCTCAGTAGGGAGTCTGGGAACCTCAACTTCAGGATTGTCATAGAAACCATTGGTGTCACTAAATTAACCAGCCCTCAGAATTATCCAAGAGAAAGTGTATATTGATCTGACTTAGAGATGTGAGAACAGAAACACTTTATTTTATGATTAACCTTTTCAGAGTCCTCTTAGGCTACTCATACTCTCAGCTGATGGAAAGATTACTACAAAATAATCAAAATGTCCCTAGAACCACAGAGTCTTTGTGTCATTATTTTCTCTAAAATAATAAAATTACTTATGCATTCAATTGTAAGTTTTTTCTAGAGTTACTCAGGGCAAAGATTTGTACATGGATACAGAAATGTAAAATGATGGTGCCTATGCCTTAGGAAACTCACTATTTAATAGATAAAAAATTATTATTATCATTTCTATATCATGACAAAGTTAATACATAATTTTATTCAAATGTTCACAACTATGAGAGATGGGTAGAACCTTTATACCCAATGTACAAGTAAGTATACTAAGACAAAGATAAGTAAAACAATTTAACACAGAGACACCTACACATGCACACATACACACACACACAAAAAAAACAGTGTATAATGTCTTTAATGTCTGATAAACTCAGGTTCAAATCCCTTACTATTCATAACTGTGTGCTGGTAGGCAAATTAGTTAAATTTACAGCGCCTCAGTATCCTCATCCAAAAATGGGAACAATATAACCTATCTGAAAAGAAAAGAGTTCCTGTCTATTAGCACATGGTCAGGGCCTGCTATAAGGACAGTCTATAAATGGCAACTAAAACACTCAAACAGCATTACTCACCTGGAAAGGGGCCTCATAGAAACGATGCAATTTTTCTTTCCAATGAGGCTATTGATTCTCTTTACAGAGACTCTCAGCAGGACAAATGACTCTTCATTATTTCCCCGGCATACTCCTGGCATTTTCGGGGTTTCAAACAAATCTGACTTACCACATCTGTGAGTTCCAAAGGTCGACAGGCATTGCTTCATAATGGCAGAAAATTATCACATCAATAAAAATTGACCATTGTTCATATACTAAATTCCTCCAAAGAACATAACCTGGAGCATTCTGGAATGGAGGAGACATGGCTGATTAGAATCAACCATCTTTATCCAGAGCATCCTTGAGTACCCAACAAGCCAAGTGCAGTCAGAGAATAAACCAAAGTAGAAAAAAGCACCTGGTTTTCTGCCTCCAGTCATCAATTCCCCATATCAGTTCTGAAGGGATGCCTTAAAATCCATATTTAATTATATTGCTTGGGCTCCCCATTTCCCGTAAGTCAAAATCTACCCTTAACCTCCCTCACCCCATCTCTTCAGCCTCATCTCTTGCCAGTCTCCCCCCACATCCACAATCTATGCTTCGGTCCCACTAAATCTCTCCATCAACTCTTCACATCCCTCTTAGACTCAACATGTTTTACATGTCACCTTTTTGAGTCAACCATTTTATTGTCAGCCATTTTGGTTGCAAAATTTTGACAGACTTTACTTTTTTTCTTTCCATTCCTACTTTGCTTTCCACACCATGATTATATTTTTTGCTCACCTTCTAACCATGCCAAATTATCAATCAAATCAGAAAAAGGTTTTTTAGTGACCAATTTTTCCATGCCCTGGTTTAAGTCATGTCCAATTTCCCATCAGTATTGACATCTATGGGGCTTGTTATTTAACTTTACTGGAACAGCAAGTTCTGCGTTTGAGAAGCCTGCAGTGTTTGAGATCACTCAACAAATCGTCCTCCTACTTCAGCTCACTTCAAAAGCAACAACCAAGAGCAGCTAAGCATAAACTGAGAATCCCAATCAAGATGAAAAGAATGATCTGGTTGGATGGTTTGGGCATCATAAGGAGAGATTCCTCTGGCTATAGAGGGTATGTGTTGTATTCATTTCTTGGCATATTAGAGAGGCAACCTAGGAGAGTGTTAATAGCACGGGCTCAGGAGACAAAACTACCTGGACGTGAGTCATGGCTATGAGATCTGTGACCTGGTGCACATTATTTCACTTCTTCATGTCTCAGTTTCCTCCTGTGTAAAATGGGGGTGATAATAGTACCCAACTCATAAGGTTGTTAAGAGATTAATAGAGTTGATAATTATAAATACACACATGCGTGTGCGTACGCGCACGTGCGCGCGCACACACACACACAGACAGAATAGAACCTGGCACATGATGAACACTATGTAAATGTTTGTTAAATAAAATAAAATAAATATAATATTGTGTGGTTATATTGCTGATGGCAGCAGATGCCCTACAACAGCTGTCAAAAGCTGAAACGTTGGAGGTTTGTTTTTTAGGGTAACAAAGTAGGTATTATCTACTATTGAAAAAAAAAAACTCCCTATTTATTCTTTACACTAGAAATGGAAAGCCATACCATTAGCCTTCATCAAACATTACTGACAAAGGTCAGAAATATTTTTCTCAGGGAGAAAATTGCACAAAGGCTGACAGTTATAAAATGTCAAAATACTGGCATCAAAGTATCCTGTTTTTCCAGATACAGGCCTACACTCCGTTCTTTGAGAGGAAATTTGAACCAGGAAATATAAACATCCCCATGGACTGATTTTGAATACTGGGGCTTAAATGCCCCTTTTATTCTAAATGATCTCTTATTTATATGGGAATGACTAACCACCATCAATGGTGAAAAACTACACAGCAAAACTACAAGGCGGTATCATAGAAAGAGAATTTTAAAATAGCTACACTTGAGAATAAGGGAAAGGAGGCTAACAAAGTCTGCTACTTCATCAGCTTACACTAATGCAATATGCAAGAGGCAAAGGGCTTCCAGTCCTGGACAAGCCTTGCTGGACATAGGACCGACTATTCACCTGGAATGATACAAGAGGAAGAGAATACACAGGGTTCCTTATTTGAAACCCATAGTTCTAGCACCTATTGTCTGTGAGACCATGGATAATATATTTGCCTTATTTGAGTCTCAGTTTTCCCAACAGTAAAATGGAGATAATGCCTTACTGAGCTGGATTCACTGACATATGACTACAGATCCCTTACACAATGGCTGGTAAGACAGAAGACACTTGATTCTCTCTACTCCATTTTCTATACAACATAAGTAATAAATCTCTTCCCAAATCTGTGAGGAGAAATTAACAGTTATGTGATTTGTATCATCAAGTGGAAATTATACGTATTCGATGTCTTTCCTATACTCTGTGTATCCTCAAGTTTTTCCCAACACATACTAGTAAGGGTTCTTAGTGCAAGTGGCAGAAACTAATTTTTAAGCACTTAAGAAAAGGAATTATTGGAAGGGTTTCAGGAATTCACAAAATAAATCTATGGGACACTTGCTCCTTTAGGCCTAAGATTGATAAGAGATCCCCAGTTGCTAGTCTCAGTGAGATGCAATATCCTTTGTTGATTTCTTTAAATCAAGGGCTGTCACCTTCAACACTATTAACATTTTAGGCAGATAATTGTGCATTATAGGATGTTTAGCAGCATTCCCAGGCTCTACTTACTAGATGCCAATAGTATTCCACCCCTTAGTTGTGACAACCAAAAATGTCTCCAGACATTTCTAAATGTCCCCTAGAGCAGTGGTCTCTAATCTTTTTGGCACCAGGGACTGGTTTCATGGAAGACAATTTTTCTATGAATGGGAAGGGCGAGGGGTTGGAGGTGGGGAGTTGACGGGGTGGGGGGTGGTTTCAGGACGATTCAAGCACATTACATTTATCGTGCAGTTGAACCTCTCTGTTAATGATAATCTGTATTTGCAGCCGCTTCCCAGCACTAGCATCACCGTCTCAGCTTCACCTCAGATTATCAAGCATTAGACTCTTATAAGGAGCGCAACCTAGATCACTCCCATGCACAGTTTACAGTAGGGTTTGCACTCCTATGAGAATCTAATGCTGCCACTGATCTGACAGGAGACAGAGCTTATGCAGTAATACAAGTGATGGGGAGAGCCTGTAAATACAGATGAAGCTTCGCTGGCTTACCCGCCACTCACCTCCTGTTGTGCAGGCAGGGGTCCCCCCTAGTTGAGAACAACCAGTTTAAACCTTTCGACACTTTTATAAATAGTCCCTTCACTAATGTTTCATCAAATAATCTTATTTCAGAGTGTAATTTCTTTCCTACCTAGCCCCTTGACTAATCCAAGAAGTCTGTGGATAAAATGGGGCAAAATTACCACATTAAAGCTTACCTGACCTGCTGTAATGTAAATTCCACAAGATATTGCATGTCTTGTGTATTGCTGAATCCCCTTTACCAAGCAGTGTTGGACACTAGTACATGTTCAATGAATATTTCTCAAGTAAATAAATTATGTAATTAACAGTAATTGTGTATCTAAAGAAATAAAAAAGTTTTCACAGAAGAAAGCAAATACAAAAGGTAAAACAATACAAAGCTTCATTAAGTACAATGCAGAGGAGATGACATCTTGGCCAGTGGCTTCAAGTATTCTGGCTCCTCTATAAGGCAACTCCCATTGCAGAATAGTCCCTGAATGTAGCTTACCTGTGGGACTATTAGTAAAATCCTATCAATTCCTTCCACTTGGATTTCAGACTCATCAAAGCAACCTAGAATGTAAACTCCATGAGAAATGAGATACAGCCTGTTCAGTTCACCACTGTATACCCCCTACCTTGCTCAGTGTCTAATGAATGTTTATCAAGTGAGTGAATGGATTATCTGATTATGATGTGGCTTCCAAGTGATATGGCTATAGGGGGAAGGAAAGATCTGGTCTCATGACCATCAACACCATCAAGAGTATTATTTTTCATGTGTATTGGTAAACTGAAATTTAGGACTTATGTGACTTGTATACCTTATAGTTATACTAACCATCCTGAAAAAGGCTGATCACTCCTGACTCAAAGAATAGTCAGTGAACCAGAAAATGAGAAACTCCAATTCTGGAATAGGGAAACTTAATTGAGGTTCAGAGTAAAGTTGTATGGGTTCTTTGAAAGCATGTGCTACCAAAAATAACAAATAAAAAAACCCAACGGTATTAGAAATTGACTCCTTTAACACATGATTTTGTCCCCTATTATAAAAGTACATGTATTAGTTATCTACTGATGCATTAACAAATCACCCCCAAAACTTAGTGGCTAAGAGAACACACATTTATTGTCTCAGTTTATGTGGGTCAAGAATCTAAACACGGCATAGCTGATCCTTCACTTGAGGGTCTCCTACAGGCTACAATCAAGGTGCCAGCTGAGTTGTGGTAATCTCAAGGTCCAGCTGGTGAAAGAGCAGCAGCTTCCAAAACTATTCACATGGCAGTTACCAAGATTCAGTTTCTCAAGGACTGTTGGCTGGAGGCCACCTTTAGTTCCTTGCCATGTGTGTTTCTCCAACGTGGCAGCTTGCTTCATTGAAGTGTGCAAGAGGAGAAGGCAATAGAGAGAGTATGCTAGCAAGATGAAAGTTACAATCTTTTGTCACCAAATCACAGAAATGACATCTCATCACCTTTGCCATAGTCTATTAGTTGAAACAAGTCACCTAATCCAGACCACATTCAAGGGGAGAGGATGATATAAGAGAGTGAGTACAGGAGGTGGGGACATTGGAAGCCATTCTAGATGTCTCCTACAACACCACAAATTACCAAAAGAGAAAAGACCCTTTCCATAGATTGAGGGAAGTGGAGTTCGAGGCCATTGGGTGTCTTAGTTGGAAAATTACAATAAAGAGGAACCTCAGAAAAGTGCTGGAAGCTGTACCATGTCAACTCTAATAGCATCTAGAATATGCAAAGGCATTCAGAATCTCAAAGCCACAGAGCAGAGAAGGAACCAGAATTCCTTGGTTACCTAAGAGTTAGCACATACTTTAACTCTTCATTTTATCCTCACTTCACTATTATAAATTAGATATTATTATCTCTAGTTTATAGATAAGGAAATTGAAAAACAGTAAGTTTCTGTTCTGAAATTACACAGCTAGTAAATAATAGTTCTGATTATCAATATAGACATTGGAATCAGTTAGAAATGAGCTGGCGTCTAGACCCCACCACTTACTTGCCACGTGACATTTTGTAAGTTACTTGTTTGTATTGTCCACTGCTGAAACTCGAGCACCCAGCAGGTGCTCAGTGTTTCAGTGAATTAATTAACCAGCCTCAGTTCTATCCACAAAATGGGTTTAATAATGGTATGTACCTCAAGAGTTATTGAGAGGATTACATGAGACTATTCAAACTCTCAGCACAGTGTCTAACTCTTAGTAGGAGCTCAAAAATGATAGTTACTATTATTATTCTGCTCGTCCTGATGCCAGTCTTAACCTGAAACACTGCATCCAGTTTAAATATAATGTTAACTAAAAGATACTATAAATCTCCATTTTCCTAATTCCCAATTCATCCAGTCTCTGCCTGGTAAAACCCTCAGGCCAAGTCTTTTTATTTTCTTTCAATTAATAGACTTTATTTCTTAGAGCAGTTTTAGTTTTACAGAAAAATTGAACAGAAAATGTAGAGTTCCCATATATTCCCTTTTCATTCATCCCCTCCCCAAACTAACAATAATAATAATTATTGACATCTTGAATTAGTTTGGTACATTTGTTACAATTGATGAACCAAGACTGATACATTATTATTAACTGAAGTCTACAGTTTACAAAGGTTTACTCTTTGTGTTGTATAGTTCTATGGGTTTTACCTAATGCATAGTCATGTATCCACCATTACAGTATCATACAGAATAGTTTCACTGCCCTAAAAATCTCCTGTACTACACCTATGCATCCCTCCCCTCTGAGCCTGGAAACAGAAACTATGGAGATAGTAAAAAGATCAGCAGTTGCCATGGATTCAGGCCAAGTCTTAATTTCCAGTTCCTTAAAACAGACATTGCCTGCTCCAGGAAAACTGGTCTCCACTCTTCCTGCATAGACACATCATGGTCTTCATATATTCTGCTCCAGGAAAATTGGTCATCACCCCTTTCCATATAGATGCTTTATGGTTTTACATCTTCTACAGCAGAAAAACTGAAATCCACTCCTTCCCACATAGACAACACATTATTCCCACATTCTCTACACCAGGAAAACTGGTCTCTATTCTTTCCTGCATGGACATCACACAGCTCCCACTTCCTCTGCTCTAGGACAACGGGGCACCATATTTTCCTAAGTGAATTCTGCTGTATAGCTCCCACGTCTGCATCACTGCTGACATTAGTTCCTTGCTTGGTTAAATGGAGATAAACCAATGTGAATTCAAGTCCAAGAAAATTCCTTATCCTCTCTGAGGTTTAGGTACAACAGCCACACAGTGTAATTCTTAGCAAAATGACCCAATGAAACACAGTGAACAATTAGAATGTCCTTAGAGGAGGCCAGCAGAGATGGTTGCCCTGCCTCAATAGTACCTTGCCCTGGGCAATAGAGGAGCTTAACCTCTAGAATAACACTGCCATCTTTTTGCTTTATTTGGCCTTATTGTTTCTCCATTTGGGAGCCAAATTATAGCCTCATAAAACAGTAGGAGTGTCAGGGAAATTGCTTAAATACAGTAACTATTAAAACCTCAAACTGCTGTGCTAATTAAATTGCCATATTGCTACAAATTTTGTAATACAAGGCAAGTAAAAATGGCAGTCTCCCTCCTCAGCAGGAAGAAACAACCTCTTCTAGAGATGCTTCAATTTGACTTCTAGGCAGACTTCAGCCCAGGGGGAAAGTGTATGCTCAGATCAGCTGGCTGGATTTCCCTCTTCTCTAGAAGGGCTCCTTCTACTCAGTTAAGGTTACTCAGGGCTGGTGGATAACAAATTAAAAAAAAAAAAAAAAAAAAAAACAAGAGCCACTGAATTAGAGTTGACTGCTGACTGGATCCAAGAGTTCAACTGAGAAGCTCAGAGGACTTTGTGCAAGCAATTGGTTACTAGTGATTGAGCAACTGGTGTCTGCCATGTAATATGTTAAGTCTCCTATGCATGGAAAAAGGATACTGGTGGTCAGCCCTTACATATAACTCCTTGAGAGAGGCAGGTCAAATAAAAAGGATAATTTATGTAAATTTATCGATCAGGAAGATTAACAGCACAGGCTCTGGGGCCAGATTGCCTAACTTAAACCCAGGTCTATCACTTTTACTAGCTAGGAACTTAAGTAAGTTACTTAACCTCTCTATGCCTCGTGGCCCTCATGTGTAAGACAAGGCTAATTAGTAGGTATTTTAAAAGGTTGAATGAGGATTAAATGAGATGATATATGAGAATTGCTTAACATGGGGCCTAGCATAATTCTACCTGCACTAAACTTGGGGAGTATCGTTATAATTACTACTACTGAACAGTGTACAAAATTCTGAACAGGAAATTGGAATTGCAGTCTTGGCTCCACCTCTAATCTGAGGCCATTTTCCTCCTGTGTCTTTAAATGTATTCATTTGTAAACTAGGAAAATAAGAAGGGAGAGTTGAATTACCTCTAAAACTCCTCCAACCACTAAAATATTATAAGCCATAGGAGTTTTACTCTGTATGTGTAATATATTGAAGGACAGTGTGGCACAGAGCAGATCAAGGGAGAAGACATTGATTCAAGGATTTATTGAGCACCTAATAGGTAACAGGCATGGCACTAGGCACTATGTATTTTCCAAGATTAGTAAAAAAATAGTTCAAATACATTAAAACATAGCCCCAAGCTGTACAGACCTGGCCCTCTTTTGTCTGTCTTTCACTGATTTTCAGAGTCCAGAACACAGGCAAAGTACAACAGTCAGGCTTATAACAGGAAAGAGACAGCATATCAAATTAAGATAATTAAAGGAGGGTTTACTAAAGGGAGTTTTTACAAAGGGGAGGATAGCTTATAGAGAAATTAATAAGGCCCACCTGTTTTATTAAATACAATGTGCTTGGGATTTTGCTTTTATTCGGGTATAGTGAAGCCAACAGATCAAGAGGCAATTGCTACTGCAAATATAGTTTATTACACACAGTTCCCAAAAGGAGGGGGTACACAGTGCCATGGGGCTGGAGGCCACACAGGGAAGCACCAGGGTCAGTCAGAAGGCACAGAGAAGGGGACGAAAACATGGGAAAGGCCTTTATTGTGGTTTCCTTAGGAAAGAATAAGCAGGGAAGAGTGAGCGAGCTAAGCAGGCTTAGGTGAATAATTTTGGTGGGCTCTAAGCTATAGGAGTGGTCTCCAGTTGTCTAATACCTTGCCCTGTCATTTAGGGCAGAGGGATTATGTCCCTGACTACAAGAGCCTGATAAAAGGAGGCGGGTGGGGTAGGGACTCAGTATTTATTGGTTGCTTTGCATACTAAAAGCATGCTCATAGGCAAGTTTTTTTTACTATCTCTAGGAATTAGCTAACTCTGAGAGGGGCAGTTCCTCCCCTTCCTGGGTCCATAAGGCTCCAAGATGTCAAAGTATCATAGAGCACAGTAAGAAAAAAAACATGATTAATCACACCCATAGGTCTTAAAGAACGGGAAGGAAATGGTTACCACAACCCAAAAACATAGAATCCTATGGAGAGGGCACAAAAACAGAGAAGCACACGGAGAGCTGTGACCCAGTCAAGGGATGCAGTCAGCCCATGGTGACTTAGCACAGAGGGAGTAAACAAGGGAAATAAATACCCAGCCTGTTTCACCACCTCCCTTCAATTTCTCGGTAGGGGCCCCCATTGGCAGAATCCAACTAGAAGCCAGAGGGCAAGGGAAACCATTGATGTGGTCCACGCAGGTCCACCTGCCCAGGCAGAGAGTAGAATGGGAAAGAGTGGGAAGTGGAACAGGAGCAGCAAAGAGAAGCATCAGCACACACAGGAAGAACACACCCAGATCAGTACTGGAACCACACCAGGGGGAGCTGGAACAGCTTCTGCTTCAGGGAAAAACTGCAAATGACCTGCTTAAAAAAAATACATACACACACATATATATATATATATATGCATATATATATATATATGCATATATATATATACACACACATATATACACACACACACACGCACACACACATATATATAGGGTTGAGCATTGCCTAGAGGTAGAGCAGCCAGAGAAGAAAGGAAAAATTTATTTCTTCACTCCAACCCTTTGCCTTTTCCTTCCTCTCAGCACAAATGTAGGACACCATGGGGAAAGGCAGGTATGATTTCATTCATTTCCTCATGACAGGAACCTTCTGTGAACGCATCCTTCAGGTGCTCCAGGATATTTAAAAGCCTATTGTGTTCCAAGAACTGCTGACCTCACCTCTGTTGCCAGGAAACCTGCTGCAGACTCTAGTATCTGAGCACTCACATCATTGCTGTCCCCAGATGATCCGGGAAGAAGCAAGGAGCTGATGCTGAGGCATGGGGTCAGAGCACAGTGAGCGTGACAGAAAGGCAGCTCTGCTACTGCAGCTCAGACAATGCCTGCTGGACACACCCACAGCAAGTTGCTGAGACAAAGGGAACAATATTATTTGATAATCACTATGTGTGCCTACTCTGCTCCACTCTGAATACGAGACTGAACTACACATGGTCCCTGCCCTTTGAGGAATTCAGTGTATTAAGGTATTACAATGTATTGATATATTACATGTAATACAATGTATTAAGAGGAGACAGAAATAAACCAATACCAATGCAGTGAATAAAACTAATTTAGAACTCCACCCCCAGGCCTCTGCTGGGTATAGGAGGAAAGGTGACAGGGGCTGGATCAGCCTAGACTACAGAGGTAAAATTATTTTACTCTTCGTATATATAAAGCACAGATAGACATTTGGTACATAAACAGATACAGTATATAGTATGTCTATAGCATTAAAATTTCATGGGGGGGGCGATTAGGAAGGAAAATATCTAAAAAGGCTTCTTAAGAGTGTGATAATAAAAGAAAAGTTGAGGAACACTGAACTTAGTGTAGGGTAGGAGCATGGAGCATCAAGTCAGACTGATTTCTAGCTCCATCCGTTATAGACAAGTATTAACAACTTGAGACTCTCTTAGATTACTCAGCCCTTCTGTGCCTCAGTTTTGTCATCTGCGAATTGTAGATAATAATAGTACCATCTTGTAGGTACTCTAATTAAATGAGATAATGCATATTATGTGACTAGCAGGTTATCTTACACATAGTAAGTGTCCAATAGATGTACACTATTGTTATTAGTCCATTCAACAAATCATGTGCACCTACCAACACAAGAAAGTATAAAATCCAGCTGTGGCCCTTAGGAGGCATTATAAAAAGTAGCCTAGCACAAAAAAAAAAAAAATAAGAGTTTCAGCTTTGCAGGCAGACTGGAGTTTGGACCAAAGATTCAGCACCTGGCAGTGAATCATTTAATTTCACCCAGCCTCAGGTCCTCCTCCTATACATTGGGTGGGAATAATACCTATGATACTAGTGAGGCCTACTGTGAGGCAGGTAGGAAGTGTTGAAAATAGAACAGTGAAAAGAACAAGTCTTGTCCCTTTTGGAGCTTACATTCTAATAGAGTAGGGAGACAAAAACCACATAAACTAATAAATATGTCATAGTATATAAAGGAATAATAAGTGTCCAAAAGTAAGATCAAGCAGAGTGGGTATTAGAATAGTGATGGCATGTGCTATTAGACAGATTTGCCAGGAAAGATCCTTTCCAAAGGTGACATTTGAGCACAGACACAAATGAAGTAAAGGAATAAACCCTGCAGAGATCCAGAGAAATAATGTTCCAGGAAAACAAAAACATCAAATGCAAACACCCTGAGTAGGATCACGTTCAGCCTAGTCAAGGCTGGTGTTGCTGGCGCACCATGAACAGGGGGAGCAAGCATGGGGGGAGATGGAGTCAGAAAGTGAGCCAAGGGCCTGGACATTCCTCTAAGCATGACAATGGTTGAGAACAACATGATCTGATTTATGTCTTGAGAGGATGTCTGTGGCCGCTATGTGGAGAACAGACACAGGGCAGAAAGAAAGGCAGTTAGAGTAGTTAGGAGGCTACTGCTGTAGGTAAAAGCACTTAGCACTGTGTCTGATGCAACTAATAAAAAATAGGACCTTTAAGAAAATCTGCTCGGAGGCAAACAACATGAAGAACTTCCATCATGACTCCCCTTTAATTTCTTGGTGCTCATGTCAGGGCCAAATCCAGGGCCAAATAAGTCACTGGTCTCATCCAC
Source organism: Propithecus coquereli (assembly GCF_000956105.1). Taxonomy (NCBI): domain Eukaryota; kingdom Metazoa; phylum Chordata; class Mammalia; order Primates; family Indriidae; genus Propithecus; species Propithecus coquereli. The sequence goes on along the minus strand of NW_012150508.1, from coordinate 1,494,620 downwards.
TGGGTATCTCATAAACAGCATTTTATCCAATGCAGAAAAGTTCTAAAATCTAACCATCACCAGCTTCCTAAACTCTCTTTTTCAGAAAAGACTTTTCTAAATCTGTGGCAAAGGCACTTACATCCTAGTAGTCTGTGCCCATTTTTTAAAAAATAATAATTCTACATATCAAAATGGTATCAACTTAAAATGACTCTTGTAGATCAAGAAAATATTTGGGGGTTCCAAGAGTTGTGTTTCTCATGAATTTTAAGCATAAACCAATTCCATAGCCCAATGCCTGGAATACATGGCAGATAATCAATAAATATCTGTTGAAACTGAATTAATATATAAATAATCCCAGAACAAACTGTACAGTGGAGACAAGAAGCCTAAAGCAAGGCTTTTAATGTTTGTATTATAATTAGTAAAAGTACGGTGTCTTCTTGATTATTTTTTTCTGGTATATAGGAGGTCAAAGTGACACCAGTAAGTATAAGACCAACACATGTCTATATATCTTTAAAATGAATTTTGATCAATCATAGCCTCTTAGGTAGGGAGAATTATCCAGAACCAAAAGTCAATGTCTAGACTATAGTATATGGCCAATAAATTTCCCAATTTCATTGCAAAACATATGAATAAAGTTGTTTAAAAGGATGCTTGTGTTATAAGTTACAGTAAACTAAACTCCTTTCCATCCCTTATGTATAGAAAAGTCAGTGACTTCTGCTCAACTTAAAACCATTTCAGCAAAGTGACGGGCAAATAAAACAAGGGTCCTCGTTGACCCCAGCCACACCTTCTTCATCAGGAGTCAATTCCAAAACGTTAATCTTGACTATATCAGCAAGCTATGAGATGCGACAATGCTCAGTAGAAAAGCCTACTGGACTCATGCCTATTACTCTTAATAATGCAGTCAATTTCAGCCATCTATTCTCATCACAGAAAAAGGAACAAGGATTGATGAGAGAGCACATCTTATCCACAAAGCAACAGACTGGAATGGAAAAGGTCTTTTCAGATACATCTGTCTCTGAGAAACATACCCTTTCCCACTTCCTCATCTAGAACTGTATCAGTCACCAGGGATTAGGTAAATGACAAGTACTAGGACATCAAGGTAGTTCCAATTTACATACCCTACTTTGACTCCTGGCTCTGCCCTCCACTGTCACTTGTCTGAAGCTGGGAACAGAATGCCTTCCCCAGTCTCCATTCAGTGGAAAATGAAAAAAACTCCAACTTCTACCCCATATCATTTTCATCTTTCATCTTAATTATCACCACCAAAAGTACAGAAATCATTATCTTTACGATGATGAACGTCCAATTAGCATTTCCCATATAAATTTCACATTACAAAGGAGGTAGGAATGGATAATGCAAATTGCTAATAGCCTTTTTTTCCTCAGCTAAAAAATCGAGGTGCTTAACAAAATGAAATTAAATCTGAGCCATTTTCAAACAAGTCAAGAACTTTAATTACTTGGTGGCAAAAGAGAAGGAGAGACAAACTAAATTTTTTAAATGGTCATATTTTTAAGTAGTTTCCCTTTCCACCACACTGCTCAAGCTATCCCTCTAGATAGCTAAATGCTTGTCTTGTTGTGCTCAATGGATTTTAAACTACTGTGAAAATTGTTAAATGTGATTCTTTTTCATTAGCAGTGCTATTTAGTAAGTTGGAAACTTATTCCAAGTAAGCATTGTTTGCTCTATGGCATTTTAATTGGTTCCCATCCAACACAGTTCCTTACAAAAACAGAACTTGTAGGTGATACCATCTCCTGTTGAATTAGAACATGCTGCTTTGAGCAACAACATAAGACACTGTGATTTATTGAAGTAGAATCCTAAAACTGTGCAGTCAGAATAAGCTGGCTTAGCTGTTAGGCAGCGTGACAGTGGTTGAACATTCTTCTGAAGTCATGTAGACTTCATTCAAAGCTGGCTTCACTGCCTACTCCCTCTGTCAATTAATCTCTGAAGTAAGATGAACCTCTGAGAGCTACTATGAGGATTAAATGATATAATATATATACAGCATCTAGAACAATGGCTGGAAACTAATAAATGATCCATAAACAGTAGAGAGGAAAGTAACCTCAGTTCTGGCTTTAGAACTTGGGGGGAATTATTTAGTCATTCAATAAACATGCATTAAGTACCTGATATGTACCAGACAGTGTTCTAGACACTTGAGGCATAAGAGAGAAGAAAACAGATGCAAAAACAAAAAAAAAGTCCCTGGGGAGATAATGAATAATAAATAGGCAAACCATGTAGTAAGTAGTAAGTACCCCAAAAAGAGGAAATCAAAGAGCCAGGTAAGGGAGCTTGGGAAACAGGTGGGTGGGCCTCGCTCCTTTCCACCCTCCCCTGTTCTGCAGTTTCTCCCGGGCCTCTGCCAGCAGGTAGGACTTCAAGCCAGCGGAAGGACTTCAAGCCATCCCCTGGCTATGATGCGGCCAGGAGGTTCCCTGCCCCGAAGCGCAGCCTGAGCTGGGAGCATGGCCCTCCCGTGGGAGGAGGGTTGCCCCTCAAGCATGCTGATCTGCCTCTGAAGGTATATACACCTCAGTAGGCTCCTTCACAAATATCCCTTCTGTGCCCCCAGGCAATGCGATCAGGACCTGGGTGTACGAGATCTGGTCTGCAGGCCTGTCCCCTGGGCCCCGGAGATCAATCCCTGACCCTGCCAAGGAGAAGAGTGCTGGTCTCAAGTCACCCACAGGGTGTCCAAGCCAGATCAATGTCTCTCCGCCTCAGGATTTGCCCCACTCTCCTGGAACCACCAGGCAAGCAGCACCTAGGAGGGCTTGCGGGTAGGGAGCTCACAGTCTGAGTACCCCTCAGTTCACTGTAGGGCCCCAAAAGGAAAGGTCCCGTTCCCTGTAGATGCCTCCAGGTGGTAACTAAATTGTCTCTCTCAGCAGCCACAGGCAAGGAAGGGGAGAATGAGGCATAGGCTGGGGTCTGTGGGCAAGAGGTGCCCGGAGGGAGCTGGGAGCCTGGTGCCCTGCCCGAAGAGGCTCACTGCTCACTGGAGGCAGCCATCTCTGGGATAGTGTTAGCAGGTCTCTCCAACTGCTCAGGAGCCCATCAGAAGTAGAGATGCAAGGGAGGGGAAATTTAACTGCTCCACCTACCCTTGTCACTGGTCTCCAAGCCTCTCAGGGTTTAGACCCTGCCCACACCTTTCTCCTTCCAGTGCTGCTCCACAACTTCTTCCTGTGGAGTCTCCTATAGTTTCAGGCACTCTTCCTTCCAGCCCTCATCCAATCTATGTTTGTCTGCCTGTTTATTTTCTTCACTTTCATCTAAAATCTATCTTTCTTACAGAGACACTCTGGCTGGCGGTTTTTCTCATCCGCCATCTTCTTGCTCCTGTCTCCTTGGTCTAGACAAAGAATTTATGAAGACCCCAAAGGCAATCACAGCAACAACAAAAATAAATGAATAGGGCCTGATCAAATTAAAAAGCTTCTGCACAGCCAAGGAAACTATCACAAGAGCAAACAGACAACCTAGAGAATGGGAGAAAATATTTGCATGCTACACATCTGATAAAGGGCTGATAACTAGAATCTATACAGAACTCAGGAAAATCAGCAACCAAAAATCAAACAACTATATCAAAAAGTGGGCAAAGGACATGAACAGAAACTTTTCAAAGGAAGATAGACTAATGGACAAAAAACATATGAAAAAATGCTTAACATCTCTAATTATCAGGGAAATGTAAATCAAAACCACAATGAGATATCACTTATCTCCAGTTAGAATGGCCTTTATCAAAAAGTCTCAAAACAATAAATGTTGGCATGGATGTGGAGAGATAGGAACACTCATACACTGCTGGTAGGACTACAAACTAGTACAACCTCTGTGGAAAGTAATATAGAGATACTTCAAAGAGCTACAAATAGAACTACCATTTGATCCAGCAATCCCATTACTGGGCATCTACCCAAAAGAACAAAAGACATTCTATAAAAAAGACATCTGTACTAGAATGTTTATAGCAGCACAATTCACAATTGCAAAGATGTGGAAACAACCCAAGTGCCCATTAATAAAATGGATTAATAAAATGTGGTATATGTATACCACAATGGTGATATAGCACCTCTTGTATTATCCTGGATAGAGCTGGAACCCATTCTACTAAGTGAATTATCACAAGAATGAAAAAACAAGCACCACATGTACTCACCATCAAATCGGTATTAACTGATCGACACTTAAGTGCACATAGAGTAATAACACTCATTAGGTGTCAGGTAGATGGGAGGGGGAGGAGGGATGGATATATACACACCTAATGGGTGCACTGCGCACGATCTGGGGTATGGACACGCTAGAAGTTCTGACTTGGGTGGAGCAAAGGCAATATATGTAACCTAAACATTTGTACCCCCGTAATATGCTGAAATAAAAAAAAAATTTTTAATAATAATAATAATAAATAAGTTAAAAAAACAGGTGGGTGGAGATGGTTTGCTGTCTGCAATTTTAAATAGAGTAAACAGGATGGATTCTAGATTTTGAAGGTAGAACCAAAAAGATTTACTAAAAGATTGGATGGGGGGTGGGGGTGCGAGGGAAAGAGAGGAGTTAACAATGGCTCCAAGGTTTTTGTTCTAAGCAATTGTAAGGACAAAGTTCACAAGGATAGAGATGGGAAAGACTAACATGGTGTCAACTGCATAGTGAGTGTGTGTGTCTGTGTGTTACGGTGACCAACAACCTTGTTTTACACGAGACGCTCCTGGGTTTAGCACTAACAGTCCTGTGGCCTGCAAAACTCCCCAGCCTTACACAAACTGTGACAGTTGGTCACCCTAGCAAGAAATGGATTAGATGTTCAATTTGGAATATGTTAAGTTTGTAATGTCTGTTTGGCACCCCAAGTGTGGATGTCAAGTAAATAGAGAAATATATGAGTCTGAAGTTGAAGAGTGAGAAGAAATAAATTTGGATGTTGCCAGTACATACTTGGTATTTAAAACCATCAGATTGTCTGATATCACTCTGGGATTTTCTATTCAGTAAAAAGTATTCCCCAATAGTCATTCTACACATACTGAATGCCAAGACTTAGGAACATAGATTAGAGCTCAAGCCCCTTAGGTAGCCACAATATAGTAAGAAACACAGACAAATAACCAATTAATTACTACGCATTTTGATGTGTACAAGTTCAGTGGTAGCCTCTTCAAGGACAAGATGATGGCACAGGTCTTTGAAGGATGAATAGAAGCTTTCCAGGAAGATGGGATGGTAGAGGGAGGAACAGGGTACTCAGAAAGAAAGTATAATATGTATGGTAAGACAGAAAAGTGAAACAGCATGGCAGGTTTCAGAAAACACCAAGTAATTTGATGGTTCAAGTGCATGAAATATTATAAAAGGATGTAAGTGATAAGAAATGAAGTAAAAATGTCCCATTTATCACCAATGGGCAGGCACTTGAATTTTAGCACAACCAAAAGCAGTACAGAAGCACAGAGCATGTTGAACAGAAACCATGGCTGTTTTAAGGACCCACTATAAACAAATGCACATGCTGGTGCTGTTAAAGATCAAGCTTCACAACTCAGAAATATAAATGTGGGAAAGCAGTTTTCCCTATTTTTAGTTCCTTCATCTAAAATATCTGGTCAAGTTCCTTTATCAATGTATAGGGATGTACAAATGGAATAATGAAGTAAAAGTGTTAAGTAAACTGATGGATTCACAGGGATAACAATTCCTTAGTAATTATGTTGACTTTACCATTTTGAGCAGTGGTAAAAATCAACCATGCCCAATAGATAAAGGAAAGTCATGCTACAAGCGTATTTGTGGCAGAAAGGGAAACTAGGGGCCCACGTGAGTTTTGGGGACCACAGCATGGATAACATAAATCTGTAACATTTTAGAACATTAGTAAAACATGTAAATTATGAGTTTAGTGGGTTTTAAACTTATTTTAGCAACAGAACTCTTTTGTCATAGAGAATCCTGCATGTAATCTTAATTTAGAATTTAACAAAAGTGAAACTGTTCTGAGTGATTCTGAATTGGAGGAAGGGAAAATAGCTCTTTCTGTTCAACTTCCCCATGGCCATCCGCTATGGCCACTAAGACACACCCCAGAACCCTAGAGATCCACAGAACGGTTTTAAGACAACTGCTATAAATAATTGGATCCAATCCCTGCATTGTATAAGTGAGAAGACCAAGGACCAAGAAGAGGATGTCATTTATCCAGAGGACTTACATGTACCAAAAAGTGCTCTACACTTAAATGGTAAAAATCAACCATGCCCAATGGACAAAGTCACACGGTTAATCCACTCCCCTTGGATATAACTTCTGCTGCACCATGTTATCTCCCACAGTGCCATTTCCAGCCCTCTGCTACAGTTTGCTAATTTCTCAGTGTCATATGGTCATTTTTCTGCCAAAAAAAAGTATGTTGAGTGCCTGTTACTTCTAGTAGTCAGTTAGTAATACTTCCATACATATAAATACTTTTGTATATTTAACTTTTTAAATACATATGCACACACTACCATTTTATCTTCCTCCATTATAAAACAAAGAAAAGGAGGTTTGTGAAACCAGAACCTCTGTTTGGGTAATAAAACAAAACATCATCAGAGCCAAATAGAAACATCACAGGATGGAAGATCTGGATCTTTATCTAACATTTTATTAAGGCACTTACCATCTGTAGATGCTCGAGAGTTGGTATAAAATAACGCTTAGGAGCACAGGCTCTGAGGCAAGCCTCCTTGTTTCTAAATCCAGCTCCTTAAGTTGTTGGACAAATTTAAACGTTCAATGTCTCGGATTCGTTGTGTGTAAAATTGAACCGATAATGATAGTCATTTCCCCACAGGGATTAAATTAGTTAATGCATTTAAGTTTAGAACACTTCTTGGCATGTGTAAGTCCTTTAAAACTATTATTTATTAATACATTTAAAATCTTCATCAGAAGCTAACCCACGGAAGAATCATCCTCCATCAAAAGCCCTGATTCTCTCTGTCAAGCACATCCCACCACTAGCCTCGACCAGTAACAATTTGAAAACAGTAAGCAAAAATCCTCAGGTTAATCTCAATTGTGTGGAGACAAAGTAAACCCTTATTAAATGTCTTATCAACTTTAAACCACTCTTACATATGACCATGCACCCAACTATTATCTACTTCCAAAATATATGTACTCTCATGCTATAAGAATTTCTAGTTCTACTTACTGGAAAGTCTATGCTCTCCAATGTGGAATTCCTAAGAGCTAATAAAAGCTCAAACATCAAAATTCTCATTCCAGGAAAACATGCTCCTATTACTACTTCATTTCTCTTCTCCCTACTTTTCCCCCAACCCAAACCTTAACACAGGTTTACAGGGGGTGGGGGGTAGGGGGTTGGGGTAGGCAAAGAAAAAAGCCACAAGAAAGAAGTCTATTACACTGAATTTTAGGAAATCTACTTCTCAAAATATCTCAGCAAGCTGTGAGAGTAGAAAATTAGCAAGGACACAATAGAACAAGACTGAACTGAATTACATTTTATTCATTGTCTCATGGAGCCAGAGTCTATTCATTCATATTCATTAAATGTAATCAATATTCTACAAAGGAACCATCAATTGCTGTATGCCTGATACAAACAACCAACACACTAAGTTCAAATTAAGAAACAGGCTCGGTTTTCAGACACTGGCTTGAAACTCCTGCCAGACAGTACAATGGAGAGTTAATGTCACCTAGGAGGTAGGCACCAAACAGCATTATGAGTATCATTTTACACAGTTATATTTACCATCCCTTCTGCCCCTCACTCACCCTCTTCCTGAAATCCAACTTACGTATCCATTTTTTCTCTCTTTAAACAATTGATAAAAAGTTGTATTGTTTTCTTTTTCTTCCAGATTATAGCTAATATAAGTTAAAATGCTTTGTACCTATCAACATCAATCAAGAGTTTACCTTCTTTGTAGCTTTCAAAATAAATCCAAAGAACCTGAAGATGGGGTATTGACCACATAGATCACATATATTTAACTACTATCTCTCCCATGAGTCTCAAAATGGTAGTAAAGTAACAAAAAAAAAATTCATAATGATAAAGAGAATAAAGAAAGGAATGGAAATGAATGTAATACTGCAATAAATTTCTAGAAGCAGGAAGAGTAGGAGGCAGGGGAAGAAAGAGAGAGAGGAAGAAATCACAGCATGCAGAAGGAAAGGGTTATTAAAGGACCTGATTTTTCAATGAACCCCAGAGAGACTCAAGGTTTAGATTTACCAGACTATAACTGATGTTAACAGAGTCACAGGTATAAAAACAGGAAAACTGGCTAAATGTCAACATTTGGAAAAGTCAATCTCCCCACTATACACAGATGTACACACACACACACACGCGCGCACGCACACACACAAACACCCCTTTACAAAAAGAAAAAAAAAAAAAAGACTTGAGTTTCCATACTGAAAGGCCACACTGAGTCCCCAGCATAGTAAATAACAAAAGACCTACATCATGTCACATCAGTGTTCTGAAACTTCAGAACATTGGTATAAAGAAATGGCCTTACAAGTTTCAGGAGACAAATGTGGCACCTACAGAAGAATGAGAATCAGGAAGGCATTAAACTTCCCAATACAACAACTCGCTACATGACAAGGCATACTAAAGACTTTTGAGGTAAAATATTGTATCAAAAATTGATTTGGGGGTGTAGTAAAACAAGTTAAGCATAAAAGTATAGACAATTATATGAATATGCAATAATTAAGGAAATACTGTTCCTATGAGCCTTTCCTGAGAAATTTTTTATGGGCCAAGATTCAGACATCGAAATGATTAGAAAGAAATGGGCATAAGGCCTAAAGATAAGAATAAATATATATTTACTGGTAAAACTAAGATTAAATGATGATTATAAGGGAGATAGTATAATGAGTGCATGCTCTTACAATATAGGAAAACTAAATATCTGGCATAGAAAGGAGAAAGTATTTAAAAAGTAGATTAAGCTGATTGTCTTATAGATATTAATTGAGAATGAAAGAACACTACTTTGAATCAATGCTTGACACAAAAGGAGAGTGGGAAGAAAAAGTTACTAGCTAATTTCAATATTGCTCATCGTTAGGGACCAATAATAGACCAAGAAAAAAGGGGACTAAGAGTACTATAGAAAAGTATTAGCATAAAGGTTACCATTAGAACAAAAATACAAACTTCCCAAAATAAAGGGGAAAAAAATACCAGAAGAGAGAGTAAATCAAATAAACTATATAATGAAACACTTTATATGTGTGTGTACTTCTATATATGTCTATATTAAAAATGAAAAAGCAACATAATTTTTAAATGATTACCTATAGAGGAGAGAAGAAATAGGTTGGAAGAGACAGGATTTGAAGCTGGAATTCTTGAAATATGCATTGTATTGTATATTAGATTTTGGAACAGTGTAAAAACTTTATACAATGATAAAACAAAATTAAAAGCAATTTTTAAAATTTAAAATTATATGAAACAAATGAACCTACCTATATATAGTTAGTAGGATAACCATCATCATTACCAAATTATGTACCATAGGAAAAAGTAATAAAGCACAACAGTTAAAAATGCAGATTTGAAGTCAGACAGCTTGGAGTTGAATTCTGGCTCTGGCACTTGACAGCTTTGTTACTGAGGGCAGGGGAAGAGGAGGGTGATGATGGTCATCATTACTTGAGAATACTGGATTGGATGGTTGGTTGTGGGGTTGTGGAGGCTAGGGTTGTATTAGTTCTGTGGTGAGTGTGGTAGTTGATAAAAGAGCATATACAAAGTGCTGCCAAATTCCAATCATGGAAGGATTCATTCCAACTAAGATTATTAAGAAAGACCTTGTGGAGCAGGTGGCATTGCAACTTGGCCTAGAAGGATGAGTAATTACAGACAAATGGAGGAAGACCAGAGAAAGGGCACTGCAGGCAAAAGAAACACTGAATAAAAGCAAAGACATAGGAATGCAAGATGTATGTTCTGGAAACACAAGTAATTCAATCTGACTAAAAGATAGTGACAGAAATAAAGTCGGAAAGAAAGGCACAGGTCAGATTGCAGAGAATTTTAAACTTCAAATAAGCGAAAGGAGTTAGACTTTAATTAGCATGAACAGTCACAAGAAACCTTGGAGTGCCCCTTAAGGGAAGGTAATCTTTGCAAGTAAGGTGTAGGTCCCAGTACAGGGTGATAGTGTGATAAATTTCTATTACTATTATCACAGAAAAATCAATAACTCTACAGTATATTCCATGCTGGAATCATGCCTGCTGCCTGTCAACAGACCATAGAGAAATGGGTTCTGGCAACTAGAAACTTAAGTTGAGGTAATATGTTTTTATTGATGCTTAGTTTAATTTATTGCTGCTTCAAGGGCTTGACTAAGAGAGAAGGCAAGCTTAGAGGAAAATGGCAAAGGTAGTAACATGGCTCAGATCATTTTAAGAAAGTATAGAAATGTGTTGTTCTCCTCAAATGATCAAGTCACAGGAATTACTATTGAATTACTATTGAAGCAGGCCCTTCAAGAACAGAGAAATTGAAAGGGATTCATGAAATCAACCCAGAGGTCACCAAATCAGGGTTTCCCATGAGCAGTGACCTACCTATTCACATTGCAGCTGATTAAACACAAATGTTTATAGGGTAAAAATCAAAGAACTCTAAGACTTCATAAAGCACTTTAGCTATATTTGACTCTTGCTTTAGCTTCTGGTTAGACTAGCCAGAGCTCTTTCAGTTCCAAATGACAGAAACTTAACTCCAACTAGCTTAAACAGAAAGAAAAAAAGAAAAATAACTCACATAGCTGCAATTCCTAAAAATTCAGATATAGACAAATTTAGGTGCTCAAATAATGTCCTCATGATCTACTAATGCCATCACTCTTCTCTGCTTTCCTCTGAGTTGGCTTCATTCTCAGGTAGAATCTCTTCATAAGGAGATAAGAACGGCCACAACATTTCCAGCTTATATGACCTTTATAACTTACTATCCCCCAAAATAAAAATATCACGTCTCTCTTAGTGTCACATATTCAGTTTCATGGAAGTGCTTAAAATAAGTGACCAACCCTTGGATCAATCATTATGGTCAGTCAGAAAGAGTCCAGTGTGTCTATCTTTTTATTAAAGGTAACACCAGCTGCTTTATCATACCAACTCTGAAATTTAAGAGATTTAACATAAAAGAAGTTTATTTCTTGGTCAAGCATGAGTTCAAAATGAGGGTTCCCAATTGGCAGAGGTGAGTTCTGCTCCATGCAGTCATTCAGAGTCTGTGTATGTACTTTATACATATTGTAAAAGTAAAATTTTTGAGCAGGGAAATGAAATGACATGGTCTGATATCTATGTTTTATAAATGAAGAAAGAAACAGAAAGTGACAATGTAAGTCCAATACTATCTTATTCAAACAATCAGCGTTCTAGACCCAGATAGCAACTTGCTCACTATAAAACCTGGGATACCTCTCTTTGTCTTACCCAAGACTCCCTTCCTTATTTGTACAATGAACGCACCATGCCATGTCACTCCCCTACTCCAAATCTTTCCTTTTAACTATCTATACAATGCATGTAGATATAGTACTCAGTGTCCCTTATAAAAATTAATTTATCTCTCCAAAATATAGATGATTAAGACTCACTAGGACTTAGTGGGATAGAGGGAGTATAAAAGCTGTGGGAGTCTTATCCTAGCCTATTTAGATATCAAAAACAGAGATGATGTTGTTCTCACAAGATAGAAATAATGTTCCTTCCACCCACATCTTGACATATGGACATGGATGGATATGGTGTTGTGATGAGAGAGTGAGAAGTTATTGTAATTTTAAAGCTTATATAACCTTGTAGAAAGCCTTGTTCTCTGAGTCAAGCTTGGATTAGGAAATTATACCAATACGATCTCCTAAGACTTTATCTGCCAAAAGTCTCTTACTTATCCCATGACCCCAATGGATTATAATTACTGGTAAGAACCAGAAGATCTCCTGGTACCTAAAGCACCTAGAATCTAAGCCTGTAGATTCTATTGTCCAACATAGATTAAGTACCAGTAAATGTGGAAAGGAGGGAGGTAAGAAGGGAAAGGGAGAAGGAAGAGAAGGAGGGCAAGTTTAAGGTTTCATAATGGTAGAAGAGGCTTGTTTCAGTGCTCACCACCTACATACACCATACACACACACACACAGTTACCCACTTGCCCTTTGCTATAATCATAAGATATTCTCTTGTGTCTAAGGAAACAGCTTTCAACAACCTTCCCCATAAGAGATGGAAGGAGCTTGTTGTAGGATAAAAAGGCCCATTAAATATAATCTTGTCTGCCAGCACCTATTTTGCCCAGATGATATTCTCATGTTATGTTTATTATGAAGGCCAGTCAGTATGGAAATACTTTACTTATGATAATCAGCTCTGTCACACTTAAATATCAGGGCAGATTAAATGCCATAACAACTCCAAAATGTCAGTGGCTTAACACAATAATAGACAATTTCTCATATACAGTCCAATATGGGTTAGCCATGGAGCATGAGTCATTCAGGGACTCAAGCTCCTTCCATCTTGGAGCGCCACAATCCTCTGAGTCCTTGGAATCCTCTCATTTCAGCTCTAAATTGAGGACAAAGAATGGAGGATCACTCATGTAAGGTGGTCCAGAGCCAGAATTGCACCTATTTAATATCATTTCTGCCCACAAGCCATTGACCAGAACTCATTCAAAGGGCCTCACCTAACTACAAGGAAGGCTAGGAATGTAATCTAGTCATGCTCCAGAGGAAAAGGAAACTGGTGTTGTGAGCAACTAGTCAGCCTCCAACACCAATTACACATTATATCTCCCTACTTTTTCTACCACTCTTTCCAGGTTTGTGCTACATTGCTATGACTTCCAGTGTGGACAATTTTTTTATAATCTTGATGCTGGTTAAAGTCACCCAAAGAAGTGAGGGTAAATCACACTTCTAGCAATAAAGAGACAGGTGATGTGGGCATCAGATGAGGTTCTGTCAGTTATATCTGCATAAAGTCAGTCAAGGGCCATGTAGCTGGTGCTGTAGCATCAAGGCCAAGAAGACCTGAAATGGTGCATACAAGCTGTCTGATACATGACTCCTCAAGATATGACAGGGAAGAATGGTTCTTTCCAGGTAATAGCATTCTGTAAGACTTGTAGCTAACAATTGATAATCGAAATTCAGCTTATTATTGATTAAATGTTCATGGAGCTCTTACCTGCATGGAGAAAGCAACAAAAGGAAATGCTGAGTGAGCAAAGTTGGCACCAGGAAAATACTTCATCTATCTTTGGGTGCATCCAGTAGTCCCAGTGGAGATACAAGAGGACTAATTATTTCACTTTCACAAAGCTTATATGGCTCCATCCTGCCATGTCTGCTGAGGGGGTGGGAGGATCCAGCTGTCCTGCCTATGCTACAGCCTCGAGTCCATTTTACTTGTAAGGATTCTTCAAAGAAACCTTCAAGTTGCATAGAAAAAAAAAGAATCCTCTTGAACTCACTCTAGTAAAAAGTAGTTGGAGATAAATATTCTACAATATCTCACAGGTAACCAGGAAAAGTTGAGCAAACACACCTTAGCAATAGCAAAAACTGAAGCAGCTCCTGGGGCTCCTGGAGACTCTCTGTCTCCATCATTCCCCTAGTTTCTGGTTTTCCTGTTTCTCTCTTGAAATCTTCTCATTTTTCATTTCTTTCCCCACCACATTTCCCTGAGTACCATTCTCTCAATGTTTGGTATGTATCTGTCCCCATAATGAATATCCCAACCCAAATATTATGTGAGCTTTAAGTACAAATGCTACTGGTAAGTCTCTCCCAATCTCACTTCAAGTTTCCAGAGAGGGAACTCCATTGCATCCCTTCATTTTTAGAAGTCATTCTATACATATCACAAGTCATTGGCTATGCCACAGATCCCCCTACCCCAAGAGTCTCCCATTCCTGGTTGAATCCACTGTGGCTGAGGGGTGGATGCCCTGTGGCTTTTGCCCAGAATTTGAAATTCCAGAAAACCAAATCTCTCCCCTCTCCAACTTCTAATCAACTGAGGCCAGTACAAGGAGAAAAATTGCATCAAATTAGTGTCTGTTTTATTATTGGTATACCTCAGCTAGAAATCATGGCAAGGCTTCCCACTTCCAACTGTGCTCTGAATTGATCCACCCATTACACACAGCCAGCCTAGAACAGAGAAAGTAGAGACCTAATTAGAAGCAGGCTCTCTCTGGTCAGCTTACCACATGTAGACCACAGAGAGACTAGCTCAATCCCTTGAAGGCCAAATCCCCAAGAAAGAGCAACCGGACAGAGTTTGGTTCTGGAAAACTCTTGGAGGCCCCATTGGTAATTGGAATAATCATATTCACCATCTGTCCTCCCAAGGAGAGGGTTAAGTAAGGGAGTAAAGAAAATGAAAAAAAGATTCCTCTCCAGTCCTTCTGAGAGAGTGGACATGCCAACATATGTTCCCTCTTCTATAAGAGGAATTAAAAATGTGGGGTGAGGCCAGGTGCAGTGGCTCATGCCTGTAATCCTAGCACTCTGGGAGGCCGAGGTGGGCAGATTGTTTGAGCTCAGGAGTTCGAGACCAGCCTGAGCAAGAGCGAGACCCCATCTCTACTAAAAATTGAAAGAAATTAATCGGACAACTAAAAATATATAGGAAAAAAAAAAGTTAGCCAGGCATGGTGGTGCACGCCTGTAGTCCCAGCCTACTTGGGAGGCTGAGGCAGAAGGATTGCTTGAGCCCAGGAGTTTGAGGTTGCTGTGAGCTAGGCTGACGCCATGGCACTCACTCTAGCCTGGGCAAAAAGGGTGAGACTCTGTCTCAAAAAAAAAAATGTGGGGTGACAAAAGTGAAGGGCTCCCCTCTACTGACTCACTATGGATAAAACGTGGGAGCTCCCTGGCCTTGGTTCCCATGAGCTTCCAACACCTAAAGAGAAATAAAAGTTTTGCCTTCCGAAGAGATTCAGAGCAGGGCTAAGCAGAGAGTAGGAGGGAGGTTACTTAGTGATATTTAAAACTCTATATGATAAGAATCCTATTGTATTTTCCTTTTGCTTCTAAATTGAAATCCATAAGATGATGCAACTGGAACTCAGATGAATTTCAACACCAAGAGGATATTAATCAGAAGAAAGCAAGCAAGCATCATGGACAGTTGTGCATTCCCGATCCAAAGGCACTGGGGAAGTGTTCAGAATCACTGCCTCTCCTGCTGGACTGACAGAATGAAAGCCATTTCTTGAAGAGTCAGGAGGTAATATGAGCTTTTGTCTATTTGCCCTTTCTTGGGACAGCTGCAGGGCTCTCAGCAATTAGTTCGATCTGCCCCCTCCACCTCACCAAAAAAAATTCCTTCTCTACTTATGGTTTGAAAGATTTGCTTCAGCATTTGCCCAAAGTGGCAATATAATTTGTTGTAGGTATGTTCTTGATGCACAGGGTTCTGCCTGAACAGATCACCCCATGTTCACAGAAGAGAGTCATAAGGACACACATACATTGAGGACAGGATTCTCCTCCAGTAGTTTAAAGCATTCTAGGGCACGAAGAGGCAATAAACAACCGAATGCCTTATGCTAAAAAGACCAACTGTGAGCCTCAGACAGTCTGGGGGAAGATGATGGTTCTGCCCTTGGCCCTTTAGCATCTATTCTCCAGACAGCAACGAGGCGATCCTTTAGAAACATGAGGCAGATCAGCTCACTCTCTGTTCCAAACCATCCAATGGCTTCCTATTTCACTAAGACCACAATTCCTTCCAGTGACCTGTAAGGCTCTTCCAGACATGAACTACACACAGTTTCAACCCACCCCAATCCTATTCATTCACTTAGCTACAGCCACATTGGCCTCTGCGCTTCCTTGAAACAGCTAAGCAGACTTCTATCTCAGGGCCTTTGCACTTGATGTTTCCTCTTACTGGAACATTCTTCCCTAAATTATCAATTTTTCTCACTTCCTCTCTTCCTTGTGACATCTCATTTTACATATAACACCCTATATGAAATAACTACTTCCACTCAAGACTTCTTATTCCTTTACTATGCTTTGTTTTTCCCTGTGGTAATTTCATCATCTTATATACCAAGATGCTTTTGTTTGTTTCTCTCCATTAAAGCATAAACTCTGTTTCATTCACTGTTATACACCAGCACCTATAAAAGTCCCTAGCACATAGTAGTTTCTCAATAAGGAAAATACATGTACCATTTGATGTATGAATAAATTGTCTTAAAAGCTAGTAACAGTGGCTTACGTCTGTAATCCTAGCACTCTAGGAGGCCGAGGCAGGAGCATTGTTTGAGCTCAGGAGTTCGAGACCAGCCTGAGCAAGAGCAAGACCCGGTCTCTACTATAAATAGAAAGAAATTAGCCAAACAACTAAATATAGAAAAAATTAGCCAGGCATGGTGGCGCATGCCTATAGTTCCAGCTACCTAGGAGGCTGAGGCAGGAGGATAGCTTGAGCCCAGGAGTTTGAGGTTGCTGTGAGCTAGGCTGACGCCACAGCACTCTAGCCTAAGCAAGAAAGTGAGACTCTGTCTCCAAAAAAAAAAAAAAAACTAGTAACAGAATTTAACTTCTCTTAGGAAGAGAACTAACTCTGTTGGCAAAATACTTTGTTAAGCCTCTCAGAGTGAAGGTGAAGTCTTGGGAAGATGGGTATAAGCAAGAGCCAAGGAAATAAAGAAGAAAACCATGAGATAATAAGAGGTATTTGGTTTCTGTTCTTGAGAGAAATAGAGAGGTCAAAGAAAGGACAGAAAATATGAGGACCAAGTGAGGGAAAGTGGTCAGTGGGGGGAAAAATCTATAAAGGGAAAAGTAAAACCTATTATAAACAGAGTACCCAGTATTCTCTTTGAAGTTTTGTTAAACCTCCCATGTTGTATCAATGCATAGTACGTTAAACTTACACATTGCTTTATGTGAGTAGTTTTATGTGGAATATAAGCAGCTGACAGTCCTGTCTGGTTCAATACAGGGTAGAAAAGAAGCAACATGAAGGGTACAAAATAATCTAAACTAAGATAGCAGAAGTTCAAAACCAGATATGTCCATGCAACTATAAGTACCCCTTCATATCCAGCCCCCTAATATTCAAATATATCTTGGGAAACTTTGGACTTGCCCAGGAATTTGCATTTGAACTCATTTTACCTAGATCTCAAGGGGAAGAATGTCCTCCTCTAACAGTTGGGCTATATGTAGATTTAGTTGTGACTAATAAAATATTACTGCTTTAAAAAATATTCCATAATTTATGGCAAGTTTTTGTCATCATGTGTTATCTCAATCAATACAAGCTAAAAGTACAACCATTATCTTATAAGGGCAGATAGATTTTTTTGTGTTAAAAGGTGGGGATCTTAAGGTTTGATAAGTGTGGGAACCATAGATTAGAGGGAATAATCTGGAATTAAAATAACCAGAAAGCCACTTAGGCTATCATCTTTTTTTCAATAACATAGCCATAAATATTTAATTTTGAGCAACGCAGCTTTTCATCAGCTCTTCCTCTCCATCTCCTTCAACTTCAAGCACTCACCTGGACCCCATTCCTTCAAGCTGCAAAACACACCTAATTGAATGAAGTTCTTAATTATACAGGATTATTATCCAATTATATGTTCAGGGATCATTTTCAAAAGTCATGACTTGAGTTTTAGAATAATTTATTTTAATCCTTTTGGGGGGAGTATTCAAACAGCTAGCCAGCCATTAGATAAGCTCATTCTACTTTGCTGAAAATAATACTGTATCACCTGCATAGAATAGAATGCTTATCTTTCTCTTTTCTCTAGCACAAACACACATCCAAGGATAGTTTCAGATCATTAGCATATTTGATGGTTAGTTTTATGTGTCAATTTGACTAAGCTATGGTGTCCAATTGTTTAATCAACACCAATCCAGATGTTGCTGTGAAGACTTTTTCAGATGGGATTCGTATTTGCAATTAGTAGACTTGAGTAAAACAGACTACCCTCCATAATATGGGTGAGCCTCGTCCAATCAGTTAAAGGATTTATGAGCAAAGGATGAGGTTTCCTGAAGAAGAAACAATTCTACCTCAAGACTGCAACAAAGAAACCCTTCCTGCGTTTCCCACCTACTGGCCTGTCCTAACGATTTCAGATTCAAGATTGCAATATCAACTCTTGACTGAATTTCCAAACTGACTATGCTACAAATTTCAAACTTGCAAGCCCCCACAATCGTGTGAGCCAATTTCTTAAAATCTCAATAGATACATAGATAGATGAATCAATCCACCCTATTTCTTTCTCTAGAGAACCAAAATTAATACAAGGTACAAGTTAAAAAGGAAGAGGAAGAAATATGAACACACACATACATACAAAAGAATGTGAAAGCATGTAAACACCTTATTTTACCCCCATTTGACACTGATATCTAAAAATTTTCTACTATACATTATTTTCCTACTGATAGGCAATTAGTTATCCAGACACAATGCTCTTAACAGAGCCCAATATCTAAACTTTCAAAAAACTCGGGATTAGCCAAGATTACTTCAGTTGCAAGTCACAGCCTAACTAAAATTAGCTTAATTGAGAGAATCTCGTCCTATGTGTACTGACTTATCCTCTCCAACTACTGAAGATCTTCCTCCATACAGTGTTTAACATTGTCAAAAGCAATTCCAGCTTCATATACTTCAGCCTTTTTGACTCTAATGGCAATTCACCATCTTCTACAGCTTCAAATCAATAATCCTCAGAAGAAGATTTGACAACATGTCCACTCTTAACCCAATCACCAATCACCATGGCAAGGAAACCAGGATATTACAATCGGCTGGGCCTGTGTTAAGTGGTCATCCTCATGGCATGAAGATGGGATGCTGTGACTGCAGCCTCAGCACAATCTCTTGACTAACCGGGGGCAGAACAGCTCCCCAAAAGAAGTGGGTAGAAATGGACACACACACACACACACACACACACACACACACACACACACAACTGCCCAACATGTAAGTTTTCCAGAAGGAAAGACACTTTTTCAAAAAGAAGAAGGGAAACAAAGAAAAAATATCAGGAATAAAGGGGTTTCTGGACATGTAAAATCCATAGCACTGTGAAAGTTCTGGGGTGAATTTTATTGTTAATATGCATACCTCTATACCCAATCTATCCTCCCAAAAAAAGGATCTCATGTCAGAATAGGTTAAGATTATTTTTAATGCAAATAATTGATTCATGAGGTTCTAAAAAAATAATAAGAAAATTTTATCTCTGCTAAATGTAAGATGGGCTTCAGGATTAAGCCAACAATATTATAAATCTAGGATTTCTTTCATCTCTCTGCTTTATCATCCCCAGCCTTAGTATACAGTTCGGTTTCAGAGTTATAGCAAGATACATATAGCATGCAAACACAGTATTGTCCAAAGAAAAGAAACCTTCTCTGCCTGTGGTTCTCTCTTAGAAAAAGAAGAACTCTTGTCAGAAGTCCTTTGCAAACTCCCTCCTGTCTCATTGGATAGAATTAGACACATGACCATTTTGAACCAACCACTGGCAAAGGAAGGGATATCATCCTTAGATAGTTAGCCCACCCTTGCAGGCAGTGAGAGCTTTCTGTGAGGCATGTGGCTATACAGGGAAAGGATAGTTTCTGTTAGGATGGAAGAAAAGAAGTTCGGAAAACTGAGCTGGCTAAGCAACTAATCATGTCCATCTCAATGTCTTAATGACAATTGCCTGGCTCAAGCCAAATATTTCATTGCTGAACTTCCTACACCTGGAACTGTGCCTGGAGCACAGTGGATGCGCAATAAATACATGCTGAATTAATGAATTATATTGAAATGTTCTCAGCCAGAATATATTCAGCATTTAGGGTTAGTATATAGAGCATAAGAGAAAAAATACATAAATAAATTAGTCAAAAAACACCAGAAAACAATGTATCCCAGATTTTTGGAACACTTTTGATTCCATGTAATTTATTCTTGTAAGTAAAAGTTATTTATTAAAGGCATAACTACATATGATCGAATCTTATGCCTTTTTAAGATGCTTCAATTAAACTAATTTCCAGAATCAAAACATGTGTCAGTTAGGGTACTGGTAAATACAGTCTTCTTCAGCATAGATGAAGCAGATACTCCGAATGCCCTAAAGTTTTGCTTTCACCAATCATCTCTTCAGCTCAACGTGCTAAGCCCCACTGAAATTTAAATAACCCCAAGAGAGAGAGTACCCTCATCTGTTATCTTCCTTAATATTGTTACACAGTACAGATTAATAGCATGACAATTGTTCAAAGATTTAATTCCCCTATTACCTAGGTAGTACAGAACTGAAATCCATCCAGAATCCTCCCCCTGACTCTCAAGGAGGCATAACCTTCTAGCCTATCTCACAATTGCTCTCTTCTTCCTATCACCATTCAGCCTTATCGACTCCCAATCACCACGATGGCAATTAATGGCTGAGAGCTAAAAGGTAGTCTAGAGAATCTATGTGTCACTAATGATTCATACGCTTCTGCTTTCACCAGTGTCCCTCTCATATTCAGGGTGACAACTCCATGTACTGGACTATTCCACCTGGGCAGACTGAGGGAATCAGGCAGTTGCTACAGGAAACACAATCAAAAACCAGAATCTCAGTTCTAGAGCCATGACTTCTTAACTATAAATCCCTGGCATGTCTCCAAGCTTTGGTTTCTGCAACTGTACATAACAGGTACAAACAGCTACACACACTAGAGATGCAAATATAGTCCTATCACTTTTATTAGCAATAAAAATTATCCAAGCTCTTAAAGCTCCTCATTCCTATGAGTTATCCAAGAAATTCAAGGGATTTAGAGACCCATAAAAAGGGTGTTTCTTACTTGGGGTATTGAAAATTGAGTCTGATCAGTCAACGGGCCTGCTATAGTTTCCCTGTTGGGTCTGGTTCTTTACCAAAGTTGCTGCAGATCCACGTCTGTGATATTTCACTACTCCAGATCCCAGCACAGCTGCAGTGATTCTTTGAGAGAGATGAGTCCCAGTCCCTTTAGAGCTAGGGCTAGGCTCAGCCAACAATGCCCCAAAGATGGACTTCTGCCAGTTACAGATCTAATGACTGACATTGTAGTTCCTATAGACAGCCATTTTCCAGGGCACCATCCAGCCCCAGGAGTACTGGATCACTCTTGGTTCTACGTCCTCTGCTTCTCAGATCCTGAACTACCCACCCACTTCCTTTCCAGACTAGGTACACAGGCCACTTTTCCACTGATGCCCTCAAAACTAGAAATGTCTGATTATACAGCCTTTGCCTTCAGAATATGGGGGGTTTTGTCTACTCTTCTAAGAGTGACCACCCAGGGACTTGAGCAGGACAAATTCCACCATTCTAAGAAAAGCTAGCCTCAGTAGTTCTAAACACATTTACTCTTCTAAGGGGATGCTCCCTAAGTGAGGTTAAGGTGACCGCATTTATCCCTCTGAATGAAGGGGATCTGCCTTCTGTGATTCCAAAGTGATTTTCCTGGCACCCAGAGAAAAGAAAAAATAATCTCTTGTTGAGCACATTACTGCATGTCCACCTTTGTTACTGAGAGGATTATATGCAATAATGTGAAAGTATTTCATTAATCACAGCACATTATACTGACATTAATTGTAGTCACAAAGATTGATGAAACAGTCTAGCATAGTGGAAAGAACAGAAACCACAGAATAAAGCAGACTAGGAAAATAATCCAGCTCTGTCACTTACTATCTGTGTAACTTTGTGCTTGTTACTTAATCTCTCTAAGCATTCATTTGTAAAATGGAAATATTATATATATAATATTGCATGTCATATAATAACAATCTCTTGGAGTTGTAATAAACAGCAATCAAGATGATACACGCAAAGTATGTGCATCAGCTGCAAGCACAGCGTAGCAAGTGCTCAATAAATTGTAGCTATCATTATTATGCTTATAGCTCTTTGTTCCTGCTGCATAAAAAAATACCTCAGATTGAGTAATTTATGAGTAATATAAATTTATTTCTCACAGTTCTAGAGGCTGGGAAGTCCAAGATCAAGGAGCCAGCAGATTTGACACCTGGTGAGGGCTTATATCTTCTTGCTGTGTCCTCACACGGTGAAAGGGGCAAAAGGGATGAACAGCTCTCCCACACCTCCTTTATAAGGCCATTAATTCCATTCACAAGGGTTGGACATCATGACTTAATCATCTCCTAAAGCTCTCCCACCTCTTAATATTATCACATTGGTGATTAAGTTTCTACACAAATTTTGAAGGGTATACAAACATTCAAACCATAGCAAGCTCTAAACTATAGCTAGTGTTTATTGAGTACAAACAAAACACACTTGCATGCATTAGTTCATTTAATGTTTATCTGCGTCATAGTTATTATAATGCCCAGTTTTCAGATAAAGCAGTTAAGGCCTAAATATTAATAGAGTGGTATATTGCCAGAATTATACAACTAGAAGGCAGCAAAGGGAGTATTTGCACCCAAGTGTCTACACCAACCATACTCAGTGACTTACAACAGCATTTATTTTCACGCCCAGGAATGTGCAGATCAATTGTGATTCAGCTGATGTAGGTAGGCTATTCTGAGCTGGATGGCTCTGTGTCAGGCTATGTATTGCAGGCCTACTTTATATCTTACTCTGGACCTCAGGTTACCAGGGGCATGTCGTTCCTGTGGTAGATAACCAACGCACACAGGGGCAGGCCCAACCACCCAAGCAAGCATATTTCAAAGCTCTGTTTCAATCATACCTGCTAAGATCCCAAAATAGATCTCATGGCTAAGCCCAACATTTGCATGGAAGGGAAATTTACCACTCTACAGTGGAATGAGGGAAGAACATTTGTGGAACAATAATTCAAATTATCACACCAAGTCTTACCAACTCCAGAATCTGAGCTCTTATTTACTGTCCCACAATACCTCTCTACTGTTCTAGGACAGTATCCCTCTAACCAAAAAATCATGATTAAATCTCTTTTTCACTATTAATCTGCATGGCATTTTAGGTTGTTCCCTTTACTTATTGTCCATAGTCACCTGGCTTAGCTCTTCCAAACAGCTGAGAGCGCCCAGCTGGAGGGTAAATGTAAAGTTGATAGACCATCATTTCATGCTCATCTCAAAGGCCAAGCTGTACAGCCCCAATAAGCAACCTGCTGGGTCTACAAATTTGCCATGCTTCGCTCTGTTAAAACTTTATTGGGCACAGTATGGTAATTCAATTAATAGTGACAATGACACTGGCAAGTGTCACCAAAATTGCAACCAATTATTTTTTCCTTAATATCTTTTAAAATCACAAGCTGACCAAGCTCAACAGGAGCCACGTCCTTCCACAGGGCTTATTTAGTCTGTCTCTGCCTTCCCCATTAGCTTCCACTGCCAGGGTCCCACAACTCTGTAACCAGCTGTAAGCCTCTCTCTTCTTCCAACAGCAGTGAAGCTTCCGCCCAAAGGAGCTAATTGAAAACACAAATCAGGCTGTTTGGCAGGATTTTGTCCTGTTGGTAGATTTTTTTTAGTTTGGTTTTTTCCCCCATGAATCAAAAATTTGCTGACTTTATTATTTTTTCCTCCTAACAGTGGTGCTAATTTAGGAAGCATAGACACAGAAACAATCCCCAAAGCCAGTCTGAATTACCACCTAAAGAAATGTATGAGGTTGGATTCAAAGCCAACCAGCACCTGCCCTGAAAAGGCTACAGACATGTGGCCTTCGAAGATGTCCTGAACCCCAGATGTGCCTCTGGACTTGCCATTTCCAGCCCAGATTTAGAGCTTGTCTGGCTCACAGTAGCCAAAAGTCAAAAGATGACTAATTTTATCCATAACCAACTGGGCTTGTCAATCTATGACTTTCATAAAATAAAAATTCTATCATACACAATGTTCAATCCAGAAAAGTCTCATCATTGGGAGTTGTGACACTGCTACTTACATTGGTTTTTTTTCCAATCTTTTTAAGCTAAAGTTCAGATGGGCCAGAGATGATCCTCTGTATTAAGTACATATTTTCCAAGGTTAAATAAGTCCATGTCATCAGAAAAAAGAAGATATACATACCTTAGAGCTTCTTCCAAAAAGGAACTTTCCATCTGGCCTCTTGGGATTAGATTCTGAAGATTATGGATGGAGGGACAGCCACCTGAATGGATGGAGGTAAACTTGTTGAAGCACTGCAGGATTTCCTACTCTCAATCCTGGTATTTCTTTTCCCCACTGAACTAGCACAGATCGAACAGCCTTTCCATTGACTCTGGTCATAGTAGAAATTGTCCTCAGGCCTGACTTTCATATACTTATGGCTATCTTTGGGGTTAATGTTGAAGTACACAATTTTTAGGCTGAGCTCAGTCTTAAACTGATGCTACAGCTGGTAACATATCTCCATAAAAGCTTTGGCTAGTTCCATGTGGTCACTGGTCAATCTATGGTGTGCACTCAGAGCTAGGTCACAGGCAAAAAACACACTAAAGGATCTGTCTTGGCTCGGAGTTTGCCATTGACAACTTTCCCCATGAAGTCAACTTGCTGGGCTTAGACAGCTGAAGAAATGCTTTTTTTATTCCTTCTGTGGCTTCAACGTAGTCTTTTAGTAACTAAATTTCTTTCTTCCTTGTAAGAAAGAAGTTTGGTTTTCTTTCTTGTGAACTACTACTTCAGCAGACATACACAGTAGCTGTCAGCTCTGGATTCAAGAGTGAAGACATCTACTGGAATAAAGAAGCCAGTGCTGGTATAAATTAATGATGGGCACTAGCCTATCATTCTTCCTAGGCAGAAAATGTATCTGCTTTATCAATCCCATCACTGCCTCCTGAAATTTCTTACCTTCAGTGAAACAAAAATGCTCTCTGAACTCCAACTAAATGCTCATCATTTCTGACACTATACTGACATCTGATTAGGCCTCACCAGTGACAATGTTTACATCAGAGTATGGAATCATGGAGGGAGTTCTGAATGCAGGCATTAGCCAATCTGCAACATATCTTTAGCTTTTTCAAAAAAAAAAAATGCTGTCACAGAAGTCTACCCAAGATACAGATAGTGATCTCAAAGATCTTTGGGGTCCACATTTTTTGAAACTTTGGTACTCATTATGCAGCTCCTTCAAATTTTTGTAGACCCTAATCCACGTGGTGCCCAGGATACCAATAAGAGGCCAAGACCATGCATCCCACTGAATGATTTAGATACTGGCTTGAGTATCACAGCCCCAAGCAAACTTCCTATATCCTTTCTGCAGAGCAGATTCACTCTACACTAGTAACCAACTTCTGCCAAGTTCAGTAAGACAAAACACACTTACACTCAACACATTACATGAAGCAGTGATAGCCAGCAAGGAGCAAAAGCAGCTTAGGAGCCATTGTGAGCAGGTCCCCAAGGCTCGAGAAAGCTGCTAGGGGAAGGTGGAGTCTCCACTGTGCGTGCCACACTTGCAATGCAGCTGAGGGACCCTGTAAGGCAGCCCACCCCAAGCTGTATACCTCAGAGGCAAAAGGACTCACTGGATAAAACTCTAAAGGATATCTTAGTTCCAGGATAAGCAGAAACAAAGCCATGGCTGAGCTTGGTAGTTCCTCCCTAATTCAAAATGATATATCCCCTAGGAGGGAGAGGAACAATTCCTGGGTTGTTTCCAGCAGTTCCTCCCTATCTCAGGATATTGTGTTCCCAGAATATTCTATGGTTATTCTTGAGAACTGCAAGCAAGAAAGGGTGGGAAAACTGAATTGGTCCAAGATCACCCAGAGAACTGTTCTGCACTTTCCTCACAAGGCAAAAGGCATTTTCACAGCTTTCTGGCACTCATTTGGGGGAGTTGGCTGTTTCTAAATTTTGGCTTCCACTCGTGACAACTTGCTAGGGCCTCTGCTTTTTCTGAAGAGGCTCCTGCTAGGTCTCAATTACTGCTCCCTCCAGCTAAGGACCTTTCTCAAAATCTTACCTTCCTCCTGACCTTGGCAGCGTTTTTCCTCCTCCTTCTTGGTGTCATCCTGCATCCCACACTTCAGGGATTTATGAGAGGCTCTGATCTGCACGATGGGTGACCTCCCTGGGAAATACTTTCTAGGTATCTGAGGTAAAGTCTCTGGAAAGTCTCTCCGGTTATCATGTGATTTCTGGGGAGCCTTTAAGCAGGGGGCTTCGAGGGCTTTTTTTTTTTTTTTTTTTTTGGAGACAGAGTCTCATTCTGTTGCCAAGGCTAGAGTGTCGCGGCGTCAGCCTAGCTCACAGCAACCTCAGACTCCTGGGCTCAAGCGATCCTCCTGCCTCAGCCTCCCAGAGAACGAGGATTACAAGCTTGAGCCACCGCGCCCGGCCGGCTTCGAGGCCTTCAATCCAGAGATACCTTGCTCCGTCTTCTGCTCTTCCGAAAAAAAGAGTTCACACCCAGTCAGAAAGGCTAAAAGGGAAAGAATTAGATTCCACAGCAACCACAACAGGCACTTCCATTTATCCCAGTACAAGCAGAGCCGCCACCTTCTGCTGCCGGAGGAATCACGGAGGTGAACATCCTGAGTCAGTGATGTCCACAGGTCGAGGGCAGCTGTGCTCTGCATGCAGGAAGTTCCGCTTCGGTTTTGAAGCCGCAGCCCGAGAGGCTCCTCCCACAGCCCGCCCTGCGTGCAGCACTGCGCCTGCGCAGTTCAGCGCCGCGAGTCTTCGAAGGGCGGATTTAAGTAGCTTGTCTTGTACCCCCTAGGCATGTTGAAGACCTGTGGTTTAACGGCAAAGGATGGCACTTCCTGTTCCGAGAATATTAATGAAAAATAGCACTTCATGGGAAGCCAGAGGTCTTCCTGTGCTCAGCGATGTCTTCAGGAAGCCCCCAAGGAGCTCTCCTGCAGTGGTTCTCAAACGTTAGCGTGCCTGAGTATCACCTAAAGGTTTATTAAAACACAGGCCTCTAGATCTAGGGTAGAGAGGAGATTTTGCATTCCCTACAAGTGCCCAGCTGATGCTAATGCTAATGCAGCTGGGTCCACAGACCACACTTGAGAACCGCTCCTCTGCTTCCAGGCAGTCCATGGGGCAGCACAGTTGAGGAGCAAAGACGGCAAGACGTGGGACCATCTTCCACCTCCTTCAACCAAAACAAGAACTCCCTTTGTGTTTTATATATCCGGCTTCAGCATGAGATTCTATTTGGGTTCAGATTTCTGCTATAAAAATAGTTTGACAACCCCTTCTCTAGGTGGCATACACATTTGGGATTGCACAAACTAAAGGCAGAGAAAGGGTAACTTACCTCAAGAAAATTAGGGGCAAGAAAGCTTCCACTCATTTAGCAAAAGCTGAAGGGTTGCTAAAAGCTAGAACGTTATGTTGCTGAGGTAAAAAGAGAAGCCAGAGCCCTACTCAGGGGTACTCACATCTGTATAACAACATAAACATACAAAAGAAATGAGTGATGGTAAGTTGGTGAGGTGATGGATAGTTGATTAGTTTGATGTAGTCTTTCTGCAATGTATGCATAGATCAAAACATCATATTGTACCCCATAAATGTATACGTTTATTTGTCAATTAAATAAATAATGAGTGCAACTAATGTTACATAATTGCTATGACAGAGGCCTCTCACATGTGGCTCAAATACTATTCTCCTTCCTCCCAATCCAGAAAAGATTTTCCTAATTGAACATAGTATTCCAGATGTGTACTATTTACCCAACCATTGATGAAAAAAGAGCTGTAATTTTTTTCTACTGTGAGAAATAATAATCAAAATGTGCCAGGAAGTATGCTAAATCCTTTATATGCATCATCTCCTTTAACCTAATCCTTTCAATACTATGAGATACTTTCATTTTACATATAAAAAAAACTGAAATTGATAGAAGTTAAAGCACTTAAGCTCCTGTGTGACAGAGCTGGGTTTTGAACATGTTAGCTCCCTAGACCCGGGCTTCTATCCACTCTACTCTATACAGTTTTTTCGATAACACCTCTGACTTCACAAAAACACTTGCCTACTTTTCACTGAACAGACTCTGTTTTAATTTTTTCTAATCACCCTTCAAGGCCCATCTGCCTTCTCTCTGGGAAGCCTTCACCCGAAACTAAGGGCTTAGTTAGTGGTACTCTTCCTCTATGATCCCATAGCACTTTGTTCTTACCTCTCCCAGAGCTCTCACTACATTTGATAATAGTCAGCCACCTGTGAGTTTTCCTCTACTATTGGGTTGAAGCAAGGCATAGAGGAGAGTATGTGGGCTTTGAAGTTAGCAAGAACTGGTTCATATTCCATTCCAGTTCTTCCTCTTCTTAGCTGTATAAACATGGGCAAATTATTTAACCTCTATGAGTTTGACTTTTACCTCATTTTTAAAATCAAGATAATGCCAACAGGTAATAGTTGTGACCATTTTAATGAAATAAGATTATGTCAAGCCTCAATACATGGTAGATGCTAAACAGATGAACGAAGTTATTATAACTGTTTTTATAACTGTTTTGTGAATGAAGACAATTTCAGCATGACCCACCATTGGCTCTATGCTTCTGACAACCTGAGATGACAATATTTCCTTACAACATAAATTTCAAGGAAAATATTTAACCTTCTCATTTGAGAAAAATAAGCTCTTCATAAATACGTATTTACAAACAATTAAGGTAGTCCTTTAAATATCCTTATAGTCATCAAAATAGATCCTAAAAGATCTCAGCTTTCCAACAATTAGTTTAATTTTGGTTACTATAAGACTTTAAAAATAATAAAACTACAATTGCCTTTAAATTACTGACCAGTTTTTACTAAATTAGATTCCAACCTTTTTGTTCCAACTAATCTCAATGAGACAAGTTTTATAGCATTTACACTTCAAGGGCTGCAGATTAATTGGAGGATAAAGGAGGCTGAAAACAAATCTCTGTCAATAGTAAATACATCATCACATAAGGAGGGTATACGAGAAGCAAGACTAGCCATGTGAGTGATAGGTACATGGAACTCATTATATTGTTTCTTATATAGAACAGAAACGTCTGAAATTTTCCATGATAAAAGTTTTTTAAAAAGAGAAGCCAAAAATGTCATCACCATCATTTGTTAAATTTATTGAGCATTTACTAGGTATACCATCTCTTGTAATTTATAAAATTATCACTTCCTTTTGAAGAGAAGGAAGCTTACCTTATAGAGATTACATAAGTTTCCCAAATTCACATTCCTAGTAAGTGGCAGATTTCAGAACACAAAATTTTAACCATCTCAAGATATCCAGAAGGAGAAAAGAGGGGAAATGGCATCCTGAAGGGAAAATAAGTTTCCTTTTTCTGTGTGAAAACTGTAGGCAGCCATCAAATAAGGAAGCCCAAACTGAAAGTAAAGGTGACAGCTGGAGACCCTTATGTGACCTGTGGACTCCTGGGGGTGGAACAAGTGAAGCAGACCACATCACTAGTAGAGGAAACGAAGCTGACAGAAGTGAAAAAACAGCACTTCTGCTGGGATCTATCAGAAAGTTAGATGAATCCAAAAATGTGTTGAATTTGAAAATTCAGAATGTGTTATGTGCAAACACTGGGGAAGGAATGAATAACTCACCTGAGGGAGATTCATTCAGATGTTTCTTCTCCAAGAAAAAGCGTGAAGTGAATACTTTGTTTCAGTTTGAGGAAATTCAGGAAACATAACAAAGGGAAGCAGGAATCCCAAGATTTCACAGGCAGAACAAGGTCTCCATGTGGGTCAAGGAAGGAAGTGGGCATTCAAAGTTCAATGTCAACCCAGAATTCTCAATGACAACATGGCATGCACCCACTTAGTCTTTTTTGTCAACATGCAACAAATATTCGTTGGGCAAATATTATGTTTGGCACTGTGCTAGATGCGGGGAGATACCTATGCTCCCAGCAAAAAATCGGGTCCCTTAGGTAGGGGTCATTGCAAAGGATAATAAAATAATAGAAAATGGAAAATAATGGAAATCAAAGAATACACAGAGACGAAGGTATAGTTTTATAGATTTATAAAGATTATAGGCAAAGCAGGATACTGAGGGGTCCTTGGATCTCTCCATCAATCACAAAAGGCCAAGAGTGAAGTTTTATATGGACATTTATAGGTACAGTGATCAGTTGCCAGGGGTAACAGATTTACGTAACAACAGGTAGTTCCTCTTAGGTTAACAGTTTTTCAAAAGGCTCCTTCAAATCCCTTAACTAACTCTATCTACGTGAACAAATGGTTACAAAATCTTTTGAAGACTAACTTCTAAGTTCTAAGATAAATTTATTACTTAACAGAAGGGTTAAACACGGATATAGTGGCTCCATATTTTCTTTATCAAGCTATTGTGCATTGAGACAGGTAGTCAGGAGTTTAAGCAGGAACTGTCCCTTGGGCTAATTGCTTTTAGCCACAGGTGTCTGTCTGGAGGGTGGGCATTCTTTGATCGGCTCTCATCCTGTGGCTCCTAGCAGACCTGCTTTGTCCTTCCAAAGCAAGTCAAAACCGCAGGTGCTGAGGATCACGGCGCCATCTTGGGATGCAGCCACCACTGATCTTTGAGATGCCCTCCGAGGTGAAACACCTTTCGATATGCAAACTAACATGTTCACATATTCCTTCAGGGCAAAACTCTGCAAAACTCCTGGCACCGTTTATGTCTCTAATATAGTTATATTAATTTATGGAGCAACAGGTAGATGCTGAAATACAATGTTGAAGAAGGCAGATTCAGTCCTCCAAGCCAGTGGCAGGAAACAAACAAGTCGAACAACAAATAAATAAAATAAATACTTCTAAGGGCCACTATATTGGTTTTCTAGGGCTGCCATAACAAAATATCACAGACTGCGTGGCTGAAACAACAGAAATTTATTTTCTCACAATTCTGGAGGCTGGAAGTCCAAGATCAACATGTCAGCAGGTTTGCTTTCTTCTGACATCTCTCTCCTTGGCTGGTCGATGACCACCTTCTCACTGTGCGTTCACGTGGTTGTCCTTCTATCTATGTGTTTTCTATGTCCTAATCTTCTCTTCTTATAAGAACAGAAGTCATACTGGATTAGGACCTGCTCATGCGACTTCATTTTACCTTAATTTCCTCTTTAAATCCAGTCACATTCTGAGGTACTGGGAGTTAGAATTCAACATATGAATTTTGAGAGTACACAATTCAGCCCATAACAGCCATGAAGCTGACAAACAGTATGTTGATGGCATTTCTTCAGGGAAGTCCCGCCTATCCAACCCCACTAGGTTAGACTCTAATACACAACATGGAGCACCTCCTCCTCATGGTATTTGTGACAGTTGCAATTTACCTCTCCTTGTGTGATCACTTCCTAAGGTCTTCTTCCCGCTCTTCACCGTATGCTCCAAGAGGGCAAGAATCTCTTCTGGTTTTGCCTATCATTGTATCCTAACACTTAGCAGTTAGCAGTGCCTGGTATATAGCAGGTGAGGTATCCATAAATGTGTTAAATAAAAGGATGAATGGATGAGCATCAAGATTGAGAGTAATGTTGGGGGTGGGAGGTGTCCGTCTAAACTGACACCTGAAGGATAGGATGAGGAGCTAGACATGAGGGAATAAATGGGTAAAAGACAACTCCAACCAGAGCATGTGTGAAGTTTGAGAAAAAGAAATATCCTGATGTGTTATGAAATATATGCATTACACTGCGCCATAAGTTAATTAAATTTAATATGGCATTGAGACTGTCTTATATTTCAGATATTCTTGGATAAACTCAGAAAGTTTGGAAGAAAGGTCTGGCAATATCCTATGAAGCTAATTGCTCAGGGGAATTCAAATAAAAATGAACAAATGAGAAAACAGTAGGAGCTGGGCACAGTGTCTCACACCTATAATCCTAGCACTTTGGGAGGCTGAGGCAGGAGGATCACTCCCTCAGGCCAGGAGTTCAAGACCAGCCTGAGCAGCATAGTGAGATCCCTGTCCCTATCAAATAAATAAATAAATAAAAACAGCAGGGACAAATTAACCTTCATTCCCCCCCAATCTCAAACTAGGAAAGTATCTTCCTCAATCAGAAGTAAACCCTCCCAGACTGCAAAGAGGAACAATCACTTATCTATAGAAATTCAGCTACCACAGACAACCTGTGAATATGAGAAGATTTTATTATGATTTGCAGCTAAATTGTGTATGACCTTGGGCTCAATTTATTATTACTGTACATGAACATTTTAGAGCACTGAATCTGTTCCAAGAATTCAAAGATCAATTACTCCATTGGTTTTGAAATGCCTACAGCAGAATAACTCTTTCTCTCTGTATGCACATGACTTTGAAAGACTGATAACACAGGCCTTTAAGAGTCCTAAAGAAGAGATGCAATTGATAAGATAGGTAATAAACATGTTTAAGCTTTTGCTCCTGTATTACACATTACATCTTTCATGAAACACATATATTATGCACTTTGCATCACAAAGTCTAACAATCAAAATATTCCATTGAGTCCAACCTTGCCAGTAGCCAACTGCGTAACCTTGACTGCAGCATCACCATGACATATTCATGTGTGTGTTCAACTCCTTCACCAGAGTATAATTCCTTAAGGGAAGAGGCCGTGTT
This sequence comes from Propithecus coquereli, assembly GCF_000956105.1. Lineage (NCBI taxonomy): Eukaryota > Metazoa > Chordata > Mammalia > Primates > Indriidae > Propithecus > Propithecus coquereli. The sequence goes on along the minus strand of NW_012150508.1, from coordinate 1,461,931 downwards.
TTATTTTCATCTTTACCGATTCCTACTGTGACACCCATCAAACAGATGTTGGGTGGTTGGATGGAATAAATATACAGTACATGCCATAGATAAGATAGGTGTTATCCTATTTACCAAAGAGTTAACTAAAATACAGCATACATAAAACAATGACAAGGTGAAAAGTATATTTAATCAAGGTGAAATTATATAATATTAATAATAAATTCAATAGAGGGGAGAGAATAAGCCAAACCAACTTATCTCCAAACTTAGTCATGACTGTATTTGAGAGTTAAGTGAGAATTCGACTCACTTAAGAATACCTCTAACCGGGGATGTATAAATCACCTGGCAAGGAGGCAACAAAAAGATTAGTAGTTCTGAGGTGCCTAGGTCTTCTGCACCAGGGTTCATCCCTCCCTACTCCTTAAACTCTTTGGAATATATCCATATTCATGTTCTGCTATGAAAGGAAGTGGTAGCGTTCCTTTTTAAAAAATTATTTTTTAAAATCTAATATTTTTACTTGGTTCTGTTTTATGATTGCTAATATCTTCCTTTATTTACTTAAATATATTTATCATACTTATATTAAATTCTCCTTCCATCTGTTGCCACTCTTTTGCCTCAGATGGAAAAATGTCATTCAGTTTTGTCTTCTCTCTCTTTTGAGGAAATTTTACTTCTCTGGTGTCTGAGTATTTTGGCTTAGGAGCTCAGGTTCCCCTAGGGGTTCAGCCAGTTTATCTGGCCAGGTATTGAGAAAGATTCAAAGGTCAGACCCTACCTTTGTCATTACAATGAGTCCCAGGGCCACCACTCCTGTTTGTTGCAACCTCACCAGACAACTCCTCTGGGCAGGCTTTTTAACCCTCATTCAGGGAGAAGCAACATGGGGAGGAGGCATATGTCTAGTTTACAATATACTAGTCCAAGGGTCTGAGGGGATTGGGGGAGGAAATGTCCAAGAACAGTCAGTCTACACCTGTTTCCATCAACCCCTCATTCAACACGGTGGTCACTAACACTAGTAGCCTAGCACTGGAAGAATTAGGCATGGATTATCCTAAAGCAGTGGGGGAAAGAGTCAAGAGCTAAACCCCTAAAAATTTCCTCCAGCTACAGCCACTCTCCTCCTACACTCAGCATCCAGAACAGCATTCAGTCCTCCAGGGCTTCTTGTATTCATTCCTGGTCCCGCCATCCTGGATCCTCACTTCTATAGATTGTCTAAGATGGATTTTGGACCTGGAAGACCATCCCCTCAATGGATTTCTTTTAACAGACTTTCTGGCATGTCTTCAGGTATCATAGTCAACATGTAAATTGTGATACCATTTGAGAATCAGTGATATCGTTTGAGAATCAAAGATTTCTGATGTGACTAGCCATTCCACTTTTAGAAATGTATCCTAAGGAAATAAGCTGATATGTACACAAAAGTGTTTAACGTCACCCACTGCAGTGTTATTGCTAATAGGGACAATTTGGAAACAACGGAGTGATCATCAACAGAGGACTGGATCAAATCTGGCATACAAATGCAACAAAATGCTACATAGTCATAAAAATGATGATATAATTCTATATGGGCATAAAAGATGTACTCTGTGGTGGTCAAATTGCGCTTATACTATACTTCCACTTATGCAAAATGACAGAGAGAGGCTGGGCCTGGCAGCTCACGCCTGTAACCCTGACACTCTGGGAAGCCAAGGCAGGAGGATCACTTGAACTCAGGAGTTTGAGACCAGCCTAAGCCAGAGCAAGACCCCATCTATACTAAAAATAGAAAAATTAGCTGGGCATCGTGGTGTGTGCATACAGTCCCAGCTACTTGGGAGGCTGAGGCAGGAGGATCACTTGAGCCCAGGAGTTTGAGGTTGCAGTGAGCTACGATGACACCACTGCACTCTACCTGGGACCAACAGAGCTAGAATCTGTCTCAAAAAAGAAAAAAAAGAGAGAGGGAGGGAGAGAGAGATCTAGACCACACACAGCAAAATGTTACCAGTGATTGTCTCTGGGTGTTGGGATTTAGAATTATCGTTGCTTTTCTTCATTATAATTTTCTGTATTGTTTGATATGGGAACATTCATTTTTATAATCTTTATGATCAGAAAGAAAAATAAATCTATTTTTGCTTTTGGAGATTAAAAAATAATAAATATCCCTCTAATCATGAAATCAGAGACTAAACTTCCCTAATGATTTAAGCCTATTCAGGGGCTTCAGAATAGTCTGCAGCTGACCTTCAGCAATGATTTGCTAATTTTATAACTTAATAGCCACTGTAACCCAAGGGTACGATAAAATAAGATGCTAATTCAGTGGAGCTGAACAAAGACTAATTATCCTGGGGAGAGGGCTTCCCCTGAACTTAGTCATTTGTAACCCACAGTGGGACCACCAGAGGCAAAGAGGACCACTGCAAGCTGATGAATTATTCATGATCTTAAAGGCTTGGAGAGGTTCAGTGAAGCATTGTTTATGCTGATATTTCCTACACGTCTGAGCTGACCAATCAGTTGATGTTGGGTTGCGGGTAAAGGGTAACCATGAACACAAATGTCGTCAAGGTTGGGCATTAAAAGAAGAAACCAAAAATTAGTCAAATATCTTGCTGATGTTCCATGGCCTTATGACCTTGAGATTCTTGGCTAAAAGTCTGGAAAGTTAATGCAAATGAGCTAATGGGCTCCCCTGGAGCAAAATAGCTTTTGGTCTTGGTGAGAAATGAATAAATAGCTATGATGTCCTGAGGCATCAGGAAAGGATCAACACTTGGGCCAAATGCAATGGTTGAAGCTTCACAGAGTGAGAAGAAAATGAAGCAGGCCAGCAAGATTTGGGAGCAGCTCAGTGTTCATTTATTACTGATGTAAAAATACATTTACATTTGTTGGAAATTTCAATAAAAATCAGATTTTTCCCACTATTCAAAGAAGAAAAGTTGAGAGTGAGAGACCAAGTTACTTCACGATGCAGCTCTGCCACTATATACAGAGGCTAAAGGAGCTGCCACAGCTTGGCAAGTGGACTAAATGACCCAAGGAAAAATCATTAAGCTGATGATTTCAGAGTCAATTTAGTGACTAGAAACTAAAAAGGAACTTACATTGATTCTCTATTTTGTGCCAGTCAATATACTGAGCACTTTGTATGCATAATCTTATTTATTTCTCACAAAACTGGATAAGATAGGGAAATTATCCCCATGTTACAGGTAAGGAAAAATAGGGATCAAAGAGTAATTATCTTGACCAAAGTTCAAAGCCAATTAAGAGGTTCATACCCAGGTTCAAGACTCAGATCTATTTGGCCTCAGAAACAGAATAAATTCTCTTTTCACTCACTTACCACATTGGCCCCCAAATTCCTGTCTTTGCCCAAACAGCTGCAAGTTAAAAGTTCTTTAGTGTAACCTCCATAATAACTCTCAATCAAGTTTGAGGCTTTAATAACTTAATTGGGTTTGGTTGCTAGGCACATCAAGGCTTATACTGTAGACTACAAACTTGGTAGCTGTCTATCAGCCTCTGTTCTTTCTTCCTTTTTCCTGATAATACCTCCAAAGAGCACACATACTTTGGGAAAGGCTGACTTCACCCCAGCTCTAAGAACAAACCCCAATTTACTCAAGCCAATCAGCTCATCCCATTATCCTGGCCAGAATGATTGGATTGGGGAGGGGCATGTAACCTCGACAACTCTATAAAGGTGAATTTTAGGATTCTTGCTTGGAATGCTGGAATGGCCTGGGGTGCAGATAGATGCAAAGCCTGGAATGGCTGCCGCCTTTCTACCATGAGGTTGGAAGCCCAGTTTGGGATGAAGCTGACAAAATAAAGAGCAGAATGAAAAGAAAAGAAAGAAGGCGGGTCCTCAAAGACAGTGTTAAATTACTAGATCAACCAAACATGTCTAGGATTTCCTGTTGTGCATGACATTATTTTTTAAGCCTGTGTGAGTTCTGATTTGTTTCCTAACTGATATAGTATTTTGTACCGGAAAGTAGAATGGTAAAAGTAATAAACCTATAAATTTAGCATTGACTGAGTAGAGAAGGTAAGGTGAAAGGCAGTGAGAATGCATTGATCTGAACCTGGGAAGTTGGTGATCCTTGTCGTCTGATGATAAAACATCTGTTGATACTACAGCCTATGAATAAAATGATCATTTAGTTTATTGCTCAAACGAGAACACATTTGAGAATGAAACAGAGGCTACATTAATAATTATGTCAGGATAACCATTTGCTGGTCAGGTTTTAGCTTACCTTTTTTTTTTCTTTTTAACCCTTGGAGCCTAGCGTTGCATTTACGATATGTTTCTGTAATTTATTCAGGATCTGGTAGATTTTCAGCTCTCCCTGAGAGTATAGAGTACTCTGTAGTTGTCCCTCAGTACCTGTGATGGATTGGTTCCAGGACCCCCTCAGACACCGCTGTTTGCGGGTGCTCAAGTCCATTATGTAACATGGCACGGTATGTACATGTAACTTATGCACATCCTCCCGAATATTTGAATCCTCTCCAGAGTACTTATAATACCTAATAAAATGTAAATGCTATGTAAATCATTATTATACTATATTGTTTTTTATTTGTGATTTTTGTTGTTGTATTATAAGTTTTTGGGGTTTTTTTTCCCTAATATTTTCTAGCCACAGTTGGTTGAATCCACAGATGTGGAACCACGGATACAGAGGGCTGAGTGTATATCTTTGCAGTGACAGCAGAAGTCCAGAACAGTCTGTTATGTTTGGACTAAAGTTGCATGTAGGGAAAAGACAGACCAAGGAAATAGAAAATAGGTATCAATGTAAATAACAAGCAGAGAGAGACCCTCTAAAAGAAAATGATGCTTATTCAGGAATAGGGCATTGCCATGGGAAAATGTGTGCCATAGTAAGCTATGTATGTATCCAGGGAGGTAGGACAACGGATTTTAAAGAAAAAAATGAGGAGGATTACATAGTTGTTTTGGAATGATTATCCTTGGCTACAAGGATGAATGACAAGCGTGACGCCAGTCCAAGGTTGGACAGGCAGTTGCTGGGCAGATGTCCTCGCAGAAGTATTGTTTGGGTAAGGTTCCAGTGGCCTCTGTAAAAGGTTGTGGTTTTTGCAGTCTTTTGTGATAGTTTTGTTATCAAGCATTACAAACAAGCACAAGAACCTTCTCTTGATAGCCTTCCCAGGCTCTATTTGTCAGGGTGTTTTTAAACACAACTTCATTTTGATTCTGACAACTTTCACACAGGCAACAGCCAAATCACAAAAGGCTTTTTATGCTGAGCTCAGGAGGCAGATTTTTATAATGAAGGTGATGGAAACCACTCCAAGAGTTTAAGAAAAGTAGTACCTATCACTCTTGCATTTTGTTAAAAATCACTCTTTACAATGAAGAAGACAGATAAAGGATGAAGAAGCCACATGCCGCCTATTGCTCTAAGAATAACGGGCCTTTTTTTTATTA